>NC_059471.1:125466120-125772984 GCF_018139145.2 Gymnogyps californianus
ATTTGCAGGGCGTTGGCTGCCCAAGCAAGCAACTATAAGCAAGACAGGGTGTGGATACAATGAATCAGCTAATTGATAGTAACTGCACACCTACATACTCCAGTAAATACAAAAGAGATTAATTGCCTCCCTATTGTAGGATAAGCTGCACTTACTCCTTCATAAACTTGAACGAGCCATGAAAAGCCACTGCTAGAATGACTCCATCTCCCAAGTTTATTAAAAAGCCTTTTTCCAAGGAAGGCTGCCTCACTTTTGATTTTTCCTCAAGTGACAGTGGCTTTCTTATCTGGTCTTGGGTTTTCAGATTCTTTTAGTTTTGATGCAGACAATCAATTCTTTTACTAGAATGGCAAAAAGAATAAAGAGATTCTCTTCCACATGTATTTTGAGTTCATCTGAAAGCTGTACAAATAATTTGGGATCTACATATAATTCTGGGAAGGAAATCTAGAAAGAGCTCTTAGGGTAAAGGTTTGAAACCAGATGTCCCTCCTCCGCGTAGGTAGAGGATATGGATTGGATCAGTCCACATGGAAGTATCTGCCATGTGGTGTTTGTGTTACATGTTCAGTGACTATGTGGTGATATGTAGCTTTGTAGAGACCATTTAATCAGAGCTTTTACCATACATGAACGCAGGAGTGCTTTCCAGATGGTGTTGTACCATCCTGGCTCTCGGCAGTCAGTGAAACAGCGGGACGCCCAGCGCTGCAGGAATGGACTTCTCGTCAATATTTCACTAGTGCCATCCTGTGCCACGTAACTGTTTGGAGTTCTGCTCATCTCTTTAAATATTGTGGACCATATTAATAATCATCTGCTGCTGCTTCTAGGTGCGATGACTACTTCTATATCAAGCACCGTGGCGAGCGAAGAGGGATTGGAGGCATATTCTTTGACGACGTGGACTCTCCCTCCAAGGAGGAAGTATTCCAGTTTGTGAAGAGTTGTGCCAAAGCTGTTGTGCCTTGTTACATTCCCATTGTGAAAAAGCACTGCCATGACTCCTTCACACCGGAGGAAAAGCTATGGCAGCAGCTTCGGAGAGGACGGTGAGTACTGAAGGAGCAAAAGAATACGCGGGAGGTGGATTACGCTGGCGAGAAAAAAATTAGCTAGTTCTTCATGGTTGCAGGTTTATGTCCTGTTGTGGTGTAGGCTAAGTTTGCGTGAGTGCTCTAAAGCTCACCAGAGAATTTCAAGTTTTGTGTGCACAGAACTAATTTTGAAATCCAACACTAGATTGCTGAGGAGGGTGCAAAGAAGGTACTAGCACACCCTCATTGTATCTCCCACTCTTCCATGTTGCAGCACAAGCAACCCATACAAAATGCCACAGTTTCTCTCCAGCTCCTTCAAAAACCAAGAGCAGCTGCTGCTTTGTAACAGGCAAAGGGGTGCGTGTGTTCTTGGAGTCCTGAATGCTGCCCACCCCTGCAGCCCAATGATAGGGGATATAGAACTGCCCTGTGACATGAGGAGCATAAGGGTGAGGGAGTCATGCTTCCCATTCAGTAATGAAGCTAAACCCCAGAAAGTCACGAAATAACTGTACCCAAGAGTACTTTCAGCTTCTTACATACATATTTTATTCCATCTGATCTTGGCATTGAAATGAGGATGCAGTGAACTCTTTGTAAAGCAATAAAGATACAGAGGGGTTTTGTTTTTCTGGCGTGGTCCAAAGTCACTGTAACTTAAGAGACTTTGAAGGATGCTTATTAAGGTGAACAACTGTTAATGCTGCAAAAGTTTAAGTACATTGGTAGATACAGTTGTACTCCTTTCTCTATGTCCTATGATTGTGTAAGCATATGGAGAAATGAGAATACATGCGCTTTGTGCAGAAGTAGGGAGTCTTTAGTTTCTGCCTCTTCTGCAGAGAAATCTGTGAGAGTGGCATAGAGAGGGTGTAAGCATTCAAGTTTAGATCGCTGGCCTGCAGCCGTTACTCACATCAGCATATATGCTTAATTTGGTGGGACTGTTCCTGGAGCATTGGGCTTTCAGGATCCAGTCTGTGGATGGGATTTAGCAAACCTGCTAAGGTTATAAGGGGGAATAGCTTCTTTAAGCTGCAGCCAGGACCAGCTCATGAGGCCTGCTTATTTCCCTGGATCTGTTTCCAGGTTATTGGGCTAGGTAAAGCTCTCCATTTCTGCAAATAGAGAAGAGCTCCTCCCTTCCTGTACCTCTGTTAAGTACTAATACCTCAGTACTGGTTATTAAGATAACCCCTGCTGAATTGTCACTGCTCTGTTCCTATGCTGGGGGCAGAAAACCATCTATTCCGGCACTTACAAGTCCAAGCCAGCACTCTGAAGCTGTCTGACTTCTGCTGCTTTCCAGATCTCCCCAAGAAACAGAAAATCTTGTTCTGACCTTGCTGCTTATGTGTCCTTCAGCATGGAGGACTGCACAGTAGAGTTTTTCCTGTGGTCATTTCCAGTTCCTTTAAGGTTCTTTTTAATGTCTGACATCACCACACAGGAGAGTACTAGCATAATCAAGCTAAACTTGGTGTCGAGCTTGCTAGCAGGGTTGAGGCCTCGGAGAAGTAAGCTAGTATAGCACCATGCAGAATGCTCTCCTTTGAATAGTTTGTCTGCTCTAGTCTGTTAGCTAAGGTCATTACTTCCTATGCTTTGTGGAGTGGCAAGGTCACACCTGCACTCCTATGCAGAGGATGCTAGAGAACAGTTGGCCCCAAAACAGGGTTCATTCTGACACCCAACACAGCAGAAAGACAGGCTGGTTTTGTTTGATGTCTGCTAGTTGAAGAAGGCACAACCAACTTCTGATAATAAACTTGTTTTTCTGTTGCATCTCTTCACTCCCCATAGGTATGTAGAGTTCAACTTGGTTTATGACAGAGGTACAAAGTTTGGCCTCCTGACACCAGGATCAAGAATTGAAAGCATTCTTATGTCTCTGCCACTGACTGCAAGGTAAGGGCATAGCTATGTGGAGTTGCAGGTAGGCACTGTTCTTATTAAAATACTTTATAGGATTAAATCAAAGGTCTGTCCTGGTGTCCACTCTCTTAGTAGTGGTTAGTTCATGCCTGATACAAGAACTGGCCAAATACATGCAGATGCTTCTCTGGTCTGCTACACTTGCCCCGTTGCCAGTAATGTGTGGCCTAGATATTTTCTGACAAAAAAAAAAAAGGTATTTTTTGTGCTTAGTACCTCTTGATAGATTTCCCCTCCTCGCTCCATGGGTTTTTGTTTAGTAGCTCTTTGAAATCATGTGAGCTTCTGGCAGTCCTGACAAGCCTGTGGCCAGCAGTTCCACAGTTTAACTATGTGTTGTATGAAAAAGTGCCTCTGTTTTCTACTTGCACCTGATGACTTCATTCGACTTTTCAGTGAGTAACCAGATTTTCTTCCTGTTCGTTTTTTCCATAACAGTTCTTATTTTATGGGCTTCTGGTTTTTTCATTGTCTGTTTTCCAGGCTGACCAGTCCTGCTCTTTTTAGTCTTTGTACAGCTGTTCCATACCTTTGATCACATTTGCCACTTTCTCTAGGCTTAAGTTTTCTATGCCCTTTCTGAACTGGGGATAAGGAACAGACAACATAAGCTACATATGTGTACCCAAGATGCAGGTGTGCTGCTGACTCCTACAGTGGTATAATGATGTCTTAGTTCATTATTCCTTTCATAATCCTAATATGCTGTTTGCTGGTTTTGACTGCTGCTAAGCATTGAGCTGGTTTTTTCATAGAATTGTTATGATGCCAAGATCTTTTCTGGGCAATAAAAGTTAACTCAGTCTCTCAATGTGTATGTAACTTTTTTTCTGTGTGCATCACTTCAGATCAGTCAACAGTGAATTTTGCCTACCATTTTATTGCTCAGTTGCTTGGCTCGATACTAACTCTTTTCAACTGCCTTTTTAGGTTTTAATCTATCTACCTTGCTTAATCTTGCAGTATCAGCAAACTCTGTCATTTACTGCTTACTGCCCTTTTTAGGTTGCTTTTAGATACACTGAGTAGCACAGGCCCTATCATAAATTTCATAAACTTCATTAGTGACCTCCCTCCACAAGGAAAACTGACCTTTGCCTGCTACCCCTTAACCGTGAAGGCAGTCCTGTTCTCACCATACAGCTTCATCCTGCTGCCAGCACTAGATGTGTTCCTGAGCTGGTGGTGTAGCACAGTCCTATCTTTTGATTTCATTGCTGGGATGATCTGGTTTTGCTTGTTTTTGTCAATGTAAATAGCTCGCTTCACAGCATGAATGGGTCCTTCCTGGGGAAAAAAAAATGGAAAAAGGTACCCATCCCTTTGTGACTGCTGACACTTCCTCTGTCATGCCTCTTTTAATTGCCTTTTCAATAAAAAGTGGTCTCTCATCACCTTTGTTTGTTAAACCAAGATTCAACAAGGACGTTGTAGGGCTTCCAGTCCAGCTTCTGGAAAAACTAGGTCTCGTGTCCTCACTGTCAAAATTGTCTGGGTTCCTTTTTTGCTTGTCTTCCTTGTGATACTAGTCTGTCACAAGAGACTGCTACAAGATCTTTGCAAATAAACCTGCATGCATTGTGGGGTAGGGGCCATTACTCTTTGCTTTTTCTTTGTTCTTCCAGCCTTTCCAGAAGTTGGGAAAAAGATCGAACTAACATTTCTCCTGTCTGTTCTGGTGGTGTTATTTGTTTTTACTGAACTTAATGATTTGTAGCCATATCTGTCACCTGATCTGAGAGTATCAACTGCGTATGCAGATATCACCTTTGCATCCTCAGAAAAGGCAACTCAAGTCCAAACACTGCCTCGTGCAGGAGAGGTGGCAGCCAGTTGGGCAGTCTGAGTGAATTTCCCCTCTCCCTGCAGGTGGGAGTACATGCACACCCCTCCAGAGAGCTCGAAAGAAGCAGAAATCCTGGAGGTTCTGCGCAATCCCAAAGACTGGGTGCACTGACACACATCGTGAACAAGATGGATTGCTTACACTGAGCCATTATGAAAGAACAGGAACGCCTGCAAACCAGCTGATTCAAACTGCTGTTGCATGGCGGTTTAGTATAGCTATTTATACTCTTACCTGGTGCCTTAATAATGCTGTAGACTTGTTATAACTTGCAAATATGTGAACTCATTCTTTAAGATTGATCAGCTAGTGTTATCACCCCTTATTGATGTTGCCTTGTAAAGGACTGGCGATACCCTCACAGGACTACTGTGCATGCTTAAGAACTTCCTCAACTGATTTGTTTGACTGCAAAATGGCAAACCACTGTGAACATTTCTCCCAGTGGAATGAAAGCATTATCTGTGCCTAAATAGCACTGCTTACTCTTAGAAGATGTTGGGATGTTCTAGAAATATTTTTTTAAAGAATAAAGGGAATATTTGGTATGATTTTAAACCTCAAACTCTGCTTTCAGTAAGTTGTGAAAAAGGTGGTACTTAATCACATGTATTTTGATGCTGTCCACATTGACTTGGGGGGGGGAAATGTTTAAAGATGTGCTGCAGTAGCATGACTCGACTGATCAGTAACTGGGAGATCCTGGGTTGGGGTCCCAGTCTCACCTGACGAGAGTGGAAGGCTGGCTGTCTGTTTTCAGGAGAAAATCTTTCAGCACTGTGCATCTCAGCTGTGATCAAGACAAGGCAGCAACCTGCCTCAGGCCAGCGCCTTTGCCAGGGAGGTCAGGGACAGCTCATGAAGCTGTTGGGTGTTGTCGCGAGGTCCTCCGGATAGCATTTCACGCTGCTCCTAGCCCCAGGCTGATTGTTCTTTCTTCCCCCGGCACGAACCCGTTGAGGAAAAAGCAAGGGGCGGTGTGTCCCGTTCCCCCCTGCGCGAGGAAAAGGCAGTGCTACCTCCCCGTCGGGGAATCGAACCCCGGTCTCCCGCGTGACAGGCGGGGATACTCACCACTATACTAACGAGGAGTGGGGTAACGTTGGGTCACCTTCCCGCCGTGACATGGTACGACATCACCGCTGGCACGTTTCCAGCCTGTGGGTGGCGGCTGCCTGCGCGGCCGCGCAGGGTCGGGAGAGGCACAACGCCAGGCCGGCTCACACTGGCTGCCCTCTGATCGCCGAAGTCAAGCTTCCCCTTGGGGGCTACCGTGTTAACTTCCGTGCTACACTTCCTCCTCTAAAAAAAGAAAAACAGAACATTCAAGTAAAAGCCGGCGATCTTCTCACCTATACGGGAAAAAGCAACTGGCCCGTACGGGGATCGAACCCGCGACCTTGGCGTTATTAGCACCACGCTCTAACCAACTGAGCTAACCGGCCGGTCCGTATGACGCCTTGCGCGTGCACGCAGCTCACGCGCTCCCACGGACCCGCCGCCGGTGGAACCGCTGCCGAGAGCTGCTGCCGCGGGCGCCGCACCCGCTCTTTTTAAAGACCGCGTCGGCGGGTCGTTTCAGGGAGTTCTGGCAGAGCAGCACGGGTATGAACCGGGGTGACGAGAATTGCTAAAATGGAGACTTTCAAAACTCTTTTTTCCCTGTGCCCCCCTCCTCCGGTCCGCGGGCGGCGTTTACCGGCGGCACGGAACGGCTGGACAGGGCGGCACACGGACAGGCGCCTCCGGGCGGGGGGCAGCCTCACCAAAACGAGCCGCCACTCCTTCCCCTTCCGCTCCCCAAGCGGCTCCCTGCCGCGGGAGCACGCACGCCGCCGCCACCGCTCCGGAGCAGTTCCCGACCGCCTCCCTCCTTCACGCCCTCGTCGCGGACTGGGCTCCGGCGAGAGGAGGAGGAGGAGGAGGAACGCTCCCCGGGGGTAAAAGAAGACGCCTCCTCCCCGTCGGGGAATCGAACCCCGGTCTCCCGCGTGACAGGCGGGGATACTCACCACTATACTAACGAGGAGCGGGGTGCAGGCAGTGCCCCCCCGCCGAGCCCCAAGAGCCGCCTGCGGGACCCCCGCCCGCCCTCGGGGCGATCGCGCTGTGAGCAGAGCGGGGATACAAGGCACTCGTTCGGGCCCCAGTACAAGCTAGAGGCTACGCGAGGGCGGTGAGGTGTCCCTCCGCCAAACCTGCTGCTCTGACCTGCCCAGGGAGCAGGCGGGAAGGACGTGCCGCAAGCCAGGGGAGTAGCCTGGGCCTGCGGCTGGCGGGTGTGCGTGCAGGCGCGCGTGCGCTGTGTGTGCGCACACGCTGTGGGGTGAACCCCAAGGCTCTCCCCGAAATTGCAGTAGCTAGTCTGAAGGAAAATGCAGCGCGAAGGGAAGACAGGCTCATTTCCTGAACCTATGATGAGTCCTGTTTTCTACGGTGGTGAAACCACCTGTCCTCAGAGGAAAGTGTGAACCCTTTTCCCCAGCTGGAAAGCAAATTAGATCACTTGTAAAATCAAGGCAGTATGTAAAAAAATGCAGAAAATACATAGGAATTAAATACCTCTGAGCCTGTGAAAAAGTTGTAAAGGAGGACATCATCGAAGTCCAAGTCCTTTGCTTCACAAACTGTCAGTGTGAGTGCTGAGTTCCTCGGTTATCTTCTCCTTTGCCATTTCATTTGCGACTAACACCACCTATCATAAAATACATTAATAAAAAGAACATATTGGGAAGCAAAAAAAAAAAAGGTAGCGGCTGCACAGAGAAGGCATACAAATGTGTCATGATAATGCAAGAGGTTTCTCCAAACCAGGCAACATTTAACACA
The DNA here is from genome assembly GCF_018139145.2 of Gymnogyps californianus. NCBI lineage: Eukaryota > Metazoa > Chordata > Aves > Accipitriformes > Cathartidae > Gymnogyps > Gymnogyps californianus. The sequence goes on from NC_059471.1 coordinate 125,473,774, forward strand.
GACATTCCTGCGCACTCTGCATAAAAGATCGCAAAGCTGTCACTAGAAGACTGACAAATGCATGGTATGAGGAGACGGTCATAGATCCGGTGTAAAAAAATCTGGAGTTAGTAAGGAACAGGACAGGAGACATCTGATGCAACAAAGAGCAGAAAGACCCAAACGTGCATGAAGAAGGAAGAAACAGAAACCCACACGATAAAGGCTTCTAAGTTGAAAAAGCATAATTTATCAGTGAGATACAGAGGCTTAAAAAAAATAATTGTGGGCAGTCCACATAATATAATTATTTAGTTTGTGGAAGAATCTGCAAAAAGCCATACACCTAAGAAAAGCAAACCTGACGTGCTCCAAATTCGATAGGCGGTGTTTTCCTTTTGTGGCCCCCCAGCAGCATTGCTAGGTCACTAACATGGTGGGACTCCAAGACTGTAGGTTTTCGTCCATCAAAGAGATCACAGTCCTCAGGAAGCCGATCAAAAGAGTCTGGGAAATACTACTGAAGAAATACAACCACTCCAGATGCCAGCTGAAGAGTACCTGTCATAAGCAGCATACAGATTTTAAACTCCAGTCTGTATCATGCTCTCTCGCAAACACCCTTCTAAAGGATTTTGTTAGAATTTTGAGATCAAGAAACATCATAACAAAAAATGCTAGTCAGGGAAGAGAGAAGCTGTAAGGTCTACTTTATGTTCTCCTATTGTGAGTAGACCTCATCTCCCTGTAAACTAATTTCAGAATAATGAATTAATTAAATTCAAAGCACAGAACAGCACAGCTCTACACTTTTGCATCCTTTTGTCCTGATGCTGACAGCCAAATAAGTTTGAACACTTGGAGTCATCACACTGAATTTTTTGTGCATATTCTGGTGGTTCTTGACTGCAAAACACAACAGTAAAAATAAGTGAAAGCACATTGTTCCAGTAATATCAGCTGCAGAAACAGGGAAGTGAACGAAGAGTGAGAGAGAGCAAAAATTGTATGTTAGCATCAAACACGTTTTTTTTCACAACAATTAAGTTCTGTGAAGGGGAGAAATGGGAAGCCACTGTACCTTTCAAAGACGAGAGCAGTGTCAGAAATCCCTGAGCCACGTCTTCCTTCAATACATTTTTATGATGTGCTCCATTTTCAAACCTGCAGAAGGGGCTGAACTGTTGAAGAACATCCAGGAGAGAATCTGTATCACCTATGCTTCCATTTTCCACTGGAAAAACATACACTCTTTACCATAGTACACTAGGCTGAAAATTGTAATAGTTCCCAAGTTGATCTGCATGCAGACAGGACACTGCTGCCTCGCAGTCAAACTGTTGCTCAGGATTTTTAGGGTAGATGACTAAGAACAGTAACATTTTCAGCATACAATTTTAATCAGATGCCCTGAGCTTGTCTGAATCCTCACTGACATTTAAGAAATACAGCCATAAAATAATTTGTCCTCTTAAAAACAGAAACAAAAAAACCCAAACAAAAACCCCCACACAAACCAACATGACACCCACAAGCTTAACAGACACTTAGAAAATTGACAATGGCAGATTTTAAATTATGTCGTAACAAATGCCCTTAAATGAAAACTGAAAGACTTAGCCTGACTTTCCCAAAAGCTTTGAGGAATTTAAGTACATCAAAGACCAAACAAAATAGTAGCTTTGCCCCTTAGTGCAGAGACAGACAGGGCTGGTCACCTTTTTAGGGACCAGGACTAATCGCAGACTTTTATCTGTAAAGCAGTGGCTTGTTCTCTAGCCTCTCTTAGTTTTGCACTAAGCCTGGAAAACTCTTGAGGGCTGTGCACTGAAAAAAAACTTGACCACAAAAGACATAGTGAGCTACCTGCAACACCAGCCAAGGCGAGTCCCACCACAGGGGGATCAGCATTAACACACTAACTGAGAACCGCTGGGATAAGACCTTCTCCACAGCAGGAGATCACTCAGTAAAGAAAGAGCAAATGGGAATTTGCATGCCAGGAGCCAGAAGACGCAACTGCAATGAAATGTAGTGCTTTCCAGTAATCTTATATGCCATATACACATGAAACCAAACACATAATCTAAAAGCTTTGCTTTTTGCTGAGTTTGATCTGCCTGTGCAGTCTTTCGCTCCATCTGTGCTCATCCTCATCTTCATCCTCGCTTATTGGCACACAAGAAGAAATGCCCATTATGTGGGCAATCATGATTCATGCATTAGCTTCCAGAATGGACAATTACAAAGAACAGATAAGTCAGAATCCTTTTGAGAACTGACAGGCTATTATAAAAAAAAGCAGACTGGAAACCAGATTATTACCTCAGTTCATGAAATTTCATGTTAGCACTGGGACAAATAAGACTTGTGTCTTTCTGCAAGACAATAGGTCCTTTGCAAACTGCCTAGGGATTTCAGCAGTAACTCGGAGTCTTTTTAAAATGCACTTTGGAATTTGCCCGTACTTTAAGAGTGTAAATAGCTTTTAGCCCTGTCCTGGTTTCAGCTGGGATAGAGTTAATTTTCTTCTTAGTAGCTGGTACAGTGCTGTGTTTTGGATTTAGTGTGAGAATAATGTTGATACCACACTGATGTTTTAGTTGCTGCTAAGTAGCGCTTATCTTAAGCCAAGGATTTTTCAGTTTCCCATGCTCTGCCAGCAAGCAGGTGCACAAGAAGCTGGGAGGGAGCATAGCTGGGGCAGCTGACCTGAACTAGCCAAAGGGGTATTCCATACCATAGAACATCATGCCCAGTACATAAACTGGAGGGAGTTGGCCAGGAGGTGTGGATTGCTGCCCAGGCAATCGGTCAGCGGGTGGTGAGCCACTGCATTGTGCATCACTGTTTTTTTTCTTTTTTTTTCTCTTCTTTTTTTGTTATATTCCTATTATTATTATTATTATTTCATTATTATTATATTTCATTATTATTATTGTTAGGATTATATTTTACTTTAGTTATTAAACCGTTCTTATCTCAACATACGAGTTTTACCTTTTTTCCCCATTCTTCTCCCCATCCCACTGGGAGCAGGTGGGAGTGAGGGAGCGGCTGCGTAGTGCTTAGCTGCTGGCTGGGCTTAAACCACGACAGGCCCTCATGTTTGGTTAGGAGAGGGTCTCTTGGCTTCAGTCCGATAGTCTACACTGCTACTCTTTTCCCTTGCCACATGCAGAGGTTAAAATTTTCCAAGCAATACAGGAGTTTTTGCTGCATATTGCCACACAGATCAAAGAAGTCTAAAACAAAGGTAAGGGAATATACGAAATTATGTGCTGTTTATAAAGAAACATTACTGAATTCAAGTGTCTTGGTTTTGCCACTGCATTTGTCTGTGAAAGCTTTTAATGACAATGTGCAATGATTTGATGTAGCTTTGGCATCAGAAAAACTTTCAGCTGACTAGCTTTGTGGTCTGCCTTTTGTGTCATCTGACTTGCTCTCAGAAGATCCTAGGAAGCCAGATTCCGTATCTGTCTTAATGGGATCCACTGTATTCAGCTGGCATGAGTTTAGGTGTCTTCCAAAGGGGCTCTTACCCTTTGCTGACAGTCTGCAAAGCTTAACCTCTATCTTTTTACACTGCCATATTATTATCCCTGATCCTTTTTTTTTAAAGTTCTTCCTAATTTATTGATCACTCAGTCCTTTGAAAATACCCTTTTCCAAGAAAATGATGAAATAATTACTTCAGTATTTAAAAAAAATGCAAGAAGCACAGTTTGTGTTGCTTCTATAATATATAGATATTGTGTGAATATAGTTAAAAATACATTTCTCTGTCTTTCAAGATGAGAAGGATGCCTAGGGAGAGGCATATATTCTTTTTGCTTTCTGGAGTAAGAAATTAGTTAAGTAACTGTCTTCTCAAATGTTGCTTGCTTCAGGAACCTACAGGTGAAAGATGGTGAATCTCTGATGACAGATATTTGTCTAAATACAATACTTAGAACTAAATATTTGAAATACATGTTGTCTTCTGCTTTCTCTAGAGTCAAATTTAATACCTTTGATCTCTTCCCTTTCTTTTTCCAGGAAAACCAATGTAACCTAACTTTGTAATATCACACATTCAGAAGAAGAACTTGGCCAAGGATGAAGAAGTAAAGGCTAAGATGAACCTTACTTTTCCCTTCTTAATTATGGTACCTTGCAGATAAGTGATCTTGTCCATATAACTAATTTTTGTACTTCAATTTAGCCACTAACTCTTCTGCCAGACTTGCAATCTTTGCAGTCTTAAGGTTGTCTCTAATTTTACATTATATTCTACTTAAAAGTTTTTTTAAAATTATTATTTACAGGGAGTCTGTCCTTTCAGACAAACGTATAGGTTTATAGGTTGGTTTTTGTCAACTACAAGAGTGATTTTTCATTTCCTTTGCAGTAATATACTCTGTTAGAAATTTTGTAGCTACTGCTGTAAGTTGTGATCCTGCCTGCTAGTTATTAGTATCACTGCTGGCTATTCACCAAGGTTTGCTATTGCTCCTTACATCAGGACAAATAATTAAATTTTAATACGCAATCTGTCAGAAATTCACTGTAGAATGCTAGTGCTTATCTTGTCAATATCACAACACTTTGCAGGATTGTGGACTGCACAGAATCGTATCAGAAAGAAATTCATACTTTTTAGATGAGTTACAATACGCAGAACTGTTTGCTCTGCAGGCCACAGACTGTATTTTATAATTAGATTACATGTGAAGGAAGAAGCTATAGATTTTAAAGGCTGAGAGGAGTGTGTTGATCATTAACAATAGTTTTGCCTCCTCCACTTTTACAAGCGAGCTCCTTTATATGAGCTTGCAGCGGTTGGTTTAGAGGACCCTCAAAGTTGCTGGTCAGAATAAGGTAGCCTGAAAGAATGCTGACTACATTGCTGATTTTCTGAAAAAGAAATGTTGGAAGATTATTTCAACCATGGATGAGGCTCAAGATTTAGTCCTAGGGCCGGGACAAACCCCAGCACCACCACAGGCAGACTCGCAGTGGGGTGTGCTGTCCTCTGGGCCAGGCAGCTACTGGCCAGCCCACACAGGGTTGGGGGAAAGGTAAATGGTGGTGGGTGGGAGGACACTCATGAGTTGCAAACTGCTGTGCTACAGTCCGCCATCTCAGACACGCTGTATAGACCCACGTCTGTAGATCAGGATGGGCGGCCACCAAGTCTCCTTGGCACAACAGGACCAACAAGCTCGGTGAGTTGTGGGACAGCTGCAGGGACCATCCTTTTCATAGAGCACGACATGGTGACCGTGCTGGTGGCCATCACAGTAGCTTTCTGATGTCACAACCTACCTCCCTGCCTCTTGTCCTGGTAGCGCCAGAGAGACTTGGAACAAGCAGGATCCAGACAAGCAGAGGTGAGTGGCTGCTGTCCTTTGGGTGGCATGCCAAAGAGGCCGTTCGCTGAACCGTGGACTGGACCATTGGGCTTGGCAGGAAAAGGCAGCGGATGAAGAAGAGGGACATCTGGGACATCATCTTTGGCATGTGAGTCATCATGTAAATGATGATGGATGGAGCAAAATGGCATATGTACATGTGAGAAACTAATTATAAATGTGCCCAAACATGCTGAAAAGTCTGTTAAGTGTGGTGGCAGATTGGTGGTGTGCACTCTTGTGCCATATAGCAAATGCCAGCTCCTTATCACACCTTTCTGCAGGTTCCTGATCCCCCACAGACTAACACTCCAGAAAATCATAAGTTATTTTAAATTGTTATGTTAATTTTTTCCCTTTTTGGTATTTGATGGAAAACCGATTACATAGTGCCAAGTTTGTGGCACAAACTGAAAAATACTTCTATTAAGGCTGAAACAGCATTTTTTCCCCTATAGTTAGGAGCCTTCAGCAACCTGACAGAGGTTAGCTGCCTTTGTAGCAGGGAAAACGCAAGCAGCTTTCCTTGAGAGATGTATTTTGAAGTTCTGAATGCAATAAGCCACCCACCAAACCACGCCCATGCCTTTCATGGATTACCAGATAGCAGTACCAAGGTAGTCAACAGGTTGCTGGGTTTGGGGGGTGGGTGTGGGTTTCCCTTTTAGCCGCACCATGCAAATCCGCTCCATGAAGCAGGGCTCACTTCAAACCTTATTTTGAAGCTCAGAGGAAAGCAAACCCGGCAGATCGCGGCCAGCAGGCAGCCACGCTTGCTGTGCCTATGGCGCCTCAGCTCAGCGCCGTTTCAAAGCCAGAAAACCTCGGCGGGACCGTTCTTCTTGCCCGCTCGGTCACGCCAGCACGGCGGGGCTCCGTGAGGCCGTCTGACTCACCCCGCCGCCATTTACCTCAGGCGCTTTCCCGCCGCTCTCGCCCTCCGGGCCGCCGCCAGGACACACTGCGCGCAGCTCGCTCCTCGTTAGTATAGTGGTGAGTATCCCCGCCTGTCACGCGGGAGACCGGGGTTCGATTCCCCGACGGGGAGGCGGCGGTGCCGTTTTGCTGCCCCGGTGCCGTCGCCGTCCTTTTCCCCGCTGGGGCGCCGCCCGCCGCCTCCCCGACGGCGGCAGGGGTGGAGGGGCGCGGCGGCAGACGGTGGCACCGTGCGCGGCGGTGGCGCCGGGCGCTGAGCGGCCGTGATCGTATAGTGGTCAGTACTCTGCGTTGTGGCCGCAGCAACCTCGGTTCGAATCCGAGTCACGGCAAGAACTCTTTTCTCCCCCCCCCCCCCCCCCCCTCGTTTTTTTTTTATTTTCCCCTTCCTGCTCCCGTCGCTGCCCGCGAGCGCCTTAGCGGCGACGGGGCGAGGTTGGTCCTCCCGGCCCGCCCCAGCCCCCGACCCCGGCCGCCTCAGGCGGCTGCTGCACCTGCCCGCGGGCGGGAGCTGGGTGTTAGGGCGAGGCCGGAGGGCAGCCCGCGGGCTGCCTGCAGTGCCCTGCCCCGCCCCGCCCGCTGCCGCGCTCCTCGGCCGCGGGGTGCGCCCGGGACACCTGCGCCGGCGCCACGCCCGGGACGTGATTTCTGACAGAAAACACTAAAAAGGGAGGAGAAAAAGAAACGCCCTAAAAGCTAGCTGGCCCGTACGGGGATCGAACCCGCGACCTTGGCGTTATTAGCACCACGCTCTAACCAACTGAGCTAACCGGCCTGCCGCGAACGTGTTTTCACGGCGTCGATCAACAGCCTATCAGCTGCCTCGCGCCCCCCCCCCCCCCCGCGCGTGGGGGCTGCCGCACGCCCCTCCCCCGGCGGGACTCCACGGCCGCTTCAGCCACCCGCGCGCATTGCCCCGCCCTCCACGGCAGCGGCGGCTCAGGGGCGGGGGGGGGCACGTGCCTGCCGCGGGGCGGCGCCGTGTTGGGAGCGCGCGCGGCGGCTTCGCTCGCGTGCGAACGCGCGAAAGGAAACGGCGGGAGGGGCGGAGCCGCTGCCGCCCGGGCGGTAAAAGGCGGGAAGCCAAAACAACCCAACAAGCAGTAGTCGTGGCCGAGTGGTTAAGGCGATGGACTAGAAATCCATTGGGGTCTCCCCGCGCAGGTTCGAATCCTGCCGACTACGGGGCGGTTGTTTTCCTGCTGCTGAACGCCCTCTCTCCCTGCAGCGCCCCACATCCGCTCCCTGCTTTTTTTCCCCCCCCCCACATCGTAAAAATTTTCACCAGTAATAAATACGGAAAACGAGAGAATTCCGAACCGCTCACCGAGAGTCCCAGCTCACATCGGGGGACGCTACCCACCTCCAAACTCCGTCTGTCCCGTCGGCAGGCAGCAGGTGAGCCCGGGAACCGGGCGCCCCCGGCAGCGCCCCCGCCTTTTTGGGCAGGGCGAGGCGGGGCTGGCCGCGGCCCGCCCGGCGCCGTGGCTTAGCTGGTTAAAGCGCCTGTCTAGTAAACAGGAGATCCTGGGTTCGAATCCCAGCGGTGCCTGGGTCCCACTTCTTTTGGGGGAGCCCGGGCGCCCGCAGGAGCCCGACCCCGGCTGAGGTAACACCGCCCGCGGCAGCCGCAGGTCTCTGGCTGGGCTCTCTCCCGCCTCCGGCCAGCTCTTCCTGTGCCCGGTGTCCCGCTGCCCGCAGCAGCCCAGCGCGGCCCGGGGAGCTCAGGTCTGCATGTGTGCCATAAGCAAGGCGAGGAGCCGCTCCTTTTCGCCATTTCTCTTGTTCCTCCCGCCGAGGCTGAGGGGTCCCCATGTAACCAACTGCCGCACCCCGGGAGCGTTTTCTAGCGCTAGACGGGCATCTCGGCCCATTTAGCTTCAGACAGGAAAACAGGCTGTCCCCTCCACCGGGGGACAATCCCTGAAGGGTACGCTCTTGGCAGCACCCCTCCTTTACCCCCTGATTCCCATCACTTTCTCACACTGGGCACCCTCCACCCCCAACAAACATTGCCGGCTTATCAAAACTACAACAGCAGCAGCTTTTTACCCTGCTTTGCTCTGTAGGTGAACCACGATAAACTGTGGGTGACTCCAAAAGGACAGTTTTAACCCCTCTGAGTTTTGTTCCCCTTCGCGTTTCAGACATTTCGGTGCTGTAGGAAGCGGCACTGTGACTTCCGCTCATCAGCGAAAAGGGGGGGGGGGGGGGGGGGCGAACACAACAAGCAGCCCCCAAAGCAAAAGACAGGCTCAAAAAAGGACAGCTGGCCCGTACGGGGATCGAACCCGCGACCTTGGCGTTATTAGCACCACGCTCTAACCAACTGAGCTAACCGGCCGCGCTGCACAGGGTTTTCCCAGCGCCCTTGATCGCGGACCCTACCCGGGACGGTGGCAGCCCCCGACCCGCCCGGCCGCGGCCCGATCCGCGACGCCAGCACCTGCGCCGAACAGGGACAACAAACGCGCGTGGACACCACGCGTGTCCCGGGAGCAACTTCCTCCTCCGCTAGCCCACTCTGCTGCGGTGCAGACATGGCGCCCCCCTCCGCGCCCACCCGCGTTCGGCGAGGCCCCACGCGGGCGCCCCGCCGCTACCCAGCCTCAAAACAGCGCCCCGGCGAGCGCAGGCAAAAAGCGAGTTGTCAGGAGTGGGATTCGAACCCACGCCTCCAGAGGAGACTGCGACCTGAACGCAGCGCCTTAGACCGCTCGGCCATCCTGACCGCTGGGCACCTCTCTCAGCCGGCCCGGTTCGGTTCTGCGGCGGAGCCGGCCCGCCCCGGCCCCGTGTATCCCGCCCGCCGGCTTGCTTTACAAGCAGGCGTGGAGCATACACGCTCTTTCCCGGCACCTGAACGAGAGAGGAAGCACCTTATGTAGGAGCCGCGGCAGAAGGGGGCAGACAGCAGAGGAAGCTGCTGCTGGAGGACAAGGGTTCGGGAAGGGCGGTGGCACACCTTCCCAGCTTTCCATTACAGCCGCCAGCGTTTGCTCTGCCTCCAGGCCCTTCAGTGTGTGAACCGCCCCATGGATACACCACCCTGTGGCGGGTTGACCCTGGCTAGATGCCAGGTGCCCACCAAAGCAGCTCGGTTCTCTCCCCCTGTCCAGTTGAGGAGGGGGAGTGAAAATAAAACGAAAGGCTTGTGGGTCGAGATAAGGACAGGGAGATCACTCACCAATTACCGTCACGGGCAAAACAGACTCGACTTGGGGAAAAATTAGTTTAATTTATTGCTAGTCAAATTAGAGCAGGATAATGAGAAATAAAACCAAATCTTAAAAACACCTTCCCCCCACCCCTCCCTTCTTCCCAGGCTTAACTCTACTCCTTATTTTCTCTACCTCCTCCCCCCTGAGCAGCACAGGGGGACGGGGAATGGGGGTTTGGGTCAGTTCATCACACGTTGTTTCTGCCGCTCCTTCCTCCTCAGGGGGAGTAGGACTCACACTCTTCCCCTGCTCCAGCGTGGGGTCCCTCCCACGGGAGACAGTCCTTCACGAACTTCTCCAATGTGAGTCCTTCCCACGGGCTACAGTTCTTCACGAAGTGCTCCAGCATGGGTCCCATCCACAGGGTGCAGTCCTTCAGGAACAGACTGCTCCAGCGTGGGTCCCCTGCGGGTCACAAGTCCTGCCAGCAAACCTGCTTCAGCGTGGGCTCCTCTCTCCACGGGTCCGCAGGTCCTGCCAGGAGCCTGCTCCAGCACGGGCTTCCCACGGGGTCACAGTGTCCTTTGGGCACCCACCTGCTCCGGCGTGGGGTCCTCCACGGGCTGCAGGTGGATATCTGCTCCACCGTAGACCTCCATGGGCTGCAGGGGGACAGCCTGCCTCACCATGGTCTTCACCACGGGCTGCAGGGGAATCTCTCTGCTCCAGCGCCTGGAGCACCTCCTCCCCCTCCTTCTTCACTGACCTCGGTGTCTGCAGAGCTGTTTCTCTCACATCTTCTCACTCCACTCTCTCTGGCTGCAACTGCTACTCCCCTGTAACTTCTTTTCCCTTTCTTAAATATGCTATCACAGAGGCACTACCACTGTTGCTGATGGGCTCAGCCTTGGCCAGCAGCGGGTCCGTCCTGGAACCCGCTGGCATTAACTTTATCAGACACAGGGGAAGCTTCTAGCAGCTTCTCACAGAAGCCACCCCTGTAGCCCCCCCCCCAAAAAAAACCTTGCCACACAAACCCAATACACACCCTTAAGCATCACTTGGCACTGTAGGACACTGTTCTGTCACACCACCAGTGACCATAGGTGAACGCTACTCTCAGGCCTCTCCAAGAGGCAGCAGGATGCTACTGAGGCTTACAGGAGACACCACGCACCGCACCACAGCCTTGCTAACTCCCACCCCTTAATTCTGAGGAGGTGGCAGTGGGGTTTGTTCTGCTTTACTTCTAATGAGTCTATAGAAGATTTCAGGACGGTCAGAGGCAAAGGGAGACCACTTTTTGACGAAGGAGTGGAAAAAGAACTGCTGATCTTCTTTATATTAAGTGTTACAGTGAAGTTTCTTTTTTGTAAAGAAACAAGGCCCTAATATTTTTGTGTTGCAGTGAGATGCAAATACCTGGTTACACATGGGCTAACATTATTTAGCAGTATTTTGAGATACATTTTTGCTCAGTTCTGAAGATAATAGTGCAAACCAAAGTCAAATCACTTCCCCCCACACTCCCCCCAAAATTCCTTTAAAAATTTGACCTTGAATACCAAAACCACATATTCTTCATTCACTTCTCTTAGCTGCATTAATTTGCTGTTTCAGAAGATGGTATCTAGAGGTACGTGCTAGACCTTCAGCTTCAGAATTTCTCTGAACTCAGCTGAAAGTCACTACATATCCCATTGATTATTTCAGTTTCCTAAGAAAGGCTGAAGCCCTTTCCTAGAGAGAATTTCATATAAATAGAAAAAGCAATTTATCGCCATAGCAATATGAGATACACCTAACGGTTATACTGCATTGAGACTACAGTTGCAATCAGCCAAAGGAAGACACACGGAATGAAAGGATAATGTGTAAGAGATCGATTTAAACTGTACTTAGTAACGCACCTTAAAGAGGGAAATTGGCTAGGCTAACAGTAGCTCCAAGGAAAGGGAGAGGAGCTCAGACCAGAGTGCACATGAACTCCAGAGAAGAAACTATAACCCAAGTTCTGCTCATGTAAACGTCCAAACCAAAATAAAGTAATTTCGAAAAGTTAGTCCATGGCTTCCTGTTTTGTGGAAGTGAACAGATGTTCTGGTATGTTTTCCAGAAAACCAGTGTAGCAAGGCAAATGAACAGCGTGCTACATTCCCCAAACTGAGATGATGGTTAAATTGCCCAAGTTGCACAGCCTTCCTTGGTTCTGAGAGCTGCTCAAGACGCTTCCACCATGGTTGAATTTATGGACATGTGCACACAAAAAATACAAATTACTATTTTTGTACCCCCTAGCCTGTTATCTGTGCAATAAATTGGAATAATTCCACAGCTTCACTTGCACATCATGTCAAGGCAGGTAAGAAAAATGACTAACACAGCCATATCATACTCCACCAGGACACTGTTGTACTAACAGAAACCACTGATCTGCAAATAGATCTCTCCTTCACTCAAAAGGCTACCAAATGCTATTATCTGATTCCATGGGGAATGACCACACAGAAACCAACATCTAGTTTCTTACCAGCAGTCGTAACTTGTCATGCTCTACCACTTAGCATTAGAAATAAACTCTTCAAAGGCCCTCGTTTGGTATGGAACTTACAGGAACTGTGCCAAATCCCAGAGAAATAGTGTAATCAACAGAAAACCAGAATATGCAGTGCATATGGCCAGGGACACAGCAGAGGGAGATGGAAGCAGGGAAGATGCACTACCAATAAAAAAATATTTGCCTAGAAACTTCACTCACCTGCACATACCACTTCTGATAGAAGAGAGAATACAAACCATTAACCAAGGACTTGCAACTCATCTACCATTAAAAAATGGAAGCATCTTCTAAGGAAGAATAGTCTATACATTAAAAGGTTTGCACCAAGGAAACCTTATACTATTTAATACTCAGAAGAAAAAAAAAAAACCCAACAGTCAGGAATTCAGGTTCTGTTTCATAGGAACGTAACAGAAATCTTCCCTGCTTGAATAAAGATTTTGAGCAGGGCAGAGAAATGCTTCTTCACTTAGATATAAAGAGTCCTCCTAAGGAACAAAAGAGAAAATGAAGTATTCCTCTAAGTCCTTCCTCAATTTTATTACTTATACATTATAAAGTTCATATAGTCTTCTTATAGCATTGTGCTCAAAAATTTTTTTTGCTTCCTTCATGCCCGCCCAACTTCACCACTCAACCTCTGAACTTTCCTACCTCACGCTTGTCTCTCTTGTTCTTGTTTCACTTATGCCTGTCCTTCTCCTGTCCTGAAAAGGAAAGTTCTCTAACTAAAAAGCATACGTAGGAAACCAAGAAACAAGCAAATGTTTGTTTTTAATATTTACTTAAAAGTGTTTTAAAACAACAGCTTAATTTATAACTTTATTAACCTTTGGATATACAATCTAATTTCAGTATTAAAAGAAATCCCTGAAGTTGGTAACTTCTCTTCCTGGAACAGTTACAAAAATGTAGTTATTTGTTCAAAATAAATGACCACCTTAAAACAGCAGTCCTTTGTTGAAGTCTGCACAGTTACTTCTAGGTATAAAATCACTTTTCATTGTGTACTGTAAAGGATAATTAGATGCCGAAGAGAATTTTGAGGTCAGCCAGAGTGAGCTTAGTGAAGGCCTCCCCTTTGCCTGACAGCACCTGCTGGGCGAGAACTTTCTTCCTCCTCTGGAGTTGTACAATCTTTTCTTCTACCGTTCCTTCACAGACAAACCTTAAAAAAAAAAAGCCACATCATCTCAACTGCTAGGAAAAAGTGTCAGCATTATATAAGCACTTCCCCAGTAAATTTCCAAAGACTTGTCTCACTTAAAAATTAACAGCCCATTATGTGACTGACAAAACATACCTGTGCACAGAAAACAGCTGTTCTCATATCCAGATATTATAACATTTCAAATAAAAGTCTGATGCACTTTAGGCCTCAACTTTGGTCATCTGAAGCAACAGTAATTCTGTGACAAAATCCTGTAATGATTGTTTGGTAACTGATGGCACCTATTATACTAAAAGCATCGTACACAAAATACTATTTTAGATTCCAGTTTCTTTGAATTTGCTGTGCATTTACAATAACTAAGCTAGCCTTTTAGTACTTACAATCACAGATGCTTTTTCTAAAAGCCAACTTTGCCACTTAGGAGAAGTGCTCTATATGTTTGTGTTAGTGATATTAGAAAGGTTCAGGCTTAGGGAGCAGCGTGAAAAATCTCCACTCAATAAGAGAAGAGAAATGGTTTGGTGCCTGAATTGTTCCCAGGAATGAACAGGACATTCCCACTAAACCACAGGTTGAAAAACAATAAACCACTGCTAGCTATCAGGGCAGCAACATGCAGGCAAGTGCCACATAGAAACATTTTCATGTGGCCTCTATCTCTGTGCCCAAATCCCAATCCCACCGTCAGATTTTGTGCCTAGCTTTAAGTAAAGAAACAAGCCTCAAACCAAGGCCTTGTCTCACCAAATAAAGCCAGACAGTACATGAGCAGCAACAGCCTCATTTACCGCTAAGGAAAATTCTGACCTGTGTATCACAACATCCTTCTGCTGCCCCACTCGGTAAATGCGGTCACATGCCTGGTCCTCAAGAGCAGGATTCCTGCAAGGTTAAAAAAAAAATAGCTTAAGGGCTTACGTTCAGGAATAATTAAAGTATCGAAGCCTCTGTGCTTGCCTCATTTGCCTGCTGCCAGAGCATCCTGTTTTCTTCCTCTGTAGAACTAAAACTGCTCCCAGGTTACCTTAGGTTTACTAGCTTGATCGCCAATATTCACCCTGACTGTATTTCCCTTTGCCCTTGGTAGAAGTATGCTACAACTCCACACAAAGTCAGCTGTATGAATTAGACCACTGCTCCATGTAGCCCCATATTTCTGGCCAATAGTACTCAGAGAAAGCTGAGTAGCTGGTGAGGAAAGAAGAGAGTGAAGCAGAAGGTAAACTCCATTGAAAGAGGCCTTCACTCAAGAATATTTACATAAGAAATGATTCTGTTTGACACATGGTTACAGGGAATACTTGTTGGCGTAACTTCCATATTGTAGAAACATCTCCTTAATGCTGCTACTCAGCAGCTGGTTTTGTACGGAAGCACATTAGTTTGCTTTGTAAGTTCCCATGAGCAACATTTAGTTAAAAAAAATTGTGATTCTGACTTTGATGAGAGACACCATAAATATTAGGAGCTCATATGCACTATTTTCATAGCCCTGTAAAACCTCAAGGTACACTAGCTATGCCTGATTACTGACAATGCTCAACACGATCGATTTGTTTCAAGACAAATTCCCTGTAGGTATTATGGTACCATTTTCATTACTGTAAGAAATTAAGCCAGGGACTGCCAAGTCCCCGGTATCCTTTTGTGATAGAGACTGCACACTTGCTTCTTTGGATTGCTGTTATCCTCCTCTATTTTTTTACCCCTACAGAACTGTATTTCATGGTGGTGAGCGCTGGATTGACAATCGGAGTGTCCTGGAAGAAGGCTGTAGTAAAAACACTTTTCCACAACTAATCACTAGCCCTTACTCTCAGGTAAACGCTTCCCTCCTGACCCAGCTGTATCAGACATCACAATACATGTGGTGAGAAAGCGAGCAGCATGCCCTACATATATCCTCCGAGATGGAACTTTTATTTCTCTTTACCAGTGCATGTCAAGGAGAAAGAGGTGGTTTCCTCCAGTCAAGTTCAGGCCAACACCTCCAGCCAGCAATGAGATCAACATTACCTTCAAAGGCCAAAAGAGAGTTAAGTTATGGAGCCTGCTTCTAGAAAATTAATGCTTCATATACTCCACATACTAATTTGAACCAAAGTATCTATCATATTTATATTACATGTGTATATTTATTATGTATTTGGGAGCTTGCCAGATGTTACTTGATGATGCACAGGAGCCTGGACATGGAAGTTATGGCTCAGATAGGCCAGCCTACCATTCCATATATATTACCCTGATACATTTTTACAGACTAGAGAAAGGACTGGAAAGTTCAGACTCTCTCCGTGTCCCACTCAAAAGACCAGCCTCTCTGATGACAGCCTGTTGCCAACAATGGGACCAATCGGCACCAACTCTGAATTAACAATTATGGTTACTTAAATACAGGCAACTGGACTGAAATGGCCTGCTAATCCTTTCACTTTGTTTCCACATAACCTAGTATTTAGAAAAAGATGAGTAGCTGGGGAGGAACGGGGATATAGCAGATGGTCAATTTAGAGATTTCTTGTACAGCAGGAAGAGACCTCAATTAAGAACAGAGACACTTGCTGTATATATTTATTAGTCAATTTCATGGTATGGTACCTTAAAACCCTGATCTTGTTTAAGGGGTCAGCTATTCATATAGCTGCCAGAAATCTTCCTTTGTTTAAGTTCAAACCTAGAAGGAGAAATATCTATTTTGTAGATAGCGGCTTGTTCAAGAAATCCAGCAAAGAAAACAAGCTAATGCACCACATTCTCCCCTTCCAGTCACAGATCCATCCACAGAGGAGACAGCCTGTACTGCCTCAATCACAGGAACATCAGTGTCCAGGTGAAAGTGTAATCGCTATGAACAATTCATTTGGATTCAGACGTCTTTAGTCACCTGGCAAGCTTCCTTCCATTGGCCAAAATTTCAGACTAGAAGCTATTTTCAAGAAGAGCCAACACACTGTAGTTCATCAGTATTTAAACACCCATACCCCCCACCTCCCCCCAACTCAAAAGTGAAAGAAGTCACAAGGTCACCTTATTTTGGATGCGTGCAAAACTATGACTTCTCTTGCCCCAGTCCCAATCTTCTTATCTTTATACCGGGGTGAGATATGCTCGTTAATTTTAGCCTCATTCACAGATTCAACTGTCATCCTCTCTTCTCAAAAAGATTAGCCTGGTAAAGAGTATCTGATGTGTTGGAAAACAGCCATAAAGTCTTACAGGCTCCTTGGCAAGCAGGTGATACACAGAAAGAAACATATTCCAATGCAGAAGCATGAGCTGGAAACAACCAACCTGCTCTGAGTAGAGCTAATTGGCCCCACATCTTCCACATTACTCTCTGTGGCAAAAACATCTTTGAGCACACTGAAGATTTGCACAACCTTTGAACTAGCTTTGGAGTCAGATGATCTCCGTACAGAAGGTTAACATCAAAAGGAGCTTTTTAGCAGCTGCCCCTGCCCATTATAAGATGTACATTTGTTTTTACAGCTACCTCTTTCCCTGCTTATCTTGGCACCTAGAGGTCCAAATGAAAGTGGTGCCAGTAAATGGAATCATGAAGTCAGCTATCACAGCTGCTCATAGCAGTGCTAGTAACTGTTTCCCTGCACTGATTGCATACCTGAGGCCCTTTGGGATTGTTATTGAACTCTTCTACCACATCCATTCTCTGTTTAGGATTGACAGAGCCATCCACTGTTGCATACTTCAGCCCTAGTCGCTGGAGGTGCACAGCCACAACTTTCAACATACTTGTCCACTGAGAGACAACAACACTGGAGAGAGAGAGAAAAGGGAGTTTAGAACAAGTTCTGTGTGTTCTGTAATAGTTTGGTTATTGCAGTGTCTCACCCAAGAGGAGACAATGATTCAGGCACTCTTCCCCACTGCAAACTGGAGCCAAGTCTCTTCCTAATTCAGAAACAGATTCAGCTGTAGGTGTAGTGGTAGAACCTGCTGTGGAAGGCTAATTAATTCTATAACTTTCACTTCTATTTTTGGATTTTACATTTACCCGCCAATCACAATTCTGAGCTTTTTCTGCAAAATTAATCAATAGCAACACCAAACTTGGATTCCCCTGGGCCTCTCACTCCCCACACTTTTTGAATAAACAGTTTGGGAAGCAATAATTTGTTCAACAGCTTTTTGGTAGGGAACAAAAGTAATGTTGGTGTTCCCATTCTTATGGTGGGAGTGCTTTTTGGAAAAGACTTTGGGAAAAAAAGCTTTCTACATACGGCACAACTCTGGAGTTGCCCAAGAACAGGACTTCCCCTTCCAACCCACCCCCAACATAACACCACAGGTGTAACTACTTTGCAGCCACACACTGTAAGTGCATTCTACATTGTTTAACAAAAACAAGCAGAAAACCCTGTAACACTGTAGTCTGGTGCAGAGCAAAGACAGACAGAACTTGCACAGTGAGAGCTGCAGGACTTCAGCAACACTTAAGTCCTCTGATCAATGCATTCCTTTATCTCAAACAGGTTCAGTTTTAACCGCTACTATATTCTCCCACTTTTTTGGGGTGGTGGGGTGGGTTGCAGAGCTGAGGGCAAGTATTTCTCAGCACAACCAAATTATTCCCAATTCTGTTTTTGGAGAAGAGTCCTCCTGGGCCTCCAGGCCTGAGATTCCTCACACATTCCCTTACATTTACGCTTACCTACACCTTAAAGTACCCTCTTTTGTCTTAGATTTTTGTTTCTCAAAATCCCTTTCAACTACTGCAGTACTGCCACCATTTTACCATACCAGGAGTTTTGTATTCAATTATTTTAAACTATTTCTGCTGCTGTCAAGAGACATGCTTCTCTCAATCACTATGACTAAAGAAAAGGACATGCTTACTAACCTTTTCTGAGACTCTGAGTGACTCTGAATAGTTTTCAGTTCAGCCAAGAGGTGAGCTATCTGCAGGGGGGGGGGAAAAAAAAGTTAGTCTGCTTGCTGTCATAACCCAGCTCATGCTTGGCTATTCTTCATTAAAATAGGAAGTGATCAAAATAACTCTTCAACTGAAATTTCTTTGATGCTCAGACTTCCAAGATATTTTAATAGTCATTAGTAAGAACACTCCCACCATGGAAAGCAGGGTTAAGAAATCAAATCATACAAGCATGCTTCACAGATTCCAACCTTCCTGTGAAAAGCCAAGTTATTGCCACCTCTCCTCTTGCTGCCATCCCATTTTTTCTAGCTCTTCACAAGCACTACGCTCTCACATGCACGCTTTTCTAAACTTCTGTGAATCAAGTGCTCAAGATTTTCACTGACAGTTTATCAGCACAGTCAGATTCTCACAGCTTTATTAGAAGTAGCCATCAACACCTGTTAAGTTGGAGCCTTCCCAGAAGGCGTTCAGCAGTGAGATCTACTCACCTGATTTCATCTAAATTGCCAGCTTCGCCTGATTTGCAATTACCAAGGTGTGACAATTCATTAACAATTTAAAAGGCAAAGTGCTGAAATCTAAGCTTCTCAAGGAAGGCAAGAAAGCCACAACCAGAATACCTTGGTGCTCTCCCTGGTGATTTCAAAGACATCTGTTTTAAAAGCTGTGCCATTGAGGTAGACTGTCGACTTGGAATCAGGAGTCTGGAGCTCAGACAGGGTCAAAGCACTAAGTTGTTCCTCAACGGAGAGGGAAAGGCCTTCACTGTTCAAATTAACTTGGTCCAGAGCCTGTGGGAAAGCAAGCAATATAATAAGGGATCAGTGTCAAGCCCGAGATCACATTCAGTACTGACACACAGTCTGCATGATGTCTGCTGAGGACAGTGGCTTTGAAGGAAGCTATGCAATATGAAGACAGAACGATTAAGAAACACTACTGGGTCAGACCAACAGTCCCTTTGGCCCTTTATTCTGCCCCAAGAAGGGGCAGCGTAGGGAAAGCATGTGAGCTCAGCCATTTTCTGTGGTCCAGCCTCCTCAGATTCCCCCTCCCATAGCACTTAATTGCAGGATTAAACATGTTACAAGATAAATCCCTGCCTGTTGCCTTAGTATCTGGATTTATTCTACAGCTGCTTTATATGACAGAGCAAAGAACTTCTGAAAGATTAGTCTACTTCATGCAAGGCAACTTCAGTCAAGGCACTTACAGAGCTCTCCAACACACAAGCCTTTGAAACAGGCTACACTTGTGGATTCGTGCACTTTTCAAGTCTAGGTTAAGATCAAGACTTCTTCTTTGCCATTAAAATTCTTTTTCTTTTTTATTATTTTTTTTTTAATCTAAATAAAGGTATTTCCAGAGACACAGCTGCCCACATAGGTCATGCTGGGGAACTCTTCAGTAGGAGGTATACCCATCTAAAACCTCTCAGGCTGTAAAACACACAGTCCTAGAAATGGCTCAGTTCATAGACCCCTAGCTAAGAGATGCAAGGGTGTTAAAGTCTGTTAACTTACACAAACACTTAAAAAAAAAAAATCACAACAAAAACCCCCACACCACTACAATACAATGCAATTACCACTTTCAGTAAGGAGAGATGGCAGCAGCACTGACGGAGCCTCAACAGCATGGACAAGACGTGGACAGTACTTGAGACCTGGGAGGCACTTTGGGAGCCTGCTAGAAATTCCTTTTGACTGACCCCAAACTCTTGTGCAACTGCCAAGGAAGGAAGACAAAACATCAAGCGCTCTTGGAGGCATTTCCAAGCACTGCCCAGCCACCTCCAGCAAGAGTTTCATCAATAAGAGACAAGAACCAACAGGCAAGCAAATACCTGATTTAACATAGGAACCCACCAAACCCCACTTAAAAAAAAAAAACAAACCCAACCCAACCAAAACAAAAAAACCCAAACACAAAAAAGAGACACCACCACAAATCAGAGTACCACATACATTATACTAATACTGACATCTCTTCTCTGAGCAATTAGACCTTTATTTCAGAAGGGAATTTTAGACTCTGGGAGGTTAAGAGATTTGCCCAGAGCTACAACAGTGAGAACAGACTTTTGGAATACTATGGTAGGATTCTTTGTAACATCAGGGTAGCATTTTCCAAAGAATTTTTAAGTCCTGACCCCATGTAGCCAGGTCTGTTCCCCCTCCTTAATTGTGCACTTAAGAGTCACTTCTACAAATGTTTTCAGGAGAGGGTGTGCTCAAACCTTTCTCAAACGGGTTACCACCAGCATACTCTCTGCCTTCATTTTTCTGCTCTTGTCTCTTTAGGTAGGATTGTAGTGTTGACCTGGAAAAACAAGACAAAGACTGTGGGATTTACAGCAGGAAAAAATCCAAGAGGGACCTGAGCTTAACAAGCAAGCTGATGACGCATTAAGGTAAGGATTAATCATTTAGTCACAAAACGATCACAAAAAAAACCCCAGTTTTGTTTAACTTGAATATGATCAAAACCAAGATCCTTTTTGGAAAACACAAGAGGAAGCAAGTCTGCTTATTGGAATACCTTGAGTATAACAGGAGCCAGGGCCCAATGGATAACATTGTTCATAACAAAAGGACATCTTTAAATGTATATTTAAAAGTAAGAAAGACTCCTTACAGCAACAGTGTTGAAAGAGACCCTAGGAGAACATAAAGTGACGCTGGCATTCATTACAGCCATCTGGAGAGGCCAGCATAATTTCCGATCGTATAAATATCACAGGGCAAAGAAGAGAAATTCTCTCCTTTACAGGTGCTGGCACATCATCATTTAAGAACTACTGTTGCAATTCCAAGTCTTCGGAGTCTTGAAATCAATGAGATTAAGTGTAAGGCTAGAATACAAAGCTCATACAAGGCACAAACATATGGGAGAAAAGAAATGAATCTGTTTCAACTATTACCACAACAAGCAATGTATTTTCAAACATGCTTGACAGATAGTCAGAAAGGGAAAAAATTAACAGGAATTTGTCCAAAAGCTCTTCTCATCTGAAGTGGATTTCTCTTTCTGATTTTTCATACCAGTAAGAAACAAAACCACAAAATACCCTATCTCTACCCACATTCATACCTGGATCTTGCAAAGAGCACGTTGTACACAGACTGCTCCTCTGCTGAAAGTTTTAACTGATGCAACTGCGTGCTACGCTGGGGCAGAGATACCTGAAGTCAAAATAGACAGGATCAGATGTATATAGTGCAAAAATCTTATACAGCATCACAAACACCAGCATTCCAAGATTTAACACAGTATTCTAAGTCTCAGAAGATAGCTGTTTCTTCATTAAAGTTATTTGTATTAATGCAACTGTGACACAGCATAGATACAGAACTCCAAGTAGCCTGGTTAACACTCAAGATAAAAATCTTTATTCCAAATCATCCAATAACAAAAGGCACAAGCAACTAAGCATGGACATGGAGGGATGCATTTATCGCATTGTAAAAGTAGCTTCTCAGTTCTCCATTCAGAATCAGACCGTACACTAAAACTACACATTGTAAAGTCTTACAGACATACCAATGACCTAATATTCAGTTTAACAGACTATTTGTAAAGAGTAATGCAGAAAGCCAATGCCCCAGCACGCACCAGGTCCATTTGGCATGCAGCATCTTTGATTCTCAAGAGATCTAGGCTAGCTCAGGCACCTAGGCTAACTTTCCACTAACTGGACATCTACTTGCAATTACTTGACATATTCTTGTCTGCATGTGATTTATAACTAAAAGATTTAATTATTCTGTATATTTCCGCTTTCTGGATAAGCAATCAAAGCATCCCACAGGCATTCTCTCCTTTTACTCAAGAGACTGCAGTGGACAGGAAAACCCACCCATTAACAAATTTATGCATGTATATAACTAACTGGCTGCTGCAAGGAAAACAACGGAATGATTATCTACTTGTGGAGGGTGAAGTTCTTACCAAGGGCTTGCCAGCTGAATCCAGCTGGTCCTTAGTTCTCCGTAATAAGAGGCTCCTGGTTAAGAGGCTTAGCCTCTCTCCTCCCTTCTTTGTGTTGTTATCTACCTGGTACTTCCACACTTTGTATTCATCAAAAGGAGAGCAACGTAGAAACCTATGACAGGGAGGAAGGAGACTTCATACCAAGGGAAGAAGAGTTCTTCAGTTACTATTGAGTGACCAGAGCCAAATTCCTTGCTATCCAAAACAAACCATTTCCAAATGCCGTAACTGCTAGGAGCAGTAAAACACTTCCAGTGTAATGGCGTCGATAACTTGTTTGCTCAAAAGTCTTACCATCACTAACACTATGAAAGCATCTTTCTGATTCTGTACCCATCACTTCATCTTAGCTCATTATGTCTCAAGCATCACAAGCAAATGAACGACATCAAGATGCAGAGGCACTTGCCAAAAAACTTATTCATTTGTTATTTCAAAATCCCATACCTCTTACTTGAAAATTAATTTCAATTATCCAAAATTAATTTCAAATGCAAGTTCTCACTGGTTCTCCAACACCCTTCATAATCTTTCCCCCCCTCAGCAATGAGGAGCACAGAGTTTAACCTGTTTATCATTTGTTTAGAGAAGCTGAAGTTTTCACCCTTTCCTTCAATGCCCTTGTAGCACAACACTCTTTAATAAGGTCCTCCCAGGCTGCCCTGGTAGGAACAGGGATTATTGCACAAAACTTCTGTTCGTTAAAACTGGTTTTGTGAATATTCATCTTGGAGCCATAGCAGATCTGAAGTAATTTCCCCTTTGTCCTCTATGGAAGCAGAACAGCTACACACAACAGTAGACACGTGGTCAGCCTTGCGCAATGCCTCAGCCACAGCCTTTGCAATCCAGTGCCTGAAGTGTTAATACAACTAGTCTCGCTACCCCACATATCTTAGAAACCTCTCAAGCTTAGAAACAACTTCAGCACTTCATCAGCAAAGAATTACTGGAATTGGGGCCCTGTCCATGTGTTCACGTGCAGCCAGCTCACCTCAGGAGAGAGTACATGTCCAGTAAGTTGTTCTGTATCGGCGTCCCAGTGACAGCCCATCTGGCACTGGCTCTCAGTTTGCACACAGCTATAGAGGTTTGAACCTTTGGGTTTTTAATATTGTGAGCTTCATCCAATATAACTCGAGCCCAAGCTACCCTGAGCAGGGGGGAACAGGGAGATGACCCACTCTGAAAGAAAAAGCAGACTATTTATAACCCAGAGCAATAACCTTGCTAGGCTCTCTAAAGAGCCACAAGCAAACATATTTTTCCAGCAAGAAGCCTTTTCCTGATATTAGTTGGCAGTAATCTGAGCTTTTACTGTCATGTAAGAGATGCTCTAAAAAAAAAAAAAGAAAAAAAAAAATCACCTCTTCAAAGCTTCCATGAAAGTTTATAAGCCGAAGAAGATAACATTTGCCTGTTCTTAATAACAATTTCTAATCTTCTGCTGTTTTTCTGGCTTTTGATATTTTATTGCCTCTTTCTTCCCAAGAGGCATTTCATATCAGCAGAATTTTGCTAGGCTGGGACCAAGGACCACATATAATTATTCTGATCTCTCTACAGTTTTATAGATGCCACCTTGAAGTTTCAGGAAATTCAAAGGCCTGTTTGCTTTAAGAGCTACAACACTATCCACCAGCAAGGGACTTCCTCTATACTGTGTAGCCAAGTTCAGTTAGCATTCAGCAATCACTTTATTATTTTCATAGGCTAGCAAATACACCGCTGTTTCTTCAAGAGTGCAGCATGTAAGCTGCCTCAGTCTCAGTTCAGACTGACCCAGAGCCTGAGCACGACAGGTTTCTGGTGGTTTAAAGTGACCTTAGTGCTTCAAGCAGCAAAGAACACCAAACAGGAGATTCTAGCGTTCCTTCACAGTCTCACCTTGAAAGGAGGGGTATGAGATTCATCATTGCACTCTTAAAATTACTTTTTAAGACATTTCAACTGTATTCAGTGTAGTGTATTCTACATTACTACAGAACAGGTTTATTGTGAATATTTTCCCCATTGTCTTTCTGCACTTCACAGCACTTTCTCTCATCACTGATTTTTACTGTGCCAAATCAACAGGGGACTTACAGGAAAAAAAAAAAATTTAACCTGCTGCTCACTGTAGCATACATAAGGTGCTACTTGAAACAATAATGGCTTGCAACACCTCAGAACAAAATGTTAAGGCAATCCTCTATCAACAATATGGCTTCTCACCCCCACATCATAGTCCTCAGCAGGGATTTCCCCCTCGTCTTTGCTTGTGGGAACCTCCTTGGAGAGAAGGCTGTAGGTTGTGACAACAACATCGTATCCAGAGAGCCTGCATAAAGGCAAAGTAGTAATCAGGAACAAGAACAAACGAGGAATTCATTTTGCAAGACAGACAAAATGCATGCTGAAGGTTTAAGAACAGCACAGTTGTACAAGCGCTGATATGCAGAGTTTTACAAAAAACTGAGCTTCATAGCAGTCAAACAGGAAGGACACATCGTCCCCATTTTATGGATACTGGGAGTAGCAAGCTCAAGAAGACAGTAACAGCCAGTGGTACAGAATGCACACCACAGGAGATGAACCCTACTTAGAATCTGGCACCTAGAAATACTGCTCAGCATGGCTTAAAGCGGTGTAGAAAATTTTCTGATCTATACATACAGCTGATAAAAAAAAAATACAACCACAAAGCACAAGCATGGAAGAAACTGCCACTGACAATCTCTGCAAGCAAGAGATGTTTTAGAGAACATACACCTTTTTTTGTTATCAGGAACAGCAACAGCCTGCACCAGAACCACTCAGCATGGGTACGGGCCATAAAGGTTTTGCTATATACACCTTCACAGCAGACATCAGCCTGACCTTCTGGATCCTCCACATTTCCGTACTTCAGGTTCTTTCATCATTCTAAAGCCACTGAATTTCAACTCAGATATACACAATCTCTTGCTAAGTAGTATTTTACTTTTCTTGGTCATATTTATGGTTTAGCACTTACACCTCTGCATGTTTATCTCTGTTTGGCCCATGGTACAAATAGACCCTCAGTTTGCCACAGCCCACACGTCTGTCAATCTCTTTCTTCCAGTGATGGATCAAGGATGCAGGACAAATTATTAAAGTGCTGTGGGAAGGGATAACAGTCGAATCTGCAGGGAAATATTGCAGACAGGTTTCAGTGTCTTCACATTAGACTACAACAAAGACAGAAGTTTTGGAAATTCACAACAATTAAGATTGGTCCACTTTTCCTGTAAGCACAGTTTGTGAAGTGGACATCTCTACGTTGCATTCTTGGGGACTATTAGTTCTGCGTGGAAAAAACTCTACTTAAACACTAATGCATCAATTCCTGTCCGCTCAGAGTTATGCTATGTATCTGTGCACTTCCTGTGGATAAGCTGGAAGGTTAGAATTCAGGAAATAACCATGATCTCTCCTGATAATACAGTACCAAATAAATTCTTCTTTCCTGTTCTAGAAGACTGAAATGTTATCATTTTGAACCACACAGGAAAAACAAACACACAGTCAGTAAACTTGGCAAGACAGGAAAAAATAGTCCAACTAGTTCCATGAGGATGGAGACAGCAACAGGTTGTGGACACAGAAACAATACTCTTCAAAAACTCTAACATCCCTTATGTCTATGGACAAGATAAAGGTAATCTTATGGGGGGGAAAAGAAAAAAAAAAAAATCAGTCACACAGAGGTGAGTAGTAATTAATTTAAGTCCTTATGCTATGAAAACTATGCATATGTTTGCATATGTTGAAAAAACTATGAAACTTTTTTCAAAACAGCATATGCTGGCTTTAACTAGTTCAGAAAGCTAATCAATAAAAAAAAAGAATCCCAAAACAATATAAAGTAATGAGCTGGGAAATCCTACACATCCAATGGAAGAACAAATGACACTATCAAGAGAAAGCCCTTGCAAGGGAGTGCAGTAAATATTAAGCCCAATGGAATTTTCCTACAGAAGGGAAGTGAGCACAGATAGAGTCTGTTGTTTAATGAGCCATTAACCTGTAATGCTTTAGGCATTTCAAATGGCACTGCATGATAATGTATGTACTGTATGATGGAAACAATTCTGTACCATTTTTGGATAGCCATATTTCTAACTTCTCCTTTCTTTTCTCTGTCTTCAGCTGCTTCTGGGCCAGAATGAGGGCAATCATGGTTAGAGTCTTCCCCAAGCCCATGTCATCCGCTGGAAAAAGACACACAGAAGTTGTGATGACCTGCAGAAACGAGCCCCCCTAGCTCAGATCTACACTGAGGTAAATACTGCAACAGAAATTGCCCTGGAGAACCCAGGAAATAAAAATACACATATGACCATTTCAGGGTATAATTTAGTAATGGGTTAATAGCTGTAATCGGTCAAAGGGCACAGAAAAACAAGCCCCTTCGACATGCCTACGAAATAACTAGTTATTGGCCTCCGAGTAAGTTACGTGCCAAATTGTTGCTGCCATAAATCCACCCCTGAAGATCCACTTTCCTGTTCTGTTGCTTACCCAGAATTCCTCCACATGGCCTCTGACTCTCTCTCCAGAGTAGCCATGCGAGCGCCTGTTTTTGGTGCAGCAGCAGTGGAACCTGAGAGGGCGAGACAGAGGATTTGAAGGAAATACCTTGCAAAGTTCAGACACTTCCGCTTCCTGTATCAAATTATCTAGTTCAACTGTCCTACTACAATCTCACTAAAAGGAGTTTGCCTACCTGTTCTTTTCCCACATGGATGGGGATACCCAAGATAAGCAACTCCTGCAGACAGGAGGGCGTCACTACCATAGATCAGTCTTGCTAATGCTTTATGCACAAACCAACCTAGTGCCTCACAGTGCTCTGAGAGCATGTAAAGGTGGCTGGTTCAGGTGGAAAATCCACCCAAGCCTACCTTGTTCACAACAGGCATCACTGTCAAGAAGAGGGATTAAGAACACTTCCCCTTGTCTCACCAAGTCTAAAACCCCTATAGACTCTTAAAAGACAAGAAGAGGGACTACGTACTATCATCATAAGACATTAAATGGCCTTCCCCAGCACTGAAAAGGTCCCAAGAGGATCTGACAAGTGACACAACATATATACATCAACACACCATCTTGTAGAGGCATGTGCCTTCCAATACCTTGCACAAAACCTCAACTATGGGTTCTGCACCACCTGATAGATAAAGAGCTGCTCTTTGGCAGATCAGAACAGACTACTCTGGAGTCCATTGGGTTGCATGAACTTGATCATCTGCAACACTTTCTAAAAACACTATTTCTTATAGCTCACTGGGAGACCTAACTGGGAGAAAAGAACAATAAGAAGGTTCTCAGTCTGTTCCTCACTAGAGAACTGCCTCTGTTCTGCTAGTCATGTTCAAACAAATGGTTGTGGGTTAGTTGCTTTGTCTGAGGCACTACTACTTCATTCAAGCACTAAATATTCTGAAGACACCACAGCAAGAGGGTAGAACATCAGTACTGGCAATCTGAAGCAACTCTCATGGATGGAAAGTAAGTAGAACATCTTCCAGCAGGACGAAAACTGCAAAGTACTTCGAAGTGTGAAAGGACAGGATGCTCTAGGGTATCACCCAGATGTTACACTTCATTCATCAGCGTGACATCCTCCATCCTTGCCAACTCACCTTCAATCCAGAGGGGTCTTCAGCTGCTCTCTGCTCTGTCGGACAGGATTCTAGAGATTTGTGAAGATGATTAATAGCCTCACTTGTGGCACTGTGTACAGCCCTGATTCGGTCTTCTGTCATTCTTCCTCCATATAGATTCCGCAGACCAGAGTTCACTGGAAAGATGCAGTATTATGCATGAGATGTGTGTACAAATCTAACTTTCCCAAGCAGATCTTTCATCTCAGAGATTGATCTCAGTGGCTACAGATGCCTGGGGGGCAGTATGCAGTTCACAGTAACAAAAAAGGTTTAGCAGTCCCACGTATATCCACAAGTTGCAGGATTATTTCAGAAATAGTCCTCACCAGTGTTCTCTTTAACAAAAAATAGTCTTTCTGTACTTACTTCCAAAACTGTGGCCGTAATATTCACTGGAACCCAAAGCAGCAGCAGCAGAGGGGTGACTGTGTAAGCCTGAAGAGGTCCTTGCAGTAGGATCCTGGAGCAGTAGCGGCGTTATCAACTTTGTACCACCTGGCCTACCAAATGGGTTAGGCAAAGATTTCTCATGGCAGCCACTGCTTGTGCTATCCTCCCCTTAAGAAGAAAGGAATTGCAGGTTGAAAAAGTTGCACAACAGACCTCAGAGCCTTGCGTTACAGTCCAGAGAAGGGCCTTTGTTTTGCCCAACCATCTGCTTGCAAAATATTATTAAGAGGTCACATGGATTTAACAGCAGGGTAGCAGGTTACCATATCACCTGAGCCACTGCAACTATGAACATGCATGCCCTTAGCCTGCTCCTACGCGACGGGCAATGCAGTTCAGCTCAAGCCTCAACATGTGGTTTATACCAACACAGTGAACTTTGCAACTGCGATCAGATTAGTGCAAACAGAAGGTCAATTCTGCACACTGTTCCCAGAGCATTTATTCCTTTTAAAGACACCTTTCTTGTCAATATTTTGGTCACAAAAACTATCAAAACATCCAAGAACAAATGGGCCAAGAACTTGTGAGCTTTTCTCTCCTTCCTGGAAAGGTCTGTCTTGCTTAAAACCAGATACGGTGTAAGACACTGGGACTGACTGTTGTGTGGTGGCCTGTGAGTTACTGCTTCCTTGCTAGAGATCTTCAGTTTCCAGAGTTGTCAAACTGGATCTTTTCATCAACACAATTGATATTATGATCACAAAGTAACTCTCTTGTTGAGGTGATTGTACAGGTAACTCAACAAAATGCCTCTCTTCCACAGGTGATTAATACTAGTTAATAGAATTAGGAAATCACTTCACAGGAATGGCACACTGGAAGCTGCTTATCTTGTATCTGGTAACTGAAACATTGAGACACAGCAGCCAAAACATGCATAAGCAGCAGGGTTCCATACTGCAACAAAGAGGAAGTTAACACTTCACTGGCAAGTTCTTAGAGAGACACCTGCCTCAATCATGTAGCCAAAGCTGGAAACAGAACTAGCCCTGGGTCCTAACCATGGGAGGAAACTCTCTTGGGAAGCCACCAAACTTCAGAGGAAATGTTTGAATTGTTCCATTCGTCCTCTCCCAGACACACACTTTGCAACTAACACGTTTAATCTTCAGTGAATCTCAGCAGACAAACTTTATATAGACCACATGCCATATATAAGTTTATGCTATTTTTCCTCAATATTAACAACTATAGTAAGCCAAACTGTTTTGCAAAGTTCTGTGGCAAAAAATTTAGCCCTACCTTTTTCAGTAGTATCTGCTGTCGAAATGTTAAGAGCACTGAGTGCAGCTTCCAAATCCTGCACTTGCTTTAACAACCGTTCCCCTTTATCTGGCAGCAGCTGAATGTTCACTGTAGCCAATGTACTCTGCAAAACAAAAAAGAATCCAAAACCTGAGTGTGCTTACCAAGCTCTCTGCCAACAGAGAACAATCAGGTCAGAAGTTTAAAACCACTAATCTTATGCCATAGTAATTTGTATTTTGATACTATCCTACAATCTCCAAAAGCATTTAAGTGCCATTGAGTGTGATTAAATGGTCTTTTAGCAGAAAATAAACTAACCATTAGTGTACTTCAGAAGAAATGGAAGGATGCAGGGCATCCTCCTTTTTATGAAACAGGATGAACAGGTAGTCAAGTGACTTGGACAATCTTAACATCTCTCAAAGCACCCCACATTCAACTGACTTGCATGTTTCTTTCTATACTAGCAGGAACGACAGTTCTGACTTTATTTCGAGGTTCTGTTCTGAGCTCTAGGCAAACACGGGTTTTTATAATAAAAACTACGGAACACAGTTATTGGCAATTATTAAAAAAAGCAAACAGACAGGTAGCTTATTTCATCTTAGTGTGAGCTTTCATGGCTAGATCACTCTTACTCCACAAGGCCAAGAGAGACCACCAGAAATAGCTACGTTATTTAAAAAGGTTAAGCTGGCTGTGCACTGTTCCATCTTATGCAAATTACTTTCTGGGTAAAGGACAGACACAACCTCAGGCAGGTCAAAACTGAGCACCCCCAAATGCAGAAGGTTGTATTACCTTAGGGGTAATTGTCTCATATGTGGCTTAAAACAACTAGCCTGTGCCTAAGCTGAATTCCCTCCCTTGCCCCATTTTCCTAAACCATCCAAATATTTTGAGTTTCTGCTGTGAGGGGATACCATATTCTGATGCGTCACGAGTAAGGGAAGTCACCCTGAACACAGAACGAAAAAAAAAAAGGAATAATAGGTGCAATAAATGACCTTCTTCTGCTTCAGCTGGACTACAAGACGGTTGTGAAGAGCTTTAGGGTCCTGGGGTCCTTCCACGTGATGCGATGCTGCAGCTCCTGGCAAAGATGTCCCCTGCATACTCTTTTCTGATTTTCCTGAAGGAATCTCTGTTGACTGCAAACCCTCAACTGATTTCTCAGGTTTACTTTTACCTGATGAGGAATAAACAAATCCTACTTCATCACTGTCACTGCCAGAGACTTCATCAGCAGGCTGTCCCAGCCCTGGCCTGATTTGTGTTTTGGGTGGCACTGCCTCTGCTCCTCCCTTCAGGGCAGGATGTTGCAATGCCGATTGTTGTACTGCTGGGGAAATGACATCTTCTTTAGACATGGGTTTAATTTCTCCATTCTTCTGACCAATGTATTCTTTCTCTCTGGTTTCTTTATCCCCACAGCTTTTTAAACTTTTCCCTCCAAGGTGCTCCTCCTCTGGAGGCTTGGTACTTGTACTTTGCTTTTCAAGACTTAGTGGAAAGAGCTTTGATCTCCCACCTGGCTCTTTCTCCACACACTCAGAAGACTTCTTGGATTCCTCGCCACTGCCACCATATTTCTCTTCCTCCCAAAGGGCGTTTTTCCCCTTCCAAGTCTCAGAAAGACCAAGTTTAGATTCAGACACTGTGCTCTCCTTAAGTTCTGGATCACTCCTATTTCCCGTGGACTGCTGCTTTTTAGTTTTTAGCCCTTCTAGGGGTTCTTCCTCTATGGAGGAATCAGAGGTTGATTTCTTTTCTTTACGTGACATCAGCACGCTCTCTTTCTCTGCTTTTACTCCTTTTGCTTTACTTTCCTCTCCATTTTCTTGCTTAATTTGTTTCCAGGATGATGGTTCACAATTCTTGTCTATCACTTTGAATGGATTTCTTTGGCTGCTTGGATTGAAGAGAGGTGCTGTTTGGGGCTGGGATTCTAAGGCTTTTGACACTTCGGTAGCTTTTGGATCCTGCAATATATACAAGTGAGTAAATGCTAACCTACAAATTATTAAAGCCTGCTAACTATACACACAACCTGATCATCTCAAGCAAGACTTCATTCTCTATGAACATCATCTTTCCTATCATTTTAACAGGATCAGGATAAACATTTTACAAGGAAAACAAAACAAATCAGAAACTGCTGGTTTTCTGCTTTCTTTGCCATTCCCATATTTTTGGGGATCAAGTCCCAACAGCATCATCCTCAAGAAAAGAGCACAGCCAGAGATCAAACCCAGGTTTCTTTTAAGACTGGAGAACAGTGATTACTTCACACAATTTAGGAGTAAGAGAAGTCTCATCTGGAGGACAGCAGGCTGATATGCTTTTCAGCTAGAAAATACAAACTCTCCCACTATGTAGTCTCAGAGGTGATTACAGTATACAGAATGAAAAGTCTTGCTGGAATAAGCTGATACTATAATACGAATGAAACATTCATACCTGCCATGGGACGCTTCCACACCATTTCTTCCCATTCAACTTACTTTTAAGGCATCGGTAAAACAACCTACCAAAGAATAAAACAAGATTTGAACTGCAGGAGCCAGTAAAGGAACTCTAAATGTTCTTTAAAAAGTACTTTGCACCAAAAACATCACAGACAAGTTCTCTTGACCTGCACTTTACATCTAGACTTCTGCACAGCAAAAGGTTATGAACATTGGCAACAAAGCTTTTTACAAAAGCATTGTTCTCTGGATAGATTCCTAGGGTTTTGGGTTGTTTGTTTTTTAATTTTAGCAATAAAAAAAGGTAACTGCTCAGGCAAAAATATTGTCTATGTTCAGAGCCTCAGAAGTGTCCTATGACTTCAGGGTGTAAGGAAACAGCTATTCTTTTAGTTACACTGCACAGGCCACCTCATCTTTAAAGCATCTCAGGAACAGAAAAGCTTTGGACGTGATTTTTTTTTTTAAACTGGCAGCCAGCCAGGACTGCTGTAAGAACTTTATCAGAATTAAAAATGGCGAATTCGATGCAACCATCATGAGTCTTGGATGAACCCAACCACAGAGCCACGCTCAATTCTGTTAAAAACAAACATTATCTGATCACTTAGGTTTATACCGCTGAATGTAATTGCTAATAAAAATAGCAAACATTCTGAAACATGCCAAGTGAAGGCCTCAAGGCTGGATGAGCCTTTTCAATTCTAGAAGGAAACTGCAAGTCAGCCGCCATGAAATAATTCCAAATATTCAAACCTGTACAACAAACCTTTGTTCCCACTTTGACGAACTTACTGGTATTCATCTCTGTCCTGCTGCTGAACCAGGACTTGCAGCTCCACCATGCATCCCTCATGGATCAAGCAGTGAGAAGCAGGAATACTGAAAAGAGGAGAGGAAAAGAAAAGAGGAAGAATAAAGACGAGATAAGCTGCCCAGGGAACAGCAACGGCAAAAACAATTACTTAGGACAAAATACTTGGAGAGTCTTCTCAAAGACGACGTGACTAAGAAAATAAAAGCTTACGACTGCTGACATAGCACTGAACTTCCCTCAAAACAGTCGTGTGTGTGTGTGTGTGTGTGTGTGTGTGTGTGTCCAGCCGCACAGCAGGGGGGAGGCCCTCCCGCCCCCCAGCCCTGCACCTACGGCGCCGGGAGGACGAAGCCGCAGGCCGCTGGGCCCTGCGCTCCGCACACGTAGAAGCTCTTCCCCTTGTTGGGGCCATCGCGGACGCCCGTCTTCAGGAAGCAGAAGGACCCTGCAGGGCGGAGAAGAGAGGAACTGGTCAGACCGGGACCGGGACCGGGACCGGGACCGGGACCGGGACATCCCCTACCCGCCGCCCCTCACCGTGCTCCGCGCACGGCACAGCCTCCATTGCCGGGCGGCAACCGCCACGCCCACTCTTGAAATCAGCCAATCCTACCCAGCGCCTGCGGGCTGTCCAATCAGGGCGGGGCAAGGGGGCGGTGGAGCCAATCGCCGCTGCCGCTGTGAATTCACTGTTCCCCACCCCCAGCTCCGCGCAGGTTCCGTTTCGAACGCCGGGGGAAAGGGCGGGAAGAGGAATGCGCGCTGCCATTGGCAGGCGCACGCCACGGGAGGGCGGTCGGCCCCAACTGGGCGTGGTCCCGGGACAGGGGGCGTGGCTTCGCCACGGCCCACCCGCCGGCGGCGCGGCGGGCTCCCCCAGTTCCCCGCTCCGCGGAGGGCTTGAGGCGGAACGTGATTAACACACGGCGCTGCTCCGGGGCCACAGCAGGTACAGCCGTGCACTGAAAGCCAGCCTGGTGGTGAGAGACCAGTGTTTCACCCAGGATGATGCCTCCCTGTACTGTGGAAACAGTTCCAGGTGCCACTGCTGCCAGGTTCATCCATTAAGTTCAATACACTTCTAAAAGTAAAATATGTTAAAATAAATTTAAGTTGAAATAACGGTAAACAAACACCACGGACCATGAGAAGCTGGAAATAGGTGTTTTTCTTTTGTATTTAAGATGGAGAATACAATTTTACAAAACGTGTGCATTTCTTAATTACTGCTTTTGTTAATGACAATTCAAGTGAGATAATGACTCTGGTAATAACAGAATTACGGAAAGGTTATAATATGTGTACAAAAATATTAACAACATTTACACTAAATAACAGATGAGTGAAATTAACGCTGACAGCCAAATTCAGTCATGGTGTAAACTGGTGCAACTCCACTGACCTGCCTGCAGGCTGAATTTGGCTCCGTACCTGTGTGAAAAACGTGCTTTTTACACAATACTAACAATTTTGTGCTTTCACATGTGCCTTGGAATTTTTCCTCCTCAGTATACACCGCTTTGGGCTAGCACCGACTTCACCACAATGCATTCATACTCACGTGTGCACTTTACACATTCAGCAACAACTCTGCTCAGCTTGTTTTGAAGCAGGAATATGAAATAAAAGAGATGCAGATAAAATACTTCAAGCCACGTGAGGCAAGTGTATACCTTAAGGAGTGCTGAGTACTATGAGCAACTGTGATTGTAATGATAATGATAGCAATAATGACCTCAGTGCAGGGTATTTCCTGGCAAATACTGGGATTTTTAATTTTTTTTATTTTTTAATGAGTGCCCACAGGTGCCAATTTATCTAACACACTAGAAACAAAAAATACAGGAATGAGGACCTCACTATTATTAGTTGTGTCATTCCTGCATCATGCAAAGAGCCGTCTTACTTGTGCTTAAGTGTTCTTGCTTTAACAGCCTGTTCTCAATCAGCAAACCGTGTACTGAATTTTAAGCATGCAGTTATATCTTACATGGAATGTAATGGGATTCAGGCTAGTTCATAAAGTCAAGCTGCTTTGTCCAGAGATGGACATAAGCTTGTGCTGAAATATATTTCTGAGTTGGGAACACACACAAATAGGATGTCTAAATACAGTACTGGACTGAGGCTCTGCCTCAAAACCAGCTTGCTTCTGTGCCTCCGAGTAAGTTGCACACAGACATAATTTAACAAGCGTACACCCATTTTTTGCCCAGATGGAAACACCCTGCCCCTGATTTCCAAACAATCCGCAGCAAACACTCATACAAACCCCTTCTGGGGAATGGTGAAGGCATGGGGGAGCAGACACAGAGCAAACAAATGCAAATCCTTGGTCCTTAAGTCCATTTGCTACTGACACCCCCCCCAAGAAATTATCCTGCTTAATTATGTCTCCCTCTCTTTGAAATAAGCAGTAAGGCAGGGCTGTAACCCCCACAAAGTAAGGAAGGGGCCAGCCCAGGAAGGCACAGAACGGTTCCTCAAGCTGGGCACGCTTGTATGATCCACCTCATCCCTCTTTTCGTAGCAAACCTTTCCACCTTTGCAGCTTGTTTCATTGCCAGCAGCTTGACTGTTGCTGAGTTCCCCTTCTTCGGCAAGCAGGGCTGATCAACCCTCTCACAAAGGCCTAACAAGGTAATGTCTCTACAGTGCTTAAGAACATGCAAAGTGCAATATAAGTGCCAAATGTTCTTATTTTAGAGATTAATGAATTAATACTCCAAGAAATACACACACTGAGGTAACTATAGCTTAAATACTATACTCCCTCATGATTAAAAAAAAAACCAAAAAACCCCCAAAAACTCATAGAACTTTTCTCTCTAGAAAAGATGAATCCTGAATATGAAGTGGTAATACCTTATTTATATTCTTTCAAGCTTACCACAGCCATAGAGTGCCCTTTTAGTAAAAGCGTAACTGGGGAAGTGAATTGAAGTTCTCAGAGAAACTAAGAACTCTGCATTGATGACTTCCTCAAATACCATCACTGTGGTATTTCCAGTACAGTTCTGCTCCCATCCATTACATCTAGAGAAGCTGGTGTCTCATAGCACAGAAGCAATCCACAATCCAGTTTCAGATCTAGCATTCTGATGGCTGAACAGCCAGAAATGTCCACTAGCAAGGGTAAGTAGGACCATAATCTGCATGAGCTCTCTGAAAAGTTAGGTTTTGCCCTTCGTGAAGTCCATGCTCCTCATTTGGGAGTCTGTGACAGTAAGGCTATATGTAGTATCTAATGCACAAGCGCCTATCAGAGCACTCCAGCTATCAAGTACAAACTGATTATCCTGGTGGCCAGAAAAGGATCAATGCACTAATGAATTAAACACTGCACATACTTTTCCTTTTTCATTCCTCTATCAGCTTTGGCCAATAACGGACCCAAGATTCAACAGACTAATGATCTGGCCGATGAAGCCAAACCCTGCATTCCTGTGCACTGTGTGATAGATTTAAGACATGGCACAAAAGAGTCAATAGCACCCTAAACAGTAAACAAATACTGCTGTAAAATGCTGACATAAGTACCAGAATTCAGCTGGTTTTCAAGTGTTGAAAAAACACTGACAACATCCAGACAAGGTATCCTGGTTCTGTTGAAACACTAACAGCTGTAGTAGGTCCCGCTTAGTGGTTTCATTCTGTTTTCTTAGTCCTGTTAAATATTCCCTTCATCGATGCTCTGCAACTTAAGTCTTTGGCTAGCATGGGGCCTGATACCACGCCGTGTGTTCATACTGCTTCCTGGCAGAGTCCGCACAGGGAACAGAGCTCCTGGTAAAGCATCTTCCCCAAACAAGCTGATTTTCACATCAGCTTCAATAGCTCTTGCTAAACTGGATGCATAACTGTCCAGAGATTTATGGACTTCGGCTTTTACATGAAGAACAGAGTTCTTTGCAGCTTCTGGGAGGGGAAAAAAAAAAAAAAAGTGCAACATATCAGAAAATTAACAATTGATCAGAACGGCTGCGCAAATGCTTGAAGACTAATATTGATCCTTTTGTAAAGATATGATCATGCCCTCTGCAAAATAACTACCCTGCAGAGCGCATTTACCAACAATACCCAGGGTTACTAAACCATTCTATGAACACAAAGCTTCAGAGTGACCTCGATAGGTCAAGCAGAGAAAGATTACCTCCAATTCAAGTGAAAAAAATAAGATCTGATGAAGCAAAGTGCTTATACATGTTTAACTTTGAATTAAGTGTATGTTGAATGACTTTCTGAATCTGAACCTGTGCATGCAGGATTTTATTGGTCTGAATTTGTACCCAACTGAAGTCAACGGCCTGATTTCTGCTTACTACCTAGAGTCCAGGATTAGGGACAATGGGAATTGTCTGGCATCAGGCAAGAATTCATGCAGAAGACAAGAACAGAACCCTCAATTTGTACTTCCTCTGCTGTAAGCAGGACTTACAGCCTTACAGGGATCCTCAGTGCATTTGGACTAAGATCTCACACTTCATTGACATGAACAGTGCAGTTTAAGAGCTATTTTACACCATGTTTTAAGCCCAAACACCAGACGTTGTGTTTATGGATTAACAGTCCCCCAATTCCAAGGGCTTCCTCCAAGTAGTGATTAAAATCAGCAGTCTGCTGTCCTTAGGCTTAAATTTGTTCCAGCCACACTGTGGGATCCACTTCCACTGCCAGTGGGGAAGTTGTAGAGCTCTCCATGCCAGGAGAGGGTGAAGACTGCAGTTGCACACAGTAGTATACTTCGTCCTAACCTTTTATTAGCTTGGATACACCTATTCTTCAGTGTTGATGTAGCTGCTTTTGTAGCATCTATATACCTCTCTACCACCAACATGTTGGGCAACACCGGTGTTCATCCTAAATATAATTCTTCAGTGAGGCTGCTGAAATAATTTAAAGTCTCAGAGATCCTGAAAACCCTGAGATATACCAGGGAGAATTGCTAAACCTGTGGGGAACTTTTTCACTAAGACCTCCCTCTTTCACTGAACTGCACAAAAAATTAGATGCCTGCCCCTACGTAATCACTCAGAAAGATAATAGGAAATGTATGGTAATGTATTTGTCCAAGGAAATAATCAGTTCATGCTGGGAACAGTGCAAGAGTGAATTTTGCCAAGATGTTTGAAAAATTCCACAGAAAGAGTCTTCTCATTATTTCAGAATCATAAAAATCAGTCAGGTTTTATTATTACTTGATTCTTAAAGGCATTCTGCTCATTTTTGTACTGTCCCCAATCATTTATTGTTTAGTAAATTCAGTTGTTATTATCAAGTCTTCCAGACCATATTATTGTAACTATCAGCTTAAACTAACTTTGCCATATTTTACAGATGATCACAGCAACTTTGCTAGCACAGAATCAAGTGAGTTGACTGAAAAAAAAAGTGCATGTGGTTCATCTACTTTCACCCATCTCTGCTCAGAAACATACTCAGTAAAGTAAGTGAAGTAAAAATTAAGTAAAAAACCTGAAACAGAATGAAATTGTATTCAGACCATTAAAGTCTGTAAATGGAAGAATTTCAAGTCTGTGAATGACAAAGTTGAGAGGAGGCAGCAAATGAGAAACACTGGGATAATGGCATCAAAGTATGAGGGCAGGAAAATGTATTCCCTGAGAAACACAAAACAGACTGCAACAGCCACCAGATGAGCAGAGTTGCAGAGAGGATACTGCTGTGCAACATAAATGATATGTATGCAGGGAATCCCGGCTTCTAACTCTTGTCCTTGTCTGTTGCTACTTGAGAACTGGAAGAAAGACCTGATCTTACTTCCTGTTATACCTGCATGAATGGTCAGGTCTGTCAAGGTGAACAGTGGTCAGATATGTTTTAAGGCAATTCTGAAGGTCCTGGGAGGCTTCCTGAGCAGGCAATATAGTTGGTTCTGAGCATTTCCACACTTACCCCTAAACCCACCTTTAATTTGCTCTACTTCATCTTCAAACGTCACTGAACTCCTCCTTCGAGGAGGACAGATGCAATGTGGGGCATGAGGGCCATCTGAGCTATAATCTTCAAGAAGCATTGCATCTGTTCCTGAAACAAAGCAAGAGTTCTCAAGCAAAACAGAGTAACACTGGGATACAATATTTAAGTGGTGGCAAAAAGTTTTCAGCCTATAGCAGTTCCTTCAAAAGGTGTCTAAACCCAGCTTTTGTGAGTAAATTTCAGCTTGAATTAAACACTGCACAGAAAAAGAATGAGGTCAGAGTTTTCATTCAAAGGATTTGGAAATCTTTTCTCATTAGCCATCTAAAACCTCAAGCAGCTCCAAAATGCTCAGCTGCAGAGCTTATAAAGTCAATAGGACAGCAGACAAAGGTGAAACCTTACCTTCAGTAAATAAAGGGTAAAGTTGAGGGCAACTTCCCCCATTTCCTGATGAAGACAAGAGGCTAACAATGGCTACCTGAGAGGCAGACGACCATAGCTGCCAAATGTCATGCTTGTAATCAGACCTGGATGGAAATCTGAACTAGAGAATTTTTCTGTTCAATTTAGTTTGTCTCTAATCGCCTATTTTGACTTTCTTGAAGTGTATATTAAGGGGAAAAATCCCTTGCTGCTTGGGAATGATTTTTGTCTGATGAGTCTTTTTGCCAGTTTAGGAGTCTTTTTTTATTTCACCTCCCTGCATTTGCTTTGCACCTTTCCAATATAAACTAGAGTTTGCAAGCACAAGGAAATTCATCTTGGCATCCCTGCGATGCTTTCACACAAAGGGCAAGACCGCAGCCTAGACCTCCCTTGCAATGCTGGTCTCTCTGCTGTGTAAGGGAGAAGAGGAGCAAGCATTTCGGGGAGATGCTAGGACAGTGCTGAGTGAGCAGTCCTCAGGGAAGCTGCTGTTGGAAGACACAGCTTGCACACATTCAATGTGTGACACTTTACTATCAGTCCATTTACTCCTGTGATGGTGACAAGAGGCCTAGGACAAAGAGCCTTCACAGGTTTCATAACTCCTCCAGATGGTGGCTTCACATCCCCCTTCACCCACTTGACTGCTTTTGATCCCCAAATTTATTCTTTTTGCAATAAGGAGGTGTTCCAGCACCCATTTTACAGAAAGTGAAAGACACCACTGGGGGTGTACCTCTAGACAACACACTGCTCCATAGGTCTAGTCTTTGCTGACAATTCATTGTGATACAGCAAAGTGATAAGCTTTTTAAGGTGAAACTTGTGTGTTATGTCATACGTCTCCCTCCAGCACACAAGGAAGAGAACAAGCTGCTGCCCTAATACACAGTCCCAAATAAGCTAACAACTTTCTGTGCTGTTCTGTGGATCAGCTGGGTTTGAGGCTGTCTACTGAAAACAGTAGACTCTTACTGATCTCCAAGGGTACCAGATCCTCCTCAGAAATGTAGTGTGCAATGGAAGGGTGGCACTAGGAAGAAAGAGACACTTTCTTCCATGGAGCAGAATTTTAGCGCGTTTTTTCAAACGCACTAGTTCAGTGCATTCTTTTTTCAAATTTTTTTCTTATTCTTACAGAGTGGATCTTCATCCCTGGAATAGCTGATCTTAAGGGAGCATTTCTAGCAATTGGGACTCAGGTCTCACTTCACATTTTGTGTACAGCTGGCACCACTTGGCTTTTTTTCCTTTCCTACTACTTCATCTGTTTTTCACAACATGAAAAGCCCAGCTTCTGTTTACCAGGGCAGATAAAGACGCAACTGCATCGCAGGCCACAGGATCATGTACTGCAGCAGGCAGCATTGAAGAGGGAGTAAGACTTCTTCCTGCTCTTTAGTTCCTAACAGTAAAGGCATCCAGTGAAACAGTATTTCACAGTGGACCACTGTATATCCATTCCCAGGCTATGGAGTGTACCCCCTCCATAACAAACAGTGGCACTTCTAACAGCATTCGGTATGTATTTAGTTTGTTCATTTGTTTAAACCGTTCAGTACCATTCCTCAAAAGATGATAACATAACATTCTCTTAACTGAGGCAGGTTTACCAGGATGCTATTACAGGTGCAGAATACCCACAACAGGCATAAAACTACCAGCGTAAAACAACTACCAAAATAAACCTCCATAAACTTCCTTTACAAATTAAGAAACAAACCTCTAACACCAAGCAAATGTTAGAAGATCACCCTCTGGTGTCTCTAGAGCAGAAATACTCTTTAAAATAACTGTAGTGCAGTTAAGGAGTGGTAGCTGAAATAACTGCCAGAAAAATCTAGCTACAGTTCTGGATAGAAAATTACCAGCAGAACTCTTTTTCCCTTTTCCAAACCACCTTCAATTGAGAGATCTTAAGTAGTGACGAAATCATAAGCTGAAACCATCCGAAGTCTTTATGTTTACACTGCAGGATGAACAAGACAAGGTCTCTTACAAACTAGGAAACAGAGAAGCACATTCTCCACAGCACTTTGCTGCTTTGTTCCTTGTGTATACAGGGAAAGTCCCTGAAGAATGACAGAAACTAAAGGAGAAGGGCACAAAAGCAGCAAGTCCTGTTCCCAGGACACATTATCAAGGGAGGGTCATCATTGCTTAGAGTAAACAGTATTTTGCAAGTAAATATATTGAGAGCAAGGAAGGAAAAAAGCAACTGCAGCAGTTTTGTTGTAACAGCTGGAACAGATGCTTCATGTCATCCATCCACCAAGAGACATCTGTGTGTGTGTGTAAATACAGACTATCGCAGAGTTCTGCCAAGTTACAAGTGCAATCTTCTGCCCAAGAAAAAAGAGCAAGAGACTTTTAGTTACCTGAATCCTGTGAGCAGCTGAAACCTGTGTCTCCTGTGCTGCTGCTGTTTCCTAATGGCCGCCCACCTGCCATGAGGGCAGTGAGATGAGGAGATAGTCCCAAATCTGCAAGAGAGTTTTGTTCTTGTTACACAATGAATGCTTAAGGGGTCTGCAATAGTAAAAACCTCTTCCAGCAATACCCACTCTACTGCCTTAGTTATTATTCTACATATAAAACTTACCTTGCTGATCCAGAGTGCACAGCATCTGGACTTCCCATCTTAGAAATCCAGCCAGCAGCTTTCAGGTATCCTTGGAGTCTTTCCACATGGCAAGCCTCCTTTCTACTTGCACCATCTCCCTCCCACTCTTTTTGCAATTGCATGTGTTTTATCAGCCAGACAGGCTGAACACAGAGGATATGCGCTC
Organism: Gymnogyps californianus; assembly: GCF_018139145.2. Taxonomy (NCBI): domain Eukaryota; kingdom Metazoa; phylum Chordata; class Aves; order Accipitriformes; family Cathartidae; genus Gymnogyps; species Gymnogyps californianus. The sequence goes on from NC_059471.1 coordinate 125,515,692, forward strand.
AGAGAGATGGGGATATTTGCCAGACATGTTCTAGGCAGGTAGCCACCAGCAGCTGTGACAGGCCATTAGTGTGGCAGGAAGCTCACGAGCAAGGCTGGGGCACTGAGATGCCTGGCTTCTTTCAAATCCCCAAAACAAGAAGGGAGGAGCTTCTAGGATTCTTACAAAGGTGCTGTCTTTGGATCCCACGTCAAGATTTTGTTGTGGGTTTGGTTGGGGTTTTTTTCCTCCTCCCTATCAGCCTCCAGTTAATACACCTGATAAAATTGAAGCTGTCAGCTTCTTATCGCTTGCAAAGAGAAAAATTTCCTGTCTTTTCCCTCCCACCTCAGTTCCCAATGTATTCACCCATAGCATCTCCTGGATACAGATTTGCCAAAGCTCCTGCAGCTTGTGATGTGGCTGCAGCTGCAGAACTCTTTCATTTAGATGGGAGTCTCTCCCATTGATCCCAGGTTGCAGAAAAGATAATGGATGCCTTGCTGCTCTCCCCTTCCTTCTGCATTTTAGATCTTCCTTCCCAATTAAATAACTTCAGTTCCTGCCTCTGCATTAAATGTCCCAAGGGATCCCATGAAGATGTCCTATTTTTGGAAGCTTTTGAACAGGACCAGGGAAATGATCAAAAATGAGAATTTCGTTGCATTGCTACTTTAAAAAAAAAAAAGGCAAAAAAACCAACAAACTGAGCAACTGAAGCGCTCAGCCTGCAACTTGGGGAGACTTCAAATAGTTTTACTCTTTTACATAGTTTTACTTTGTTTATGATCTTTTCTTCACAACCATTAAGCCTAAAAACCGAACTTACAGAAATAGTAACACCAGTGTAACTTTAGTGGATCTCAAAGAGTTGTAGCACAAACCCAGGAATCAAAGAACAAGTGCTGCAAAATGTACTATTGGTAGTGCTCAAATCTGGACAACACAAAACGGTAGGCACACGAAAGGAAATGCTTGAGAGAGAAGTAAATAAATTATTTTTATTAACCTCATCACTATGTCTTCTCTGGCAGAGAAAATTTTACTAGAGTAGGAGAAAGAGGTTAACTCCCACAAAAAAAAATTCTCTTTTGAAGTGTCTATGATAACCTGAACAAAAGACTGCTGAAACCTCCAGAAACATCCCACTTTGTTTACAGAGCCCTGAAACATGCCAAGCACACGCAGACATTAAGCTTTGCTCTCACTGGTATTAAGGAAGAGCGTCTTTTGCGGCCACGCACCTTACCTGTGATCCTATTGGAAATGCTGAATAACCTTGATGTCCTATGCCGCTGAACAAAGGACTCGCGATAATACCGATCCCCAAAGCACATTCCTAGTAGTTCCTTGCGCACTGTCTTGTTCCACAGCCCATAAATTAGTGGATGGCAAATGGCACTGGAAAAGGACAACCACGTAGCTAATGTCTCCAACGCAGGGGAAATACTATTTTTTCCCCAAAGTGCCTCTGATGTAATTACTACCATGTAAGGCCCCCACGTAATTACAAAAGCGCCGATGACAACCAAGATGGTTATGAAAGCTTTGCACTGGTTGGCTGAGTAGACAACCCCTTGAAAAGCGTTCCTTCGGCTGCCAGAAGAGGAAGTGGAGGTGCTGGAATTCTTCCTCCCGTTCCTCTGGGAGTCCTCCTCCACAATGACAACGCTACCACAGTGGATTTTGCGGGCCTTAATCCTTGCCACACGGAAAATGAATCCATAGCAGATCATCATGACCACGAAAGGCAGCAACGCACACCAGATCTGCCAAAAGGCAGTGTAGCCAGCCTCTTTATGCCAGGCCGCCACACACATCCACTTGAATTGGTCAAACTCCAAAGATGACCAGCCGAAAAGGGGAGGGAGGCAGCCAATAAGGGAATGTAGCCACACATACACGAGAGCTACCACTGCTCTGTTGCCTGTTATCTTCATCGGGTAAACCATTGGGTACAGGACAGCATAGTACCTGGTGGACAAGAAAAGAAAGAGTCAACAGGAGCACAAAAGACATATAATAAAAAAAGAACATATTTTAATGATGTTGATATCTAGTTCTCTTTTCTCCAAACGTCGAAGCGGGCTCAGGGGCGCTGTTTATAAAAATAATTACATGTAAAAATCCATATCGTTGCAGTCAAGATTGTAAAACTTGGCTGAAGGCACACATGCAGCTATTAAATCTGTCCCTACATGTGAATGCATGCTTAGGGTATAATCTGGAATTTTAAGTCATTACTTCTTGTTTCTCAAGTAGTATGTTATTATACCATCAATAGCTTTAAAAAACTCTAGATGCATGTCCGCATTTTGCGTTATTGATGACATCACTTTCTTCTGTTCTGTATCAAAATTTCACAAGGAGCTGAAGGAAAAATGACACTACAACGGTACACAGCATTATCCACTGCAGTACTTCTCAACTCTACGAACAGCCGAGTCACTCTATGGAATGACTAGGCAATTTGTTACGATTCATTAGAAAAGAGCTGCTTACCGGTCTATAGCTATGAGTCCAAGAGTAAGCATGCTGGCTGAGCTGATCAGCATGTAGAGCAGGGCTGAGAAGTTGCACCAAACAACTCCGAAGATCCATTCTCGCCTGATGGAGCTGGTGACAACAAAAGGTAGCACCAGTACAGAGAGTAGAAAGTTGGAGAGGGTGAGGCTGAATACAAACTTGTTGCTCAACGTGAGAAGGTAAGACTTCCGATATAGGGTGACGACAATCACCAGGTTGCCCAAACAGATGAAAATAGCAATGACGATTATAGCAATGGACTCAGTGACTCTGACAGCCCCGTCTTCCTGCGTGGTGAGGTTCCTCAGGCCCTTCACATTGCTGAGGGAGGAATTGCTGCTCATGGTCAGAGCGTGCAGAGCTGGAGCAGCCAAGACATGCTGAGCAGCTAGAAGCAGAACAACGCTCAGAAACATTCAGGCAAGATTTCTTCAAACTCTCTGCAAAGACTGGAGGCCCTTTTGCCTGCGTTAATTAAAATTTACCTGTAGGATGCAGGAAACCATTTTAGATGGGAAAGTGAAGGGGCATGAAATTGCCTATGGATGCACCAAAGAGGTCAATGACAGCGCCAAGCCTAGAACAGGGAAGAAACTGAAAGACAAAAAGACGTGGAGGGGAGAAACAAGGAAGAAAATTAGCACATTTTACTTTAAAATTTTCTGAGGATCTTACTTGTTTCTAAGCCATACTTACCAGCTGTGCATCTCACTCAGTCCCTTCATCTAGGCTGTGAAGAAACAAGAATGTCACCATCAGTCTTTGTTTCTCTCACTTTAAAAAAAAGTAACTTTTTTTAAAAAATTCTGCCTGTTTATCGTGATTGTTAGCTTGTATTCTGCCTATGCAGCATTTGCTGGTGGTCTGTGGATGCCTGGCTAGTCATACCCTGCTGACTCTTTCTTAACAGTTGCTAAGTAACATTCAAAGACTCAGGGATCATTGCACGTGCTCTCCTAAAGTCACTTCTCCATGTTCATTATCACCTTAGCTACAGCGGTAATTCTATTTTACTGCTGCTACCAAAGGACTGGGGGAACTGGCTTTCTGTACATGAGGTTCAAAAGACGCTTCCTTGCATTAAGCCAAGGTCCACCCTACAGAAATGTTTGAGAACCTTTAACCCTTGACTTCTCAGTGTTAGCATCCATCCCACTGACTCACAACCTCGTTTTGTGAAACCTCAGTATTTCTCCCAATTCCTTAGCAGCCTTCTCCCCGCTGCCTCCAATAGGCGCTCCTACCTACTTCATTCAATCCTTCACCCATCTGCAGGCCAGCATACTGAAGAAAAAATACCACTAAAAAATGCAAATATGCAAACCAGAAAACTGAAGAGTCCACCAATTAATATAAAGTTGATATTAGCATTTCTTGGAAAGCAGGGACTCAGGGAGAGTTATCTCAGCTAACTCTGTGGCTGTGCCCACCCATTGCTCCCAAACGGCCAGGAATACTCACAGAAACGCTTCCGTCTGCACGGCTGCTGTGGCCTTAGGCAGCAATGTCAGGCTGGAGAGCCACGTTTTTTCCATTTTTATCTGTGCTTTCCTAAGAGCATAATTAAAGACATTACTGGGCCACGCTTTGTAAAACATAACTTCGCTCTTCTCTAGCGAAGCTGTCTGCTGACTGTTTGCAAAAGTGCTTCTCCTCACGTCTCTCTCTAAACATGCCTCCACCACCTCTGTGAGCCTTTCCAACACTTTTTGACTGGTGCAGGTTTTGGAACGGCGGCTACCCCCGATGGGCTGCGGCCGCTCCCTCCACTAGCGACGCCCGGGCCATCTGCTGCTCCCCGTCCCCTCACGGCCCTGCTGCACCCCGGGGGGAGGAGGCGGCCTCCGGGAGAGGTGGCCCGCCCAGGGCAGGGCAGCCGGGGGCGAGGGGAGCATCCTATTCCTGCCTGGCTGCGGGCAGCCCGGCCAGCCGTGCCGGCACACACAAAGCCAGCGGTGTCGAGTTGGAGATACGGTGGGGAGGGAGGGGGGTCGCCATTTTGGCCCCGCGCTCCCTCCGAGAGCGAACAAAGGGCGGTGGCAGGGTCCTCCGCCCCGGGCATCCATCGATCCCCCCCGGCGGCGAGCGGGTCCCGCCGCCGCCCGCCCCGCCTCTGTTCCCCGCCCCGCCACGGCCGCCGGTGCCGGCACCGCACTCACCGCCCGCCGCCACCGCCGCCGGAGCGGGAGGTTTCGTGTTACAGCGCCCCGGACCTCCCACAGCCGCCGCCGCCGGCAGAGAGGCCCTGAGCCGCGGGCCGACCCTCTCCCGCCATGGCTGTGCCCCTGCCCCCTCCCCGCCGGCCCGCCCCACCGTCTCATCCCGCCGCGCCCCCTCCCCGGCCTCGCCGCCCGCCATTTTCTCTGCGGCCGCCCCCCAGCGGGCGGGCGGCCGGGCTCCCCCGCCACCCCGAGGCGGTCTCGGCCTGCGACGCGAGGGGGGTGAGCGGAGCCTCCAGAACAGCCCCGTCCCGGGCAGAGGGCTCCGCCGGCCCCGCCGCTCCACCGCCGGGGAAGAGTCCAGCCGTGCCCCGGTTGAAGGGGGGCACCGCATCTACCCCGCGGGCCCGCCCCGAGGCACAGCCGCCACTCCCCGAGACCGCAGGGCTCCTCACAGCCCTCCTTCGCTGAAAACGCAGGAATCCAGTTGAAAGGGGGGAATCCATTTTACACAGATCGGGTGAAGTGACTTGCCCCGGCACGTAGCGCAAGTCAGTCGCAGAGAGGGGCAGATCCTAATTGCTAGACTTCCTCGACCCTGAAATGCTATTAAAAATAACACAGAGCAGATTTTGGGAGGAGTTCTTCCCCCCCACCTGAAACAAGACACGGGTGAGCACAGTATAAAGGGTGAACGATAATCAAATGCCGCGCTTGTGCATCCCTGATTCCCGGCTTCCCCATATCCTGGCAAGGCCCTTGAGTGCAGAGGATGACTGCTCTGACTTGAGCTTCGCTGTGTTTTGATTGCTCTGTGGCTTGGAAGAGATGGAGTTTTTCACAACACGGGTGCCACACTCCCATGGCTGCTGTCTCAGCTTGCCCTGGTGCTGTGGCCTGTCCAACAGAAGGAGCCTCACCACGCGTCATGCCCCCATGCTAAGGGTAGTTCCTGGGGAGTTAGTCTGTCCTGTCAATGATGCAGAAAAGCAGCACAACCACCCGGCCATCAGTGCTGGAATAGTAAATTATGTGTCATTCTCAACCAGTTCCACCACTGCTTTTTTACAGGACTTTAAGCTTACCATGCCATCGCATTCTGACATTTTTAAAAGACCATCTTTGGACAGCATTCAAGAAGACATCCAACCAGCACAGGAGATTCCACGTGTATGTGTGCACCCACATGTGTAATATCTAAAACAGCGTACGGTGTCTGCATGTTGGAGCGAGGTGATGCTTGCTGAACGTGAGCATGGCCAGGGAGAACGGCCCGGGACCATCAGGGCTTTAGAGCGCCCCATGACCGCTCTTACGCATCCGTTAGCAGCACCGCCACAGGAATCCTGCGTCAGCGCACAACCGTGCCGCCCAGCGAGCTCTGCGCCTGCACCCCGTGGCAGGGCCAGAGCCGCCCTGCCGCTCTCGGGCTGGGCTCGGCGAGGTGCCACTGGGGATGCGGCTGGAGGGACGAATGCCCGCCGGGCACACCCACGTGCTGCACCGGCTGCTGCGGCCGCTGCAGCCCGGTTCCCCGGGAACAGCGGGCTCAGGTGAGCTCGCTGCCTCTTCGCGCCCAGCTGCCCACCGCGGCACCGCCGGGGAGAGGAGACCGGAGACACCCCTCTCCCGCGGCGGGCGGGAAGAGGTACGCAGCTCCCTCCTGCGCTCTCACCCCGCAGCACGACGGCTCCGGGGCGCAGAGGAGCCCGGAGCCCGCCGCCATCGCCCCCCGCTGAGCCGCGCCGCGGTCACCTCCCGGGCGGCAGCGCCGCCCGCCCCGCCGCGCGTCACCCCCTGCTGCCGCACGGCTTCCGGGCTGCGCGCGCAGGGGCGCGCCGCCGGAAGCGGAAGCCCCTTGAGGCGGCGGTTCCGGCGGCGCCGTTGTTGCTGTGAGGGGCGTGCGGGCTGCGGCGGAGAGGCGAGGCGGGGCGGGGTCCGCCGCTGCCGCCCCTTCCAGCCCCTCGCCTTCTCCTCGGCGGGGCCTTCTCCTTTGCCTCCGCCATGCACCCCGTTTTCCAGAGCAGCCGGCGCGACTTCACCTTCGGGCCGTGGAAGCTGAGCGCCGCCCGGACGCACATCATGAAGTCAGCGCAGGCCGAGAGGTGGGGCGGGCTTGGGGCCGGCCGGGGGGGGGGGGCGGCGGGGACGACACACGACGAGACGACGGTACGCCCGCGGCTCGCTGCCCCTCCCCAGGGCGCGCCGGGGCTGGGGCGCGGCGGGGAGGAGCCTCCGCGGGGCTGGGACCTCATCCCTGACAGCGAGGGGTTTGGGGCGCCTTGTCGCCTTGCACAAGAAATAGATAACGTTCCCTGGGCGAGGGAGACGCTGTTTAGTCCAGTAGCTCGGGGAGGGTTTGTTCCCTTTCTTTTTGCGAGGGTAAGCTTGACTCTTTGGCTTGAGAAACTGGGATGATTTGGGTTACAGATGGTTTCCAGAATTTTTTTTTTAATGATTGCTAACGGTTTTGGAGATCTGGACCTCTGTGAACTGAAGCCTTCTAATTAGAAGCCTGTTTTTTGTAATTACTTTTTAATGGTGATTAAGGTTCTTTTAAATGTGGTCCACAGACTCTTGTAAGCTATTTCGTGGTAATGGCTATTTTAAGATAGTGGTTTTCATTAAAAATTTATTATTTGCTCTCTCCTTGTAGTAGTAATTTCCACTGCTGTCAAACTGTTGGAGAAAATGCTCCTGTGTCAGCATCAAGTACTTAGGTCAGATTTGCTAATGTGGAACTGAACAGTTCAGCTGTGTAGGGCCATAGCTGACCTTGGTGGCAGTTGAATTTGACAGATACTTCTTGGTTTCAATTTCTGGAATACATACATGGAAATCTTGTTAGTTTTGTTAAATGTATCTTTGTTCATGTTGCTTTTAACTTTTCTGAGGCTAGTTTGTTTGATAAAGTCCCATGTCTTTAAATGTTATGCTTTTTTTATTGTAGTAAACTATGTAAATGCTAAATTTTTTAACATAACAGCATAATACTGATTTTTTTTTTAAACTGGGTATCTGCCTTAAACCAGGTAAAAACTATGTTCCTTCCTCTGTCTTTATCCTATGTTCCATGCCTAAAATAATCTTCTCAAACTGCTGACTAATGGTCCTTTAGTTTTTGCAGTTACATGTAAGAAAACCTGAATCCTGTGATGTAGTCATTTTCCAGTAATGAGGATGCAACATCCAGCTAAGCTGTACCTGTGTCCTGCAGGGGAAGGAGGGCTGTTATTAAAGTATCCCATTTTTATGGCACGTTTGTGAAGAGTTATTTTGTAGGATGCTACCTCTTAAAAATGAAGATCTTTATCCTTAAGATGAGGAGGATGTTAACTCTCTTCATTATCTGTGAACAAGAGAGAGACTTGAAGTGCCAGTCTAGAAGCCAAATTGCCTGATGTACTCATCTTCTGATCTATTCAATTTCTTTAACTAGCTATTTTAAAATAAAGTCACCTCTGTAATTTTCAGAAATTACCTTTATCTGTTTAGCTGTTTTTGAGGGACACACAGTTTTTCAGAACTTGTGGAAAAAGGCTGAGAAGTGAAGTAGCAAGAGCCACAACACAAGCTGAAAGAACACAGAGGATTTTGCAGGGTAGGGAAGAGAAGTCTAAAATTAGCTGTTTACCTGTAGGTCTTGGTACCTAGCAGGAGATCCCCAAAACAATTTCTCCACTTCAAATTTGAAGAGTCAAGAACTATCCAGTTGCAGTGCTTTTAGTCAACTTCCTTTTATAATGTATTTTCTCTTGGCATTTTGCCTTTTTTATTGCTTGGGGAACATCATTAGTATCTGCAGGAGTTTTATTTCTGGCAAACATATATCACAAAAATCCCTCGGCAACCTCTGTGGAAAGGTGAAGGATTAAATGTGCCATAGCCAAGAACTCCTTTCTGTGCTGGAGTTGGTCTTTGCAGGTCAAGGGACCTACATTTGATGAAATGGAAAAGTTCATAATGTTATTCTGCCTTCTGCAGGAAAGACATAGGATCTTATTCTCCAGGTCTACGAATTCGCTATTTTTGTTTCAGTTTGGTTAGCATAATATTCTTTTGTATGCAGGGTTACAGAAATAACCACTTTTGTTCAGGAATGCCTTATTATCAATGTGAAAGTTACGATTAGGACCCTTTTTTTTCTCCCCTCCTTACAATTAGTGTATTTCCTAAAGTTTTCTTCTATCTAGATGTCATGTATTTCTTTTTGATCTTGATCAGTAAAGTAGGTAGTGGTAGGGAGGAAAAGAAGTATATGAAACATTTTGGTAAATAAGGTCATTATGTATATATAGTGTGTGTATATATGCACATGTGTATAAATAAGTAAAAAGATTGATGTAAACCAAAATGTGAAATAGGATGGTTTGAGATTTTCTGCAGGGATCATGCTTATTTGGTTCATGCAGTACTTTGTTCATTTGGGTCTGTGGCCATGGCTGTGGCTCTCATGATTAAGGTTACAAATACTGGTATGTATTCTCTACCAGCTTGGGAAAGTAGTAGAGCGCAGTAGTGTCTTCTGCACTTTTCACATACTCTGCCAGGGTTGTTTTCAGCCCCTTTTTGTAGGCTTCTAAATTTGGAGGTATGGACCACTGTGTAGTGAATTTAAACTTGCTGACAATGAGTGCTTGTTCCTAAAACTTCCTATTGGGCACCTGCTGAAGTAGTTCATGGACTATCCAGGGATTTGCTACAACAGGTTGAAAGCCGCTACTTCATGCTTATCAGGTATTTTTCTGATTCCTCACATGTGAGACTTTTGTACGAGCCTGATGGAGAAGGAATGTTTTAGGAATACTTCTGTGGTGGAAAAGTTACTTCGGATCAATGACTCTGCAATTCACGTCAAATGATTAAACTGGGAAAACAACAGAGTTTTGCAGAACATATTGATGATGTGTCTTCTAAATTACCATGGTCTAAAGAATACTTATTCCAAAACAAGGACTGCTTTCACTGAACTGTAGCTGACTGATCTCTCTTCATGGGACTTTTATTTTTCTTTGCAGATTGGCTGATGAATTACACATGCCTTCCCTGCCAGAGATGATGTTTGGAGACAATATCCTAAGAATACAGCATGATCGTGGTTTTGGAATTGAGTTCAATGCAACAGATGCTTTAAAATGTGTCAATAATTGTCAAGGTATGATCAAAGTGGCTTGTGCAGAGGAGTGGCAAGAGAGCAGGTACAGTATTTTATCACCAGTGGGCAAGTACTGGTGTGTTGTATGTGAAACTGTCATAAAGTAGTTAAAAGAACAGACTGAACTCTTGAAGACCATGTTGCATTTGGTTCTACCGTAGATACAGTGTATGATCACAGAAGTCACTTAGCTTTTCTTTGCCGTGATCATCCTATCTGTTAAATTGGGTCAACTGTATTTTTCAGTTGCGTCTTGGCTTTCTTAAACTACAAGTTTAACATGGCTTAGCGCTGTTTCTGTTTATTCAAACTCATAGGGCCTCAAGCATTACAAGATTGTATTGTGTGGCATTTCAAAGTGCAAAATGCTGTACGTGTTCAAAATCTTAGCCTTAGGAATATAGCAGAACAATTACCATGCATGAGAACTAATTGTACTGCTTAGCATTTACCAAATTAGTTGCAGAGCACCTAGAAATAAAGCACAGAGAGAAATCAGAGCTGTCATGAAAACTAAGGCAAATAGCAGTGTTAATGATTGCTGTGTGTTATCAGCAGATTGCTTTCTGTCTACTTACAGAAAAAATGATCTTGAAATACAAATTTTTCAACAACATTGAACTAAAATCTTTGTTTTGACTCATAGGCCTGAGATAGTGTTAGCACAGGAATTCTGGTAACAGTTTTCTAATTTATTATGGAAACAGATGTTGTGAAAGAAGCAATACTGTATGATTAAGTCTTGACATTGTCATCGCAGCACAGACAATGCTGATGTTTTTCTTCTTGAAGAGTGTGGGAATCGTAATACGTAATCTTATGTGAGGTTGTAATTTTTTAAGAATTACTACAAAGCATGCTGTTTTCTCTTCTTGAGGAGTGAGACTGAGCACACTAAGGAAGTTGTCAAGCCATATGATTGGACTTACACAACAGACTACAAAGGAACATTGCTGGGAGATACTGCAACATTAAAGGTAACCATTTTCTCCTTGTTAAATGCTAATTGCATATTGTTTCAGTCAAACACACTTTTTTTTTTTTAAAAGCTATCATTTACCTTTCAATAGGCTTCTGTAAAATCTTTCATAGTTTCTGACTTCCAGGTATAGTTTGGGCTTTTCATGTCTCTCAGCATGTTATCCTAATCAAATCACGGCTTATTTTAATAATGGAGGGGTTTTTTTTAAAGCATTTTAGGATTACATGAAAGGGTGCCATTGTGTCCCTTAGTGAAGACTTACTCAGAGAGTAAAGCACATGGGAATCTTGTGAAGCCCTGAGCTCCCCACTCACAACAGAACTATCAACTGTGTAATTCTCTAGTATCTTTACTCTCTGTTGCTTGCCCATTTGTCTAAGCCGATATGTAGATCTGGCTGCTTTCAATGGCTTTGTGTTTTTCTGCAACAGTAACTCCTCATATTTAAACTCACAGGCCCTCCCTTGTCTTTATTTACTTTAAAATAAGGCTGAAGTTCCCAGAACTTCTCATTCATTTGTATGTTAAACATGAGGCTTCTTCAAATGTTTTGAAATACAGAAAGTGAGCAGAATTGTTTGTAGCTGAAACCCCACTGAGCTTGTACCCAGAGGGAAGTTTATTCAGAATTTTCCACTCTTGGTTTTTGCTTTGATCGATGTTTCCTCTTGGAAACTTTGGTTTTAATTTTAACTTTTTCTTTCAGAAATTTGGGATGTTTTAAGCTTAGTGCCCTAAAAGCTTTTTTCCTTTCTAAAGCTAGCAATTGTGGGATTTAAAAGATCAGGACAAACTTTATGTAGCTTGGCAACAAATTAATATGCTTACTGTTCTTTAGGTTGTTCCTACAACAGAACACATAAATACAGAGAAATTGAAAGCCAGGGAACAAATTATGTTTTTTGAAGAAGTACTTCTGTTTGAAGACGAACTTCATGATCATGGAGTATCAAGTTTGAGTGTAAAAATAGTGAGTACTGAGAGGTGTATACAAGATGCTTGGTGACTCGGCTAATATGTGCAAAATGCAGTCACTTTTTGTGTGTTGTTCCTTCTGGGATTTAAAGTTTAAAATGCGAAGTTCTTTATCCTCGCTCTTAGAAATATAATCTTACTGGAAACTATGTTGTCTTGAAATCTTTCTGTCAGTTGCTTCAGGGAACAATCTTTTCCCTCTTTCTGCATCCTGCCTAAGAATCTTTTGAGACACTGTCTGCCCTGCTGTCCAAAGATAGCTGTAGCGTATCAACAGCCCAAATTTTGACTGTACTACTAAAAGCTCCTCGTACTTATCTTTTGTTGTGAATATCTGATGTAGATAAGTTCATACTTCAAGTAAAACTTTGTAATATGCTGAATGGAACATCTTTATTTTTGCAGAGAGTTATGCCTTCCAGCTTTTTTGTGCTGTTGAGGTTTTTCTTGCGAGTTGATGGGGTACTTATCAGGATGAATGATACAAGGCTTCATCATGAGGTAAACCCTTATGCGCCATCATGAATATTTTACAGATGCTCCCTTGCCATGTTACTTTCAGAGAAGACCTGCTGATATTCCTGTAATTTAATACTGATGTTTGGGGGCATAGAGGTTACCTGAACTGAACTTCCAAGTGTATTTTATTGTTGTGGTGGTACTGAAGTAGCAGCCAAGTGCTGGATGCCATGGGGCTAGGTATTGTATGAGCAGAGTAGGCCACTCCTCATGTGCAGTAATCATTTAAATATATTTGACAGATGCAGATTAGAAAGGAAGTACAAGAGGAAAAATAGGCAACAGTAAATGGTGTCATATTGTTCTTATCCTCGTCTCCAAGTAAATGTTTTTTGGCTTGTCTAATATATGACTGCAAGTTTTAACTTGCAACTAACTGTCCATACTACATTGAGTTCTAGTATCTCATAAATAATACAGAATGTAACAGTTGTGGTTTGCTTATTCTGTCTAGCTGTATTCGTACTGATGTAGGAGTTCTAGCTGAGTAAAGATTAACAAGCATATTCAGTCACAGAAATTTTTTTTTCATGCACGCAGAAAGGTGATTTTTGGTAAAGAGAACATTGCTAAACATCTTTCTCTGTCTTTGTGAATTTGAACATACTTTTCTGCTCCCAGGTGAAAATCTGTGGTCAACCAAATTCAAATGCTTACTAAATTCAATGTATTTAAAATGCTCATTTTGCACTGATACTAGATGATAATTTTGTAATTAATTTTTGCCATTTTTTTCCCATTAGGCTGACAAGGCCTACATGTTGCGAGAATATACATCCAGAGAAAGCAAAATATCAAGTTTAAAGGTATTGCATTTTTTTTAATTTTTTTTTTCTGTCTGCTTTTTGAAATTGTTTTATGGTCAGCATAGAAAATACTGTGTCTCTAAGTCATTCTTTGTTAAGTTTGGAATTGATACAGAGGAAAAACCTTTCTGCTTATGCAACATTTATTTTGGTGATTTCAGGGCAGATTTGCATTTGTAAATGCTCAGATCACATGAGAAGATATGGGATTGGGTTACTTTTTGTACTTTTGAGTTAACAAGATTTTTTTATTATTTTATTTTTTCATAGAACTGTTCAGCCACAAAAATCAGGTAGTCCATGTCCCATGATGCTAAATTTCAGGGCTGGTTATATGCTTGCAAGTAGTATTATGGGGTTTAGATCTGTTTGGTAATAGACTCATTCAGTGTTTCTCAAATAAGTTTAATAGCCCACCTTTAAAACTCTAGCAATGGCTCAGAATAATTTGTGGCACATTTGGAGTTGCAGCTGTTGATTTTTATTCTTGACCCAAAATCTGGTCTTGGGTATTCTTGTTACTTTCCTTCTCCCTTATTTTTCCTTCACCTGTAAAAAGTGACTAATGTGTTACTAACCTTCTGAGGGAAGATTTTTGCAAAATGCTTTTCTTTTTCAGGAAAGGGGCACTGTATCATTTCTTAACAATACATGATCCCTATAAACAGGACTAAATCCAGACATGAGCTTTTTGATAGTTTCGTGGTTTTTGAAATATAAATTGGTGATCTAGGTTTTACTTCACTTCATGTTTAAAAATTATCATCTATGCCATTAAATAATTTTTACTGCCTGTTGTAACAGAGAGAAAATGCATATGGCTTTTCAGTTCCCTAGATCAGCTTGCATAGGTAAAGCAAAAAAGACTCCTGCTTCACTAAGGTTTGAAATAATTGAAACAGCAGTATGAGTCCTTGCATGTTAGGGGTAACCAAAATACAAGTTACATTTGAATAGCTCTGGATACACTTCTTAAAGAATGTTGTTAGAAAGTTTGAAGGTATTCTGCTCAGTATTTCCCCCCCCCATCAAATGTCTTGTATGTGGTGAAGTTAAGTTGTCTACAGGAATCTCCAGAAAAAGATATGGATTAATTTAATGAAACTACCTAATTTCTTCAAATATTAAATTAAAATCCAATGAGTTTTAGTATTTCATTTAAATGTCTGTGGTGGACTTCGTGAAACTAAGATACATGTTGAGGTATATCAGTTATCAATAGCTAAATCTGAGCAACTCCAGTGAATATATTGCAATGACTAGAAGACATTAGGCATGGGATCCCGTGTGGCCATCCTAGTCTCATCTAGAACTAGAACATCAAAAAGACTGTTTGTTATGTTCAAATGATAAATATATTTTTTAAAACATTGTAGCTGTTCATGAATGTCTCTGACTTTCTTGTGCTCTTATAATCTGCTTCTTAAAAACATTAAATACCTTTCCTTAGCCTTTTGATCCACACAAGGAGTAAAAGACTGTATGTACATTTGAAGTTATAAGGTAAATTTTAATAATCATACCTGACTTCAGGTGTTTAAATCAGGTAAATTATAGATTAATTGTCTGTAAAAGTTTGGTTTTGGCATACCTTTCCCTCCCCCCTCCTTTCACTCACTTGTTTCATGTGAAATTTTTGCTTCTTAGCATGTTCCACCTTCCCTGTTCACGGAACCTAATGAGATCTCTCAGTATCTACCCATAAAGGAGACAATCTGTGAAAAACTAGAATTCCCAGAGAAGCCGGAGCCTAAACCAGAAGCATCACTGGAAACCATGTGTGTTAAGTCTAAATAAATGTGACTTTATATGGACTTGAAGTAGACTGGAGATAATGTGATCATGTAACCATTGCCATGGGGGGCGGTTTCACTACTAGTGGAATAAAGAATTTGGCTAATTTTTCTGTAGCCCTGAGAGAAAACATTTCAAGCAGGTTTTGCTAATGGTGTTTTTTGTTTGTTTTTTTTTAACCTGTATCTGGAGTTAATGATAGACTGGTGGTGAGTTACAGGTTTCAACGGCATTGGAGAAAGACTCTCACGATTAAGAGTATGGATTCTGTTTAGTTCACCGGTTAGGCAGGAGTATTGTGTGGACCCTCCACCACAAACACTTCTATGAAGATTTTGTTATTGCTGCTTCAGATACTAAGAGACTACTGGAGTCGTAAAGTTGGCATGATTTTATTTTTATTGAGAAATCATCCACAGTAAAAAAAAAAAAAAAACCAACAGATTTTCCTCTGGATTTATTTGGGGCTGTCAGTCCTAAACTACACATTTTGCTTGGCTTCCCCTACTGTGAGCTGATAACCAACTAAGTTACTTTTTGGCGCCTCTGATCCAGACTCTAACTTAAGAATATTAATTTAATCTGAGTATAGGTTTAAGGAGGGGAAAAAAAAAAATTGCATTTGTTTGACACTATATAAAGGTAAAATTACCTTATTTGTGAGGCGTTAACTCCAGAGCAGTAGAAAAGCTGGAGGTTAACAGAGACACACACTGGTAAGTCTCTTCACAAATACTAGTTTAATCTGATGTCAGCCAGATTTCTCTAGGCAGTTCTGGAGACTGTGACTTGGGGTCTGTATGCTGCTACAGTCATGTACTATATTGGAAATGCATTGTACTGTATTGACCTTCTGTTGGACATATCGGATGGTGCCCACATATGACGGTTATACTGCCCTGACAGTCAGCTTGCTAAATTGCAGAGTGGCTTAAGGCTGGGGAAGAGAGGATGTTTAGTCTAGTCTCTAATCTCTAAAGGATGCTACTATTTGCAGTTTGAGAAACAAGATCCTATATAGCCTTAAAAGGATGCCAACATGTGTTCCAGATAGATCATTTTGGTTTATTTTTAAAATTCTTTAAGTTCTGATATTAATAGAAGTGTGATCACATGTATAGTCATGGTTTTAACTCGACACTTTGTAGATTAAATTTTAAATATTTGTATTGCTTTTGGAAATCCTAAATTATGTTAATGTGGTTTGGCCTAAGAATGGGCGAGCTAAACAGACTTGTCTAGTTTTAGTGCTCACACTCAATGAAGTGCAAGAAGCAAATGACTGTAGCAAAAAGCAGGCCTTGTGGTTTAAGGTGATGGCAGGTAAGAATGTGTACACATTCTGATGTCTTGGAGCTTTTGTTTAAAAATCTTCATATTCTACACTGTATGGCTTAATAGAAACAACCCACCTCAAAACCTGGTATTTAACCAGGTCTTTTGAGAAATAGTTTTCACTTAGAGAAGACCCTGAAGTTTTTAGAAAAAAGTCTACTGCCATCTAAGTGACTGTTTTCTTAATAAAAACAAACAACACACTTTGTTTTACTTTTATTTGAGGCAGCCTGGTCTAATGAATTGATCATAAGGTCAAAAGGCAGGAACTAACTGCAGTTTTTCCTGTGTCACTGATTTACTCTAACCAGGGGGAAGTCACTTCTCTGTGCCTCAGTTCCCTGTATGTAAAAATGAGAGTTAATACATGCCTACCTCACTGAAGATCTGTGAGGATTATTTTGTAAAAAGTTATTGACTAGAATTTTTTTTTTTTTTCCTGAATACACCTTCAGCCTTATCTTTGGAATCCTTTGGAAAGGATTACTGCAAAAAATCTTATGATCCATAGGATAAAATGAGTGAACTGAAATTAATCAGTCTCTGAAAGAAATTATTATCAGCCTGACATGATCTGGATGAGTGAGTTTATGGCCACTTCGAAATAGAGGTGAGGTCCTCTATATTCCCCATTAGAGTCCTAAATTCTGTTGGCTTTTTTCATCTTCCTGCACTTGTTTCCTAAAGATTTTAGTGTCAGGATGAAGAAGGAGCTGCAAATGAATGCAGCATGGAAGTGATCAAAATTAATTTGGTAATAGAAGATTATTTAGGTCTACTCCAGTGATAGAGGGATTTGGGCAGAGAGTGAAAAGGAAGGGAACAACAAATGGGGGTGAAGAGATATTTTGCTGGTAGAAGTAAATCACGGCACTTCTTTTACTCTAAGCATATATTATTTTACATGCCTTAAAGGCTTATAAAACCACACTTTAAAGCTGGTAGTGACTGAGAGGAGAGCTGATCAGTGCTAGCATGAAGGAAACTATATCTGCATTCGTTAATTAAAGTTGTGATTTGGGTTTGGTCAGTGATGCTAACATTAAGCTTCATTGGGCTAAAGTGTAGTGGGGGGGGGAACCCACAGAATCGACACCTAGCGTTGAAAAGGGTGCTCTGCATGTTTAGCTTATACTGTGTATTTTATCTTGTCCATCATACATACTAATTTGTGACCTGTTGATACAGTTGTCTTGAATGGACTTGAATCCTGACTATATAGATACGTGATATCCATCTATTTTGGGTGATGTGCATTTAAGTTGAACACATGTGTTGGGGAAATCACAAGAACAAGTTTAGGAAGTTACAGTTACTACAAAGTGAAACTTGGAGTGCTTTGTGACTCTCTTACACCACACAGATTATCAAGAAGCAGCAGTATAAGCTCTCTGGTACAAATTTTCCACAGAAAAGTACCACTTTGGGTACATAATTTTAGGGGGACGGAGAGGGGTGATTCTCCAGCTGTTTTGTGGCAAGTTTAATGTGTCATTTTATATTCTTTCTTGTATGTCGCTAAATAAAATGTACCAAACATTTTTATAGTTCTGTTTTTATCTGAGCAAAATAAACTGAAATAACTACTTGTGATGCTGAATTTTGCA
Source organism: Gymnogyps californianus (assembly GCF_018139145.2). Taxonomy (NCBI): domain Eukaryota; kingdom Metazoa; phylum Chordata; class Aves; order Accipitriformes; family Cathartidae; genus Gymnogyps; species Gymnogyps californianus. Next base: position 125,533,529 of record NC_059471.1, read on the forward strand.
TGCTAGTAAGCTGTTGCATCCATGTGCCTCTGCCTGTCATCAGATTATTCCGGCTAGTTATGAAAATAAGGTGAGACTTTTTCAGAACAGGGGAAAAGCCACAGTAGTGGGAGCAAAATGAAATCTATATTACTATTTCTATGAGCTTCAGTATTGCCAAGTAATGGATTCAAAAGTGGTGGGAGGAGATAGGATACAACTAGAGAAGTAGAACTGGCAGAGAGTGTGGACTCTCTGAAGTCTGGAAAACGCTAGGACAGGTTAGATGTCAGCTATCGTACGCTTGGGAGAGTAAGAAATGCCTGACTCTTAGGGAAAGTGGGAGTGTTTGCTGTCTCTTAAAAAACCCAAACCAAACCTATAAATTACTATGAAGATAATCTCTCTGCCACATGAACCTGGGAATCGGCGCTAGGCTGGTCTTTCTTAATCTCACGGATTTGGAAGGGTTGCAGTACGGAAGTTCGTGCAGCGGCTCCAGGAGAGCTGTCACAGGACGGCGGGAGTGTCCGGGGGGGAGCACAGGACCAGCTACACCATTTCCAGGACCTTTCTCCCCTGAGCGTCTCTCACCCGACCCCCCGTGACGGCGGGGCACCGTCTCAGGAGATGGAGGTGCCCCGGCGGGCTGTGGCTCCGAGCGTAGGGCTCGCCGGCACAGCGCTGCTCGGGGCGCCTCCAGCCCTCCCCCCCCGCCGGGCCCCGCTGCCCCAGGCGGACTCACCGGCGCTTCGCCGCTCGTCAAGTCCGGGAGGCGTTTCTCCCCCTCACCGCGGGATGCGGTCCCGCCTTCCCCGCCCGGCGGACTACATCCCCCGGCAGCCTCCGCGCCGTCGCCGCCGGCCTTCATCTACCTGCGGCGTGCAGGTAGCCCGCGGCGGCGCGGTGCATGCCGGAGCTGGTAGTCCCTGAGGAGGGGAAGGGCAGTCCGGCCGTGCGTGGGGCAGAGCCGCTCGGGAGCGGGCCGAGGCGGGCGGCATGGACAAGCTCAAGCGGGTGCTGAGCGGCCGCGATGCGGAGGAGCCAAGCGGCCTGGCCGAGGTAACGCTCCGCTTCCCCCTGCACCTGCCTCCCTTCCGGGGGGCGGGGGGGGGGCTGAGTGCCGGGGCCCGGGCAGCGAGCGGCGGTTGGCGGGAGCGCAGCGGCGGGGGCAGGGGAACCCTGGGCCGCCCCTCAGCGCCGCCGCGGCCCCTCGGCGCGGGTCGGTCGGTCGGTCGGCGGGACTGGCCTGTGCCGCCTCAGCCCGTCGTTGGGCCTCCGGCTCCCCGGGGCGGTAGCCGGCCGGGGGCTGCCGGAGACGGCGGTTCGTCTGGAGCCGGCGTCTGGACCTTTCACTTGCACTTAAAATCCGCCGTGTTGTACCCCGCGAGCAGCCGCTGCCGGGGGTGCCGCTGCCTGGGAAAGGGGCCCTGGCTTCTGGTTTTTGTGAGAGAGGGTGACTCGGTCTCCTGGATAAACCTGGGCCGGCCGGGCACGGGAAGACTGGTTGCAGCGAGCCCGAAAATAAAGCGGGGGAACGAGAATGTGCCCGTGCGCTTGCTTGGTGTGGGCAGGGAACAGAACCACTCAAACGAACAAGCCCCCGCCTGTTTGTTTGGAGAGCTGGCGGAACAGCGAAAGTGAAAAAGTTGCCGGTCCCGGCAGTGCCGGCGAGCGTGGCGGGGGTAGGCAGTCCCGCGTGGGTACACGCCGGCGGGAGGCAGTGCGCCCTCCTGCAGGAACTCCCCGTCGCCGCTCCCTAACGGGGCTGTCCCTTAGCAGCACCCGCGCTTCCTAGGGGCGATTGAAGAGGGTGCTTAAAAACTGAGGCTCCCTTTTGTGCTAGGACACAGTTTAGCATCTTAGAGGAAATCTATACGCTTGATATGTGGCAAGACCTATTAGTAAATAATAACTTGCAATCTTCTTTTTCTCCTCGTTTCTAGGTTATTGATGCAACTTCATTAGGTTGGGGCACCAGAGTGAAAGGCTTCATTGCTTGTTTTGCAATAGGATGCCTGTGCTCTCTCTTGGTAAGGACTTTTTGCCAGATCTCCCTGATATTTGAGTTTCAGGAGCCCAAATAATTACAGCCTTGCTGTATGCTGTTGCTTGATTTTTTTTTTTTTTTGAGTCTCTGGGAAGACGTCTGTCGGACTCAGTTCCAATTAGATGCAATGCAGTAACTCTTAACAAGAATGCCAATAAATGCAATTTACTTTTGTGTGTGTGTGATTCTGTAGTTCGGGTTTAAGTTTTTCTAAGACTTGTTTTGTGTTGTAACATTTCTTGGATATATTTCTTTTGCAATTTAAAAACAATATTAATTTTTTTCCCCCTCTCTCTCTCTAAATGTTCCTTTTTAGGGTAGTTGTCTGCTATGGGTACCAAAGAAAGGGCTGATGCTCTTTGCAGTGTTTTATACACTGGGGAATATTGCATCTATTGGGAGGTAACAATCTTTATATATTAGTTCCCTAATAAAGATGAGAAACTAAAGCAGAATGATAGGTGAAGGTGCATAACTGGTAGAAACTGTTGCATTTGTGTGAGAAGATTTGCTTATGTAGATCATTCTCTTGTTGCTGAATTTTAAAGAACAGCGTTTCCCCAGTAGTGCCCTGAAATGGTAAAGAAAACTTTTATTTTGTTTATTGGTATTAGCAATGCATTCAAGGTAAAAGTTACTCATCAGTAAAGAAAAATCAAACTCATGCTTTGAGCATTGAGGTTTTTTGATTTTTGTTGGTTTTTCTCCCCTCAAGATAAAAATAATTCTTTGCCATTTTGCATTTGGTAATGTTCTGTGTGTTTTGGTGAATATATTGGGGGCAGTCTGTCTGTCAGGGTAGGCCTGTTTGGTAAGCTTTCATGGCCATTGAGGTTCCTGAAGCATAGCCCCACTGACTTTGTGACAGACACAACCTTCTGTGATTGAGGAAACTTAACAAGATGTTAGGAAGCACAAGGAACAGAATTGGAAATAATATAGTAATGAGGCAGAATAATATAGTATATGAGGCAGAAATACCACCTTAGATAAAACTTTCACCTTGTATAATTCATGCAGTATCAATCACCAGGGCTCTAAATGAGGGCTGCAGATCTGGTAAGGGATCAGAGAATGGATCCGGGCCTGAAAACAGCCCTTTATGTAGAGGAATTGAGCTGGATTACCTTACAATCCATGCAGAGCCTCTGTGGCTGGTGTTTTTGAAGAGCAGCTGTGGTGGTTTAACCCCAGCCAGCAACTAAGTACCACACGGCTGCTCCCTCACTCCTCCCCCCTCCCAGTGGGATGGGGAGGAGGATCGGGGAAAAAAAGTAAAACTTGTGGGTTGAGATAAGAACAGTTTAGTCACTAAAGTAAAATAAAATACTAACAATAATAATAATAAAATAATAGTTGTAATGAAAAGGAATATAACAAAAAAAAAGAGAAATAAAACACAAGAAAAGTGATGCACAATGCAATTGCTTACCACCTGCTGACTGATGCCTGAGCAGTGATCTGCCCCTCCCGGCCAACTCCCCCCTGTTTATATACTGAGCATGACGTTCTATGGTATGGAATATCCCTTTGGCTAGTTCAGGTCAGCCGTCCTGGCTATGCTCCCTCCCAGCTTCTTGTACACCTGCTTGCTGGCAGAGCATGGGAAACAGAAAAATCCTTAACTTAGAATAAGCACTACTTAGCAACAACTAAAACATCAGTGTGTTATCAACATTATTCTCACACTAAATCCAAAACACACTGTACCAGCTACTAGGAAGAAAATTAACTCTGTCCCAGCCGAAACCAGGACAGCAGGTTAAAAAAGCGTCTGTCAAGAATGAACTAATTGAAGCTGACCTTGACCTATGCTTCTAGCTTGATAGTTCTGCTCATGTTAATTGTAACTGAACAAGTGTGAATAAAATTATAGAATAAATACCTTGCACAAAGAAAAGCAGGAACGGATTTTGTCTCATTGTATATCCTGTTTCTTTTGTTACGCAGCACTGATTACTATAACAGCATAGTGTATTGATGCCCCATATGACAGCAGACAATTTAACAAAATAATTCCCCTTAATGAGGAACCTTACCTAGCTTCACTTTTGCCTTTCTACCTCTATGTTCATCTTGTTTTGTTTTTCACAGCACTCTTTTTCTTATGGGACCAATGAAACAATTGAAAAGGATGTTTGAGCCTACACGTTTGATTGCTACTATTGTTATGCTAGTAAGTATCAAAGGAATGAGTTTAACTCATGCTAACCTGTAGACAATTTTCATTGTAAAGTCCTTTTGTATACATTGATCTAAGTACCTCTCAAGATGTGCTTGTGGGTGGTTTTTTGGTTTTGTTTTTATGGTTTTTTTTCTTACAACATCAAACATCCTGCACTTCTGCTATAGTGGAAAGGTATGAGTAGCACCAGAAACCACCTTCCTATTATGAAAGACTGAGCTGAAGCCAGGTTGTTATGCTAAATGAGCGTTCAGGGTCTGTGGCTGGCCTGTGTGAACCATGCACGTGCTTTTTTTAGGGTGCTTGAGGTCAGAACATCATATTTTCATGTTGCTTAAAAGATGAAAGATGGGAAACTAGTTTTTAAAAAATTATGCTATGGAAGTTGTTATACATTCTATTTTGCATAGTTTTCTCTTTTTATATTCTATCTGATTTGCTTTAAAGAGCTGTGTAGGTGTTTCTACCTTGATAAAATCATCATTTCCTGACAAAGCAACTGGGGAATCTCTATGCCCATCTTGCATTAAAAATACAGAAATCATTCCACCTGGGTGATAGCTTCAGGTTTTGAAAATTGTATGACACAATGAAATCGCAAATTCAACATTCAACTGAAGTCAGCCCTTGGAATTATTTTTATCTTCAGAAGATGGGAATTGTGGCCAACCTTCTACTGGGGGGGGTGGTGTGAAAATTGCTGCTAATTTTCAGACTCTCTCTTGTTTAAAGTGCGTGTGCTCTTTTGTCTCTTCAACTTTCCCGTTTTTTCTTGGAGAGTCTGAAGTCTAGAAGGTGGTTTAAGTTGCATGAAACTGTCCTCCCATTTTCAGTGTGAATGTCTTCAGAGCGTTCGCTTGGCATCAGCGCTTCCTGTTTTCTCTTTAAACATCCAGAGAGGCTGCAGGCAACTGATAGAGCTTGAGAAATTGACTGTGTATGCTTGCAGATCAGCAGCAGGCAAGAAGACTACTGCATGGTGTGTTTGTTTTGTATGCATTTAGGATGCCTGGAGTCAGGAGAATGCCTGGAATGTTGTTCACTGGAATACTGCCAGTTGTTAGATGTAGTATTTAGATCAATATACAAATCACCACCTTAATACCATTGGAAAAACTACATTTAATATCAATGATCGTGGTTGAGGTGAAGTGTATGATTTCTCTGGCAATGCATGTGTTACTGTCTTGAATATGCAGTACTAAATCTCTTCCCGCCCTCCCCCCGCCCCAAGCAGAAAAATGCACATTATAATCTCTAGTAGCACAGTGGTACATGTGTATCAAAAGGCTGTTAGATGTTAATGAAGGAAGATCAAGTATCAGTATCTGTCATAGCTAAATGAGCTGTCGTCTTAAATGGAAAATGAAAACTTGAACTGAAAGGAAGCTCCTGTTAAAACTGAGGGTTAAAACAGAAAATAATCCAAAATGGCCTACTACCCCCCCAAGATTTTAACTGTAGTAAAGACACAGTGCAACTCTGAAAAAAGAAAAACAGGAGAGCTACTAAGCAGTAGCGGAAAGTTCTTGAAAGTGTATTGTAGTTTTAATTGGTAAGAATTAAGTAATGACATAACTTCAACCCCATGGTAACCTTGAGGATCAACAGGAAATGTGGCATGTACAGAAGCAGAAAGACTAGAGTTGTAACTGAAAAGTCTTACGTATGCAAAACAATGAAGTGTGGTGTATACCTATGACACCGAGAAGTGTGTGGGATGAAGTAGGGACCTGCTGATGTTGCAAAAGAGCTGTAGGAACCTCTTCCTCTTGTTCCTTTGCAGCCATAAAATTATTTTCTGGAGATATCAGGCTGGTATTTCCTCATTGCTTTAATTCACTTCAGAAATATAATAGTGAGAGCATTTTAAATAAGGGGAACTCTTATGCACGATTGGATAAAACTATGAAATGATGTAATCTGTTTCTGTCTCTGTGAAGGAACCCATTATGGTGTTACAATATCTATAAAAACTGGAGTTGTTTCTATGTTTAACAGAAATTTTTTGTTTTCTTCTAGTTGTGTCTCATACTAACACTGTGTTCTGCTTTCTGGGTGAGTACTTGAGTTCTATATGTATATATAACTGGAGTATATTTTAAAAATAAGATTCTTACACTGTTGTCTCTGTCTGCGGTGTTTCTTCCCCGCTTCCCCCTTCTCTCCTTCAGTGGCGTAAGGAAGGACTCGCGCTCCTTTTCTGCATCTTACAGTTTTTTGCCTTGGCATGGTAAGTGATTTCTTCCCCACACGCTCTATTTTCTATTGCACCTAACATCAGCAGCTGAATTGTGAGTGGATTTTGACCTTGCATGAGTTAGAGGGAAGGAGAATTTTTACCTCACCGTTCCCCTAGATGCAAGACAGTGCGTCAATGAGGAGCTGAGTTGTTCCCACTTCTTGGTGTCTCACACCACTTCAGAGGCTTTGGAGATGGAGCTTAGGGCTCCATTTGTGGGGGGAGTTCCTTTGAACGTGTTTAATTTCGATGCGCTTGAAGTAAAACTTTTTTTTTCTTTCCCTTTTAAATCAATTTGTTGCTTACTGTCTGGTATTCCTCTTTTACAGTCTCCTGAATCGGTCTTGTTAAAAGACCCAGATATGCCAATCAAATTAAGTGTCAGTGTTCTTTAAGTTAACATATGCTCTGTGTAACATCACGGAAGTAGTACAGAAACTGATATGAACATCTAGCCAGCCCTCAAGACTAATCTTACCTGCCTGTAGGTGTTGGAGCATGAAGAATATTGGGTGTTTAAAATGCTTCTACAATATGCCCCCTGATTTTGCCATAGTGTTTCACAACCCGACTGGGCTAAGGTGACTTGCAAGGATACTTATTCCTCTTGCTCACAAACTCAAAGCTGCATTTTGGTTGTGTATCTTGTAGTTACCTGTTTAGAACATCAGAGGTGTTGTTCTTCTTGTTTGTGACTCTAATAAAATCTGACACGAAGAGTAACTTTAAAAATCTTTCTTCTTAGGTACAGCATTTCCTTCATACCATTTGCAAGGTAAGCTTCCCTACTTCCTTACTTTTTGTCATTTTGAGGTTTAATGATACAGAAGATTAGTTTACAGAAGCATTGTAATGTATAGCTTTAGAAGTTTTTCCATGGTGGTGTTTTAGGGCGAGGAAATATGTGTAGTTAAACCTGAAAATGAAACTAAGCATCTTCTCTAGCGGGAGAACACAAATATAACAAAATGAGAGGACTTCCTATAAAAATATGTAAGTGTGCTGACCACATGCTAAACTTAAGGCTTGCCTTTGGAATGCCTAAATGTTGGTCCAAAATGCTACCAGGCAAGTGTATTCTTCTGTGTACCTTTTTTCCCCTGTTCTCCCCCATGAGCACTATTCTGTGTTTGAGCACACAGGTCTCTCTCCTGCTCCATCAGCCCCACCCTTCTTCAGTGCACCGCCTCAATACAGGCTTACAGTGTCATTTCCATTGTAGTTGGGCAGGTGGACTGTGAGCAGACCCGCTTGTCTCTGATGCATTCATGTAGTCATGCAAATTATGTAAGCGCAATTAATACATGGTCAGCTGATCTTTAAAGTCATCAGTGTGATAGCAGCATGGAATGAGTCTCATCAAGCAGCATAACTGAGGTGACTCTTTTTTTATTTTTTTTCTTTCTCCTGCCTGTAGGGATGCTGTGAAGAAATGTGTTTCGGTCTGTCTGTCCTAACAGGAATACTGGATGTTTCACGAAGTTCTAGGAAGTATAGCAGAACTATGTTAAGATCACTGTGTATGTCTTTTCCTACTTCTGTCTTAAACATGTGCCTTTCAGCTTGTTGTTAGAAGCTCCTTGTGTTAAATCCGGTGTATGCAATTGCTTGGTTTTGTAAGCAATGGTGTCTGTAGGACAGGGTGCTCGTGATCAAATGAAGTTCAGTCTGGCAGAAGAACTGGGCAGAGATCCAGAATTTATGATAATTCTTATGTAAAATCATGTATTTGTTTGGTTTTGCAAAAGTAACAAAGTAATACGTGAAGTCTGTAAAATGGAGACCTCAACTCTGCTGGGACTATGCCAGTCTAGAGGATTTCTTTGTCAAGAAAAAGAAATCAGTTGCCAACTGATTTCTTACTGACAACTTGGGTTTTTTTAAATAGCCTTATGTCACTTAATCTTTGCACTGTTTGCCTTGGATAATGGAATATTGGTGTTCTTTCTTTTCCTGCCTCTCTTGCAAAATTTTAGGTTTATGAGACTTCTAAAAGATTTAATTCTAAATGAAAAGACTGTTTTGGAGTAAGTATGAAATGTTTGCATCTTTAATGAAGTATTTAATTTTCGGTCTAGACTGGCAGTGTTTCCTTAAAATAGATGAAAGGGACATTTTCATCTGTAAAAACTTGTTCCCGTAGGAAAAGCACTGGCAAAATAAGGTTAATAGAATTTTTCAGCTGCTAGGAACCTGAGTTCTTTGCCTTGCCTACAGCTAATGGCAATACATACAAGGTAGGAAACTGAAATTTTTCACGTGAAGCAAGGTGCTTCTTTTCTTCCCCGGCTGTAGCATAGGAGCAGTGCAAAGCTGAAGGCATGATAGGTAAGCAAAGAGAGAATTTATGTATGTCCTTTCTCAAAGGACAAACTGTTGATAAGGTGGAAGTGGGCTATTGTTTAAGCAGTCTGGGCTAGGGAGAAGACATTTTCTTCTAAACTTGTAAGTAAGTTAAAACTCCAACATTTCTTCTTTTTGCAAGTGGGATCAGTTTCGTTTCTCCTAAAGCTCTTGCACGCACTAGTGAACTGCTTTGAGGAGAAAGTACAATTTTCTATTGCCTGTCTAAGCAAAGAAAGCGTGTAACAATCTAACTGCCAGCTCCAAACAAATGCTGAACAGTCGGTTTCCAAATTCCAAGGCCACTCTACATTCTCTTTATCTTCTGAGCTATGTATAATCATTTACTCCCAAACCATTGCAGTGGTCAGTTGTTTAATATCTGAGCGCAGATTCCTGCCTCTGCTGTGTGAGATACTGTTTAACTGCTTTCACCTTTCCTCTTACCAAACTGTCTTGCTGGAGTCAGTGTCTATGAAGATGATTATCCAGTGGACTTTAGCATGAACTGAAGCCTGTCTTCCTCCATCTACCAAGAGTTTAGTCATTTAACAGCATTGTGTTTGCATGGCAAGTGTATCCCTGACTTGTATCAAAAAATTTTAATGTAGGAAAAACCTAGGTCTACTTGGCAACAAAGCATAAGCCCACAGTGAAGCCAAATAATTCTATGGCTTCCAGAAAGTTACTAGAAACTGAGTTAATACAAAATCTTAAACTAAGTGTCCTTCTAATAATTTATAAAGCACAGTACCATCTTGCTGTTAGGATCCTCTAAAAAAAAAATATTCCCTTTTAAGGATGGTATGAAAGGGAGATTTTAACAGGCTTTCTGTGGATTCCAGCTGGCTAGAGTTACTGTTACAAAGGCATTTGAGTGGAAAATGCTGCCTTGAAAACATGGCACTGATGTTGGGATGAAGCAATTATACAGGATGATGTTCAAGTCCTATGTCCTGGTGCCTTTTTTCCCCCCTAGGATTTGGAAGTTAGTGTTGAAATAACTAGGTTGACTATTACGTTTCTTGAAAGGAAAAATTAGTTAATGCCCAAGAGAGACCAGGAATTAAAGAATACTGGTAATTCTTTTCCCTGACTGATCTACAACAAGTATCTAAACTGTTGTGTGTCTTTTTTTTTTATCAGGGAGTAGGTTCAAACCTAATTTACATGTCAAAGGACCCATGTTAGTCTTTTATTAGGACTTTGATAATGTTTACAGAATTCCTTTGTATAAGGGCAATTGAAATGCAACCCTAACGCCTTTTACATTCCAATATTTTTTTAGTTTTAACATCTCTGGGTGTTCCTGGAAAACGCTACGAGTATAGCATACATTATTTCTCCTTCCCCTCTCCAGGAAAGTTATGTTAATTCAGATCATCATTCCAGGCTCATCAGCAGTCAACATAATGGAATTTGACTTCTGGGGTTCTTTTTTTGAATACTTCAGATTAGAAGGAGTAAAAGCCTTTTGCTTATTCCTTGACTAGCTTGTGCAGGATTGTGGCATCCTGACTCTCTAGCAGTTCCTCTAGAAGAACACTAGAATTGGGTATGCTGAATATTAGTTTTTCAACTTGCATACTAGCTAACTGGAACCTTTTAGCTGACTGTTGTAAGCACAACCACTTAAAAGTAGGAAATTTAGGAAACTACCAATAGATAGCTGGTAAACTTAAATGGATTTTTTTCTCTCCCCCCTCCCCCGCTGTAATTCCAGCTCCACAGCCTTTTATTCAGTAAGAGAGAAGAACAGATCTTCACTTGACTGCATAGCACATGAGGCTAAGTAATCGTGCCCTTAAAGGAAGGGAACCCAAGGGGAGATGGCAAAGACATAAGAATCACCAGAGTGTCGCTAGGGTTTATGTTGCCCTTTGGTGTTGTATTCTGTTCCTATGAAGGTCAGACAGTAGGAGAGACTCACCATATTCTTGCCAATATGTGAAACATACTCAGGGTTTGTCACTTCATCTACAAGCAGTTTTGACTTAAAATAACTCTTCTCTATCAGAACAAAACTCTTCAGATTCTTACTCACTTAGAAGTAGTTGTGTTCAGGCTATTGCCAAGGTTAGCAGCAAAAGATTTTTCCACTTTGTTAAAATACTTTATTTTATATGATTTTACATAATCAGGGAATAAACTAGTATATGAATGTTCCCTCTTGACCAGTTTCAATCTGAATTAGATTATACCATTATACCTTCTTTTTTTTGTCATTGAAACTACTTTGTGTTAAGTTTTGATATCATCAGCTTTGGTTATCCGCTTCGCAGGAAGCACGGTGGACACTTCTGAAGCCCTCTCTAGCTTTCCATCTTAATGTCCTTCAAGGCAGGAATGTTTGCTGTGTGTGCTCTACTGCAAATAGAGATGTTTGTGTTTTAAATCACAAAGCTCCTTCCTTCTCAAAGTCCTTGCTTAGTTGCCTACAGCACTTAACTCCAGGCTGACTTTCCTAAAGAAACTTGTATGATGTTGGATGCCCATCTTGGTAGGATTTGGTGTTCTACCAGAAAGTGCTTTTTGCCCCGCCTCACTGTTCGTCAACTTGCCTATCCACTTTTTTTACTTTTTGCAGTACACATAACACAATCTTAACCAAGCAGCCTTAGCATACAGTTCTAGCATGAAATGTGCATATCTGGGGTCAGCTGACTTTCCAGATATAGTAGAAATGGAAATGGGGAGGGTGGTAGTCATCTGTTCCCAAAGTACCGAGATTCTATACATTAAAATGTGGGAATTTTTTTCATTACTTCAAAGTTTTGCTCTGTCTTATGTGATGAAGTCCATTGTGAATACTGGTACTATCTAAGATGGTTCTACAGTGATGATGTGAACAATTTCATCTTGTTTAGTATTTACAGTAATAAGATAGCTCATGAGCTGTTACAAAAACCAAGGAAGAAATTTCTGCACCAATTCGAAATTCTTTTAAGAAATCATGTTTTAAAAAAGAAAGCGTGTTAGGCTTTATGTGTGAATACTTACTATGCAAGTTTGGGGGAGGGCAGAGACTCTGCTATGGGATGGCTTCCAGCTAGGTGCAGGATGACAGGCTTGAATCGATCGTAACTTGTGGGTAGATTGCAGCTGGCGTTCAATGCATTTGGAGGCTCACGGCATTGTTGCTTATGTGCAGTCTGAAACTCTTGTTCTGGGAACTGCCTTGTGGAGCAGTGTGGGCACTTGAAGCACATCCCCTTTTGCTGTGTGCTAAGAGACTGAAAGAGCCTCTGAGTTTCTGAGAACAGTTCTTGCTTAGTTTTGGTACTGAATCATGTTAATGAAAGTAAGATCACTGTTGTTATTGTAGACTCTCAAAACTGAGGAGGATGACAACGTTTAACACGTTTGTCTTAAATACTGATGTTTACAACCATAGCAGATAGTGACCATGTAGGACAGAAAGCACAGAAGTGGTATATTTTCTTAAATCCACGCGCCTCACTGTAATGTGACAACACTAAACTTTTTTAACAGCTGTGGAAATGTTTTGTAAAATAAAAACCAAACTCTCAGAAATTATCCACAATGTTTTATACTGTTACTGATTCTGTTTGCTGTTGTGCTTTTTCTATGTATTTACACTGTTTGATTTCTACTTTGATAAACATCTTTTTTCCTAACTTACAACTTTCTCTGTAATGAAGTGAAATCTTTACTTACAAGTGCTAATTTTTTTCCTTCAATAAAGTTGTCATTGCATTAAATGAATTGCTGTTATGGTTAATACGGAGTTTTTAATGATGCTTATTCTCCAGATGATGCTGGAATTGCTGTGGGTTGTTTTTTGGTTTATTTGTTTGTTTTTAAAAAAAGTGATTGTCTTGTCCTCACTGCCTTTGCTGTGTACACAACATGTACTGCTGAGGAGAGTTTCTGTGTCACCACTGCTGTGCAGCTGCCTATGTCTAGACAGCATATGTCTAGCTCAACCAAATTCTTATTGGCATAGCTGCGTGCACCTAGACAACTGGTTGGTACAACTAGAGTTGTTCAGGTGGGGATGATATTTTTATTACTTCTTATTTATTTACCTCAAGAGTAAACCTAGATGTGCCAACAAACTATTGGCTTAGTCCGTGCTACAAAGCAAATAATTCCTGATGCTATTCTGTCAGCAAAGGCTAGAGTTATGAAGCAACATGCCTCTGGCTCCTCTTTGTGGAATAAATACGCTCTGAATACTGATGTACACTGGAAGTAAAAAGCCAATGATTTATGAATGTGTGTTAAAAGTAGAGTTAGAGGCAATGATTTTATTTTTTTTGTGTGTGTGTTAAACTTTCAGAAAGCATGTCTGTTTAAGTTCATGCCTAATACACACCCAAACACTTGCTGTGGCTTTAATATTCCTTGACAGTGTTAACAGGGCTGTGCATTGGGCTGTTCAGAGTACATTAAACTTTCTTCTGATTGTCAGGGCAAACCAAAACAGTTGCTTTTTTTTTTTTTTTTTTTTTTTTTTTTTTTTGCAAGGGTGGTGGTGAGACTTGTGTGCTGTGGGAGACTGTGTTGTTTTCAGTTACTTTTTTTTTTTCCAGATTGTTCTTTTAAGCAAGCTCTGTCTCAAAGCTGACTAAACTGAAACTTCTGTCGTACAGGAAACTCCAAAGTTTTGTTTGAAATAGAAGCAGCAGCCTGTCTTCCTGTAATATAGAAACCTAGGGGTTTGTACTTTATCTTTTTGAAAAGGTTAGAGCTTCCAAGGGCTGTCAGGAGAGCTTGATATATCTATTTTATATCAAGACAGCTATGAATCCGAGTCCTAAAAGGGCAATAAATCCTTTCTGTATTTAGTAGCTTAGAAAGAGCTGTTTTGCTTGCCTAGTTCAAGCTCCTGCATAACAACAAAGCTGTTGAACTTTGTCACATCGTTCTCATGCTGAGGTCTCAAACCTGAATGATTTAAAAAAATAAATAAAATTAAGTCTTCATTTGAAACCTCTAAACAATGGATGATTAGCTGCCATCTAGAAAAAGTGTATTCTGTAGATGACTTTGCTCCTTAGAAATACTCTGAAAGGGTTTATCACTTGTACTACAGCATCTAGTCCCCGAATCCCATTTATAAATATTGGGGCAGAGTCATCAGCACCACAAGACTTGGAAGGCTACAGTTCTCATAATGTCTGCCCCTTTCCCTTCTCCTTCCACAAGGTCTGATTTGCAGGAGAGGGTATTTCGTGGATGCAAGAAGTTCAAAGTCAGGGGTTGATATCTATTTCCTTCCGTTGCTTGTACCTTTCCTGGTGAGTTCAGGTTGCAGTATCAGTGCAGGTACAGGCTTGTAACTGCCCAGCCATGAAGAGCTGGAGATGCCTAAAGGGAACAAAATCCTCTGTTTTCTCACTTCCCTGAAGAAAGCTGCTGATGAATTAGAGATGGAATAATATGTCTAAGCTGGCAATCTTTGGGATTGGTATTTTAAGTTAGCTTATTTGAAACCCTTTTAAGTTTTTCTTGGGTTCCCTTGTGCCATCTCTAAGACTATTCCTCAGAGTTTGTGCTTTAAAATCTCTGCAGAACCAAGTGTGGAGTAACAGTGGCGTAGTGGAAAAATGGTATATTGAAAGTATCGGCTGGCCAACATGATTTCATCGCAGCTCTGAAGGGCTGTCGCTTCCAAATATGTGGAGTGAAAACAAATTATTTTATCATGGGCATGTACTCCTGTGTCTTCTAGTTGTGTGTAACAGGATGTGTCAGGCTCACCACTTTTGAGAGAATCAAATGCTTCAACCGAGTTATACTTGCAACTTGTTAACTCTCATAGTTAACAAAAAGCTTTAACTTACACATCCAAGTCAAAAGTGCATGTTTGATTTCCCTAATATAAACACTGAACCGATTACTTTTGTTCTGAGATGTTATAAATAGAATTTAAAAGTTTGTTTAGAATCTCTTAAATTCTTTATTTTCATTATTTTCTGATCTTAAAAATGGGGACAATAATAGTTTCTTGCTCTAGGTGCTCATCCATGTCTGGAGACAGCACTGAAGATCTTGTAAGTAGGGAAAAGTATAATTATTGTTTAAAACAAACTAACTTACATTTGTCACCAGCCTGACTACATCAGGATTTTTTTTTTTTTTCTTTCTTCTTTTTTAAAAAGAAGAAAGGTTGCTCTGGAAAGCCTCCCATGCTTTCTGGGCTCAGAATTAATCCCAGTTATAATCTCAATTACACCAGCAGGCAGGGAGGTACTACTTGAACAAGCTGCCTGCCTCACTGCTAAAAACATACCTGGTGGAAGTTATTGAAACTGTCCCCTCACGCCCCGACATTAATGAAAAGGCTAATCTTCTCTAAGTCTCTTCTGGCCTAGCAATCTCTTAAGGGGCTGGATCCATGATTAAAAAATGGAGGGAAAGCAGCTGTCTTTTTATCCTCTCTTAATTATTCCTTGGTAGTTGATAGGTGTTGATTTCCTGGGAGTGTCGTGGTGATGGAGGTTACATTTCCCTGTGTTGCTGGGACTAAATGTTCAGAGGGGCGTTAGTTGTTTGAATGGTTCAGTGGGAGCTTTGGAGATGGAAAGAGTGAGTCTTGTTCTCTGCGATTTCATCTGATCACAAAGGGCTGCCTTTTATTTGGAAACATGCACCTAAAGGCCAAAAAACAGCTATCCAATGTCAAGGCAAGGAAGGCCTCTTTAATTACCTTTTTTCTTTTTCTGTTTTTTCTTTCTGCTGTATCTCACCAGCTGGTGGGCAGGAGGGTTTTAGAATGAGTTTGATTAGAAAGTCAAAAATAACACCTTGCTTTTTCCTGCTGTAACTTAAACTCCAGTAAGTGTTGCAGGATTGTTCTTTTACTGGTCTCCCCGGTCCTCATTGCTTCATTTAAAAATATGAGTCACTAAATTCTTATTAATAAATCCTGGACATGGCTGGAGATGATTATGAGTGTTGTACTCGCACTTTTAACTAGTAGGGGTTAGTTCTGACTGGCTATGAGCCACGAGGTGTCTGATCCCTGCTTGGAAGTGCCCAGCTCTCCCAGCTGGGTTTCTGGGAAAGTTTACAACATTGCAGGTTTTGTATGAGTATCTTCTGCTCCCTCCAATGCCCCTACTGATTTGCTTGTTTAATTAAACAGGGGCAAGTGCAAGAGGGGTAATAGTCTTCTGTCCTTCAGCCCTGCTCTGTCCCACTTGCAGTGGCAATGATTGTCAGTCATCTTGTACTGTGTTAACTCTGTAAGTGCAGCTACCTTTTCTTCAAATGTCAAGTTCAGGGAGATTCAACTTCCAGCCCAAAAAATAACCCACCTGACGTCTGAGAATGGGTTATTCTCAGTGCCCCAGCAATACCTACGTCCAGTGACATTAATCTGTTTGTGCCTCAGTTTCAGCATCTGTAGACTTGGAAAAATTAATCTTGCAAGAAAGTAGGAGAGAGAAGGGATGTTTGGGAAGTATTCAAAGTAGTTATTTAGGTGAACAGAGGTACATAAGATTAGAGGATGTCTCTTACTTCTAAAACAGGCTAAATATTCAAAGTAAAGACTTCCACCCTTCATATTTTTTTTTAAATGAAAAGCCAACAATAAGCAAATAATTTGACTATGAATCTGTTTGGTTTTTCTTCTGCAGCCTTCTCCCCTGGCAGCTGTGTGAAGCAGAGACAATGTACGATGTGAGGAAGCCTGATGTGTGGGATGGATTCATATGGGTCTGGATGTATATTTTAAAGTAAAATCTCAGGCCCAAGTGCATTCAGCTGATCGTTTGCTTGCATGCCTGCAAACTTGTTATTTCTTTGGCTAACTTTTCTGGGTGAGAAAGATATGTCAGTGGTGAGCTGTGCCTTCTGGATATGTTGCTACATACATCGCAAATTGCTCTTAGTCTTAAGTCTTACAGCTGAAATACCCATCCCCACACTGAAAATAGGAATTGGGCTATTCCCACTAGCCAACCACAGGTAACTACTCTCATTTTGGAAAATATTGTGGTTGCAGGCATCCTGAGCTATGGTAACACAGTTATAAAATTAAAATTCAAACTGTGTGAAAGTCAGGTATTTTAAGAGATTAGATTTGTGGGTTTTTTTTTCCTCTGGGACACAAGACTTTCAAGCATCATGCACCTTGTGTGAGTGATAACCGTAAGCACCCAAGTGTAACTTACTTTTACTATCTGAAAGTGCATTTTATTATTGTGCAGGATGCAAATTTTAGCGTGATACTCCAAAGCAAATGCCTTCACGCTTCTCCTTTAGGGACGCTAGCTGTAAAACAAATCCAGTCTTATTGATGGAAAAACTTGCTTCCCAGCCCCATTACTGGAATGGGTCCGTTATCCATTCCTTCCATATATCCTTCCTTGTCCACAGCTCTGTCTCAGGAGTGCTTTGGGCAAGCAATGCACTCAAGGCAGGATCTCCCTTTCTTTTGCTTTGTGGCTGCCTCCATTTCCAATCCATCTTTGCTGAGCATATTCTTTACCTCTAGCAATTCAGCAGTGTCTGCTGGTGAGACAGTGTTTCACTTCTTCATTTTGAAACCCTTCCACCAACATGAACTGTTGTCGCTTTTGTGCATGCTTTTGATTTCCTTTAAGCTCTAAGCATCTTGAGGAAGGCAGATTGGATCTGATTTTTTGGAGGCTCTAATCTGGTATCACTCCACTTGAAGCCCTGTGGGAGAGATGGGCAATCAGTACTCCTGAAAACCAAGTTGCTTCCCTTTTTATTTGTCTATAGAAAGAATGGTGTGTAACTACTGAAATATTACTACTTTTATGAGCTATTGTCTCTTTACTTGCCTCAACTTTGAATCTCCTGATTTCTAAGCAACTAATTCTAAAAAAAGCTGTGTGGAAATAGGGCTTCAACTAAAAAAAAAAAAAAATCCAAAATAACACAGATGTATTTGTTCTAGAGCTGTCTGAAAAACTGAAGTTGTTGAATTGAAATACACAGTACTTCAACCAGCTCTGATTTCTGTGTTTATTTACATTTATAATATAATGAAACTAAAAACTGTCTCACATAGTCTCCTATGCATTTGCTATGCCATTTGATCACATGCAGGGAAAAATTACAGTAGTAGCTTCTCTCTCCTCTTTGAGCATTTGGAAAGGAGAACCCAAACATACACATATTCCATGTTACACAAACATACTACTTGAGATGCAATTATTTTTCCAAATGCGAAGTGGCACACTTCCAAGTACCTAAATATCCTATAGATTTTAAAGTACATTCTTCAGTTGTTCAACAGTGAAAGTGGGCTGGATATTAACTAAAAGTTGCTATGTGACACCTAGTGTAACTCACAAGGTGAGGTGGCTGATAGAGTAATCTAGGTAATTTTATTGTGAGTTGACAATTAAAAAAAATGTATGTAAAGGCTGAAAAGAAGAGAAGGAAGATGTGTTAAGAGTATGAAGTTTGAAAGTAGCACGATTGGGATTACCCAGATGTAAAGATACCTCAGACCTGTTTGGCTTGCACCTTCCGATGGTGCTGATTGCTGGGAATTGAGGGTTCTCTCCTAAAGTCTGCCGTTCTGCAGAACATCACATTGCTGCACACCTGCAGCTGTGCAGTTTTGAGGATTTGCAGCCAGTATCCTTACTCCATGTAGGGCTTGAGGGATTAGTAGGACTGTTGCCAAATAAGGTGCCATACAACACAAGTAAGATCAACAAGCTCCGGCCCTTGCTGCTTAGGTAGATGGTATCTCTCAGGGTTTTTTAACTGCAAGATCTGTTGAGCCTTGTCAAATGATGGATTTAACTTAAATCCTGTTTTACAAAGTTTGCCAGACTCCTTCTTGTCTTTATAAATCCCACCAGTGATCCACCAAGTCATTTCATCTTTTAGAAAGAACTGGAAGCACAGGAATTCAACAGGGGCTATTGAATTAAATGAATGCAAAGTTCTCAATAAGTAGCCAGAGAATACATTTCTCTAAAAACGACTTCCAACAGTATGTTTTCATCATCAAGTCCCTGACTATGTCATGTCCAACAGACCAGAAATTTCAGAGACCCTATCGGAGCTAGATGCATCAGGAGAAATGAGGCACTCAAATGCCTTATTATGTGCCAAAGTCCAGTGTTTACGGGTCACCAGTATTCACATGGCCTCCGCTTAACCCTTTAGCATGGAACTGAACCCAGGTCTCTCATATCCTTGGCTGAGTGCCGAAATTGTTGGACTTCTCAGTAGAATGGTGGCTTCTTTGTGGAGGGTATGTGCGGTTGGATTAGGCTTGCCACAGAAGGTCTCAGCCTGAGGTGACAGGTAGTGCCTGTTTTAGGGATGCCGAGGGAGCTTTTGTATGAGATGGACCTTAAGCAGGTCAGCAATGCCAGGCCTCAGGCAGTTAGGCTCACATCCAGCCCCAGAAGCATGGGGTCTATCCCTGGAAATGCAGTCAGAGGGGAGTTCAGCTGCTTGTCAGGTGCAGCAGGGGTTTTGTGAATGACAGTGGGACCAAGGGACGGACACAGTAGGCATCAATGGTGGAGTGCAGGGATGCTACCTTCTCCTTGCGCATTGAAACCTCAGTGCAGAAGGGTCGCTTACTATTACATTTTGATTTAGGAGCATAGAGGAACAACATTAATGCGTTTATTCAACATGCCTGGTGAAAATACTTTAAGACTACCTTCTCTGTGTAACTATCTTGACTGTTACCAGCTCCTTCAGTTAGAGTCTGCATCAGTGTGAACGCAATTGCCATGCATTGTTTCAGTCTGGAAATGAAACAATTTTCATTAATGGAAACCTGTTTCTCAAGCAGAACAATTAGACCCACTTCAGGTTGAAAAAAGATAAAAGCATGCTAATTTGGATGGAGGACTCTTCTTTCAAGGCAGCCAATTGAGTCATCAGCCTGCCACCCACCTGACCGTCTGACAGGTAATTAGGAGATAGTCCTCTTTTTGTGTGGAGTGTGTGCGTAAACCTCCACACGCTGGTGTCACTGCCCATTGGGACTTCCAGAGGAAAGCGCTAGTCAGTGGCAAAAGAGTGAGGAGAGCACGTTTGTCAGACGGCGCCCAATGAACTGACTTGTTTTTTGATTTAGCTCATTATTTTTGTCTTTTAACAGCTACCTGAAGTTTCTGGCAGTAAAGCCGTCATGGCAGACCTGGGCTGCAAAAAACCCAGCGACTGCACTGTCTCCAGGCTACTCAGCGTAGTGGAGAGCGAACTCCGGGCTGGGAGAGACAAAGGCGACCCCACTGAGAAACAGCTCCAAGTTGTCTTAGAGGATGCGACGCTCTGGCAGAGATTCAGGGAAGTCACTAATGAGATGATCGTGACCAAGAACGGCAGGTGAGTGATCTGCTCAGCACTGTGGGCTAAGTGTAGATGACAGCCAGGGGGGTTAAGTGGTATAATAATAAACTGTGTGTGCAGACTCGAAAGAACTGCAATAAGCACATAACAGTTTTATCCCTGCAGCCTCGCAGTCCCATAAAACCAGCGTATGAACAGAATGGGGTGTCCCTCCTCCTTTTTGGTCACTGCTAAACCGTTCTTGCCACTCTTTATTCCTGCTTGTGAAACATGCTGGAGAAATATATTGACTGACTTAAGGTTGCACAAAAAGGGAACTTTTGCAAGGGAATAGATGGTACCTCTCAAAACCTTTTGAATGACTTCTTGTACTAATAATCATCAGCTTTTATTAGCAAGTCTTTACCTGTAGACCTCAAATTACTGTACAGAAGCAGATTGGTGTTGTTATCCCCAGCTGCAGTTCCTGTCTCTCTGGCCTTGGGTATTAACAGCTTGTACAAGCAGTCTGTACTAGAACAGGGTACAATAAAACTGTGCCCTATGTGGCGTGTAGGTACAGTCCGGATTGCGTGGTCCCACAGTGGTATTGCTCCATAGTTGTTGCTGGTGCCCTTAGAAACAAGTGCAGAATATTGGTTAACACACACAGTTTAAGAAAGACAAAATGTGTGATGTAAATCGATCACGTATCTTACTGTTTGGGGAACACAGAAAGGCATAGGAAAAGAGTGCAAAACTGGTAAGAAGGATACTAATTCTGAATCAAACACTGGCTTGAAGGAGGCTCTGCTCTGAACTGGGCTGACAGCAGAGTCCAGCCCACAACAGACAGGCAGCTACTAGAATAAGGTTCACCGGTACAGTGGTACTAAGGTTTTTATTTAATGTACCCTCACCACCCCTCTGTTGGCCCCCAGCCTTCTCCCCCCGCCCCCCGCAACATGCACCTGTTCCTTTTGCAAGACCTCTCAGGAGATCTGCATAGGGAGAGAGGAATTAAGAGATGGAGAGAAAGATTTACTCATGTGGTGTGACTTTTATTAATTTTGCAGACTTTGATTTAGCAGAATTTGTGGATGATATTACTGTTGACTGCAGCTTGACAAGGGATATAGGTGAAACCAGTTAAAAGGAAAAATCTACTCTGTTGGCTCAGCAAGGTTACTCTGTTGAGAGAACAGCTACCTTCCCAAAATGTCAGCTCTTGGTGTAACACTGCCTATTGTCATTCTGATTCCTCCTAATAACCTATAGGGATAGAAATCTTCTGCTGAGGTTCTCTTTACACCGAGAAGCTGCTTTTGCCTGATTTAAATTGCTTTAAAAACTGCTGTTAGGCTACAGCAAACTTCTGAGTGGACTTTCACTTAGTGTACGGTAGCTTAAACTGACTCCTGAGCAGTGTAAGTGACCAAAAATGAGGTAAGATAGGTTTGCCTCAAATTAATTAAATTGGTACAAAGAATCACACCTTACCAACAGGGTTTTTTCAGTTTGCTTCCTCTCAGCTAATGTAACTCATGATTGCATGGTGATATCAGTTCTCTCTAAAATGTCTAGGTGAGTGCATAGATAAAATCTTTTGATGATGATGATAGGGGAATCTTTCGTTATTTGAATTTGCCTGGTTACTTTTTATTTCATTGTGTAAGCTGCCTTATTTTTCTTTACTCTAACTTACACACTCCTTATCATCTTGATCCTGTTTTTCCTAAAGCCAGTGACAGCTCTAATAATGTCAGTGGGGACAGGAATAGGTTCTTTATGATCAAATTACAGCAATCTCAAAATAAAAAATTATAAAATTATGTCACACTGTCAACTGCATAAATCCTTTTAACAAAGTTACTGTAGCATCAGGGACTATGAAAAAGGATCTCTTGCATTTCTGAAAGTATCTTCCATAACAAACACATCAGTGCACCAAAAAAAGGAAATACAGACAGTGGCCTGCAGCAAAGCTCTCTGAACAACTCCATGCTATTCAAAAGGAGACAAACTCGAGACAGTTTCCTATGAGTGCTGAGTTTTTTTCAGGTTCAGGATTCTTCAGTGATTGTCTCCAGAGGGATTCTCAATAGAAAAAATATTGATCTAATTCTGCTGCTGCTTAAATCAGTAGAACTAACTCAGTCATTCTTGCTGAAGGGTATATGAACGCTTTTGAAAACCGTGTTCTACAGTTAACGAGAAGAGCCAGTCTGAACTTCTGCGTGTGAAAACTAAGACAGTTTGTGTGGACACATTGTTAGCAAAATTCAGAAATTAAACCGAAACCTGATACAGGAGCATCCCAGAGAATGAAAGGCTGATTGATTAGTGATCCTCAAGTGTCAAATTCTAGCATGCACAATTCTATCTGCTGTGGTTGAGTCATCTCTAATTGGTACCAAGGGTCCCAAAATGTCATAATTAGATGAACCAACTTCAATGTTAATACATAGATATGTGTCCGTTGCTGTATCTTACTTCATTATAATAATCACCTGCTATAGCAGTATGCCTAGGTACACAGGGAAGACAGATATATTCTGAACAGGATAGACATCAGTGAAATTAAACCACATGCTATATCACAAAATACATCCCAATGGGTGCAGTTGATATGGTGGGAATCAGTCTCCTATTTTACTCAGATTTATTGTATTCAATTGGCATTTCAATATCAAACACTCTGTTTTCTGATTGAGCAGGTTGTATCTCTCAGTGTTTATACCAGTATCCTGAGACTTTGCAATCCACATTATTGCCTGAAGGCAGGAAGGTGCCACTGTTCCTCTCTGCATATAGGGAGAATCCACAGAGGATCAATGCAGGCAAATGTGAGTGGGGGGAAAGAAGCCCTTTCCAGGCTTAAATGCTAAAGCAACTTTACTGGTTACTACACATTCAAGTTTGATATCCAACATCTTCCCACTCAAATTCTGTACTGTGGAGTAACTGTAGCCGTTAGAGCAGATCTGCTCTAAATAAATTGAAGATGCTGAGGTGCTCAGCTATTGCAGTAATGGAGGTCACGTGTATACGTACCTGATCACTGAAGCAAACATTCTGACTGAAACAAATTTGGAGAAATCATCATTTGCCATGGTAAAAGACAGACAAATGTGATTTTAACAGTAAAGCCACTTAATCAGAACAAGTGAGGTGGTAAGTTTTCTATCGTTAGAATCTGTACAGTCAAGACATGCTGGTCCAAGTGAGGCGGGGATTAACTGTGTGTGAAGCAGGTTAATGCAGGAAAGTGCTATAATCTCTGTGATACAGGAGGTTAGAGTTGATGATGACTGTATTCTCTTCTGGCACTAGTCTTAGGTCTTTTGGGGATAAACTCAAGCCTCTCAAGTAGAAAGGCAGAGAAGTCTGCATTGTGGGCAGAGAAATTAACAATCTGTATGTAACACAAATAGTTCTGAGAAATCTAGTGAAATTAAATTTTCATGTGGATGAATTTTCCCCTCCACTTCAATTTCAGCTAAATATCTAAGTGTGTTACTTTGAAGACTGACTGTAGGGAGTCTGGGGGGTGCAGGGAGCAATGCTTCCATACTTTTTATCACATTCCAGTTTGATAGCTGGTGCATCCTGGTCAGAAAGACACATTAAATGTAGCATATAAATCCTTGGCTAAGCTTCTATTTAGTTAGAAAGATCACGGTTCAATATATCTTTCTCAATGTTGCACTGGCCCTACATCACCAAGTATTTATATTAGACGAAAAACCTCAAATTTCTCAAATCCTGTCTTTTCCTGTCAGCACAAGGTGCTGAATGTATACAGCGAGAACTATATAAAGGTGTCCAGAAAGGTCGGTGGTGAGTGGGATGTCATAGGAGATTGTTAGCAATCTGCAATTGGGTGTCCCTGGAGAGTATGGCTGCAGGGGCAGAGACTTTTGGTGTCCCTTGAGAGAGCATCGAGTTTCAGTTCCCTTCTTGTGTATTTTGGATGTCTTGCACTGCTACCTAACTAAGCCTAGAGAGCTACCTTACCTTAGCCTCATGGGCACAGACCTCAGGAAATTGCTGTGGTTTCTTGGTGTAACAGTCTCTCTGTACACGTAGAGAAAAGGAGCTTGAAGATTCATTGGCCTGTGCATAAAAATGTGGCATGGCAAAATAGCAGTTGCCAGGAGAGGTCAGTACAGAGGTGTCTGGGGCAGGGAGGCCTCTTACTCCTACAAGAAGAATGTAGGAGGTGATACTTAACAGCTAGAATAATCCTCCACAGTGATGATGTGTATTCCTTGACAAGCTAAGAAACTTAATGAATAGGATACCTTTGTTGGGAGACTCCTCTCTTCTGCTGACCACAAATTTTTCCCAGTTCCTGAAACTGTTGGAGCCCTACTAACTCTATTGCCGCAGACTTTCAAGCACTGAGATGCCAATTCAAAGTTGTGTGGTATGGATCACAAGCACTGGGACAGACCAAAAACTGCTGAAATTCTAGCTGTGAGCTGCTGCAAATCTCCTTTACGAAAGAAAAAATAATAATTAAAAGATTGAGATTGAGAAAAGGTGGCATTGGACCTTTAAGTACAAAAGGAGCATTTTCCCAAAACTAAACAAAGGCAGGACTTCGTTTTAAATGCACAAGATGGTGGGAAGGCTGGATGATAGATGTTTAGAGCTTAGTAAAGGACAACATTGCATCTAAGGTGGAACTAAAAGCAGAAGAACCTGATCAAGCTGATGAGGTCAGGGAATATGGAAGGATGGGACCAAATTACTGGAAGAACTGCCAAATGCAAGGTCTAATGGCAAGGATTTTAACCAGAGTTCTCAAACTGGGGATTTATGTAATGGTAGTGGGACAGTCTGTGAATACTTGCACTTAAGAAAGGGAGAAAACACTTTTCAGCTAACTACAGACTTTTTAATATATCCCTGTAATAAGAATTCAGGATGTATTTTGAAGGAGAGAGTAATGAAATATGTGGAAGACAATGGAAAATGAGATAAAAAAGCATTTTATTAAATTTAAGTCATGCCAGACTAACCTGACACAACCCTGATAACGTAAAGAAGTATTTTTAGACAAGGAAAATGTAGCAGACTTATGAGGGCATTTAGAATAGCGCTACCTGGAAACCATTACTCAAGTGGGAGATGTTGGGGATTAACACAGAACCACAGGAAATGACAGAGAAGTGACTGACTTTGCTCACAAAGATTATAGAATATGACTGTCCCTTCAAAGGAAGGGAGAAAAACCTTTTGTATAGAGTAGCGTGGTTAATAAATCTAACTGGAGTCTGATAAGTACCTGGCTGGGATTATGTCCTGATTGCTGGAGATCGCAGGATGATTTCAGAAGATATATCCAGAGTCAGACAAAGTGGGACTTGGCCACTGGACAGAGTACAGGAGCATGTGTCGGGGGAATCTAAGCATCAAAGAAGTGCACTTTATAATAGGATTCTGCAGTTAATGCAGTGAATCTGTGGTCCAACTCCACCTTCTCAGCCATTTTTCAGCTCTGTTCCATCCTGTTCATGCCTTCTTGTTCCACACCTAGGGATGTATTTAGCATGTCCAGATCCCATGGACTCTGCTGATGCTATACACAGTTCATTATGTTCATAACTCTTGGCATGATCAAGACCTTAGTGCCCTGCTTTAGAGACAACATGTTTTTTTCCAAATGATTGAAATAAAATAAAAATAAAATGAAGGATTAACCTTTAAGAGACTTCTTCAGCTAGAAGGAGGGAGGGAGGATGTTTTTTACATTGACCTAATCTGTGAGCATCTAGTCACAAACATACTGAGGAGAGTCTTTCAAAACCAGTTTCCAGTGGTGTCTCCCTTTTTTGTTTTCTGGCCAGGCGGATGTTCCCTGTTTTGAAGATCAGCGTGTCAGGCTTGGACCCAAACGCCATGTATTCCTTCCTGTTGGACTTCGCCCCGACTGATGGCCACCGCTGGAAATACGTCAATGGAGAATGGGTGCCGGCTGGGAAACCAGAGCCGCCAAACCACAGCTGCGTCTACATCCACCCAGACTCTCCCAACTTTGGGGCCCATTGGATGAAAGCTGCCATTTCCTTCAGCAAAGTCAAACTTACCAACAAGCTCAATGGGAGTGGGCAGGTATGGCCTGATGTTTCCCCATACACCTCTTGGCTTCAATTGCAAGCACCTACCAATCAAGAAATATCAAGGGTGCATTTATGTAATTATAGAGGCCCTTACAGGCCTCTTCACCCACAGATGCCAATTATTCTCTGGAGGCCAAATGTAAACAGGAATAAACAGGCCTTAATTGGCGCTTTCAGATTTTAATGGACTTCTTGATGTTAAGAGAGACAGAGTGCTGTGGTTTACTTAATCATCAGGGGGCTTTTCAGAGTTGGTCTTGTGTGCTGGGGATTTTTACATAGGACTTCAGAGAAGGGGGAAAAAATGGTCACGGGTATTAGGTTTTTGTTGTGTTCCCCCATGTTGTTTGGTGTAAGTGGAATGTTGGCAGGAGTCAGATAGCAGAATAAAAGGCTGCTCCTAAATGAAATAATTACTATGTCTGCTTCTGCATCATGATAATTATCAATATTCTATTGAATCAGCTTTGGCCTTTGGAAAGAAACCACATGTACCAGAAATAAGTGACTTTCTCTTTGAACCCCTTAAAAATGCAAACAGGAAAATTAGTTTTGTTTTGTATTTTATTTTTGATGATGCATCTAAAGGTAAAATGTTGCACAAGGCCTTTTGTTTGCTTGTTTGTTTTGTACAAAACTCCTACATTGGATGATACTTGTCAGCCCAGAATCAATTTCTTTCATGTAAATACTATATGTTCTCTATCTGTTATTTCCATTAGGTTTGTGAGGTACCTCCATAAGCCTAGTACCCTAATTAGGTAGGAAATTATCTCAATTTTTACAGACTGGAGAACAGAAAGATGACCTGACTTTTCCTAAGTCACACGTGGAATCAGCACACAAGATTTATTGTGGAGCATAGAACAGGATCTGAATTTGCAAATTCTTGTCCTGCATCCAGGACCTCAGAAAAATCAAAGGCCTCAGAAAAGTATGCACAGGGGTAACAAAGCTACAGGAAACCAACTTGGAGGGTCAAAGAGACCCTGGGGAAAAAACAGGGGAACACAATCTGTATATATGGTGGAGAGGAAAAAAGTAGAAAGCAGGGGAGAAAAAGCCATATGAGAAACAGAGCCCAAACAAAAGTTGCTAAATAGAAGTCACTAAATAACAAACGACTGAAGCTCCCCTTGTTTTCTTTTGAAATCTTGACAACAGTGTTAAGGTAAGCCATGTCCCCACTCTGTGCTTCAGTTTCCCCTTCTGTGGTGTTATTAGAAAGTAATAGCTGACTAGGAGTGCTTTATGCTAACAGCTGCATTCTTCCATGTGTATATATATGCATGCACACAGCACTTTCCAAAGTACAGATTTTTTTTAAAAATACCTTTTTCTTGCAGTAGAGAGAATTAAGCAATACAATAGACTTCCTGAGGAAGGTGTATTGTGGAATTAACGCTATTCACAGCTTTTAATGCCAGGTTAGAGACATTTGCCAAGACTTGTTTAGATGCACTTCATCTTGCCCAGAAAGATGACTAGACGACTGCCTCGGCTCCCTCCTGGCCCTGATTTCTGTGATGGTGATTTTGAGTCTTTCAGATAGCAGAAGCAGGACAGGGATTGCCCCTTAACTGTTTCAACAGCCTCTAGTGCACTGGAAGCCAAATGGTTTGAAGGCCGTAACTGCTAACACAAATATTCACTAATGCTGCTGTATCAAAAGCTTTAAATCCAAGTCCAGTGAAGTCTCATTCTGTTCAGCCCTGTGGTTCATCAGAAGGGAGGAAGGCACGTCCCCTTCTGCTCTCAGTAATCACTGACTGGGGAGGTTTAGCAGTGACATCTGGTCTGTTACAGAGCCAGAGAGAAAGAGCAGCTGTGGGATACCAGAGTGGCATTGGGGTCTGTCTCTCTGTTTTGTTTTCTGCAGATAATGTTGAACTCCCTGCATAAATATGAGCCCCAGGTACATATAGTTCGCGTAGGAGGCCCCCACCGGATGGTGATGAACTGCTCCTTCCCTGAGACGCAGTTCATAGCTGTGACTGCCTATCAAAATGAAGAGGTAGGCGGATGCCACACTGTGCTCTTGGTCACCATTGATGAGATATATTAAAAGCTTATTAACTACAAGATCAGCATGGACAGACTGGTCCTTTTCTTGTTTCCCCACCGCTCCCATGCAGTCTAATCTCTGTCTTCTCTCTGCAGTAGAACATTGTCTAATCTAGTGTCTGGCTGCAGTACTAAGCCAGATTTAGCTTAATATCCTGCCACGGCTATTCCAGACTGGTCCATCTGTCCTGGCATTCCAATTTCTTACTGGAAGAAAACCCTACAGTCAGGTCCAATATCTTTCCCCAGCAATGACAGATAGTTATAATGATAATCATCTCTCTCACCGCTCCTTATAATACATACAATTGCAGAACAGTGCAATGTGCCATGGGAAAATTTCTTCCCAACCTCAAAACTGTAATTGAGGGATGCTTTGGATTGTGACAATTGCGAACTCATGTGCCACATCCCTTAGCTAGTGTTGCTGCAGATTTGATTAATACTTGGTAGGAATTTAGTGTTTAAACTCTCTTGAAAGGGTCCGCCATCCCACAGGATTTGCCAGACTGGACCATGCCATTAGGCTGCCCCGACTGGTGTTCTGCCTGTGGCACTGATCAGTACACAGCACTCTGCAACGAGCAAAGCTCTCTCCTAACCAGCCCTGGAAAACATCATGTGTGGGGATATATTTTGTTAGGCTAACCAAGGCAGTTCCACTTAGATTACTCTGGAAGATGTTTTGTCAAGTTTGTATTCCAAGTTGCCTTCACTAACATGCCTTGTTTTCTGTAAACTCAAGATAACAGCTCTCAAAATCAAGTATAATCCCTTTGCCAAAGCCTTCCTGGATGCGAAAGAAAGGTGAGTTCATCTTTTTTTGCTCCAGTAGCATTTTGCTGCTGATACAGTTAAAACTGTGGCATCGCAATGTGAAAGATAAATTATATAACTTAATCTTGTTTCTGCTGTCTTAAAGCCAGAGTCACTCCACTGATATTAGTGGGGAGGCTCTCTATATAATTATTACAATAGGGTCTGAAGTGGGTGAATATCCTCTTGGGGATCCTAGGACTTAGCACTGTCTACACAGGAAGCCTGAAATGAGATGGTGTGAACTTCCCCAGTAATGTTATACGCTGCGTATGTTCACTACATTGTACTTGCACTCCAATGAATCCCATAATTTAATAGCTCAGGGAGAATAAAAGTTAACTGCAGATGTTGAAAAGCATAACTAAAGTGAAATTGCACTGTAACTGTAACATAACTACACTGCTATTATTAAATCTGTGTGATAATGTATGATGTGTTTATTAAAAGTAACCTGTAGGTGCTACTCTGTAAGATCTTAGAGATGCTTCCATTGGAAATAAATTATGGTTTATCTTTCAAGGTTTTACTTGCATCATCCATGCTAATGCAGTGGGGCATCCAAATGGCGCATGCCAGTCCATAAATGCTAATAAATTTTGTTTGGACCTGGTATGTCTTCTGATACGTGAAGTGTCCCATGTGCCTGCAGGAGAATCTGTATTTCTTTCCATTCCTCTCACCACTTAAGAAGCTGCTCTGTCTCAGCATCAGGGTTTCCAGCCGCAGAGGAGGAATGCTGCCTTTGGCTTGCCTGGCTGAGCAGGAGGCAGAGCTCTGCCTTGGTCTGGGCAGGAGGCCAGGCTGAGGCTGTTGATGCAAGCAGGAACAGTGCTCACAGGTAGATTTAGAATTCCAGGTTCAGCCCCCAAGTTTGGCAAAAACTTAGGAACATTTTTATGTATGCCATGAAACATAAATTCCTGTTTTCTTTATGGCAGACTGCAGAAAAGTCTACTGCTGCCTAGCAAGTGGTTAAAGATGGATTTTCCTCCTTTTTAACTTACTTTTCCATTTTTTTTTAGTGAATAGTTCTGTTTTTAACTTTCTTTTGTAATTTCTCAATGAGAAGTTTTACCACTAAGTATTTTGCTTTTCAGAAACCATCCCAGGGATGCTCCAGAAACAGTCTCTGAAGGTCAACATATGACATATTCCCACTGTAAGGTTTTTATTCATGTCAGCTGGAAGTTTTGTGTGCTATGATAGGTGCTGGGAACATGGGACTTGCTTAACTGGATCATACCAGTCATTCACAGAGTCCTGAATTGTGTTCATAGAAAGGGACAGTTTAAAAAAAAAGATTGAAGAAACCTCACAGTAGGAAATAAAGCGACAGTTTCTGCAGAGGGATCATTTTTCTTATGATCCAGTTTTTCAATATTAAAAGGAATCTAGAATCAAGATGATGTATGACATTTTTAGGGCTTTCTCCCCCTTTTTTTTTTTATTTGTAACTGTGAATGTTTTTGTCACCTATAAAATTACCTTTCATTGGTGAACAGGTGAAAAAAAATGGGGGGAGCAGAGGTTGTGCTTCTTTTAATGATAGTCTGTTTTTCTTTCATTTGTTCTTTGATGTTTGTGACATTTTCTGTTAGTTGTTTTCAGGGCTGGTGGTTTTGGGGGGTTTTGGGGGTTGGTGGTTTTTTGGGTTTTTTTGTTTGGTTTTTTTTAATTGTCAGTTGTTCCATAAACCAGTGTCTTGGAATCTGCTTAGTATTTCTGAGGCACAGCTGATTCTGCAAGAGGCTGGTTACTTTCTTTATTGTATTGCAGTGTTTTAGTGCAATAATAGTTTTCTTCTCTCTTTCCCCTCAAAGTGGGTGGCTGGTTGATTTCCAATGCAGATACGATGTGTGCATCAGGAAGCTCTAATTATCAGTACACTGGACCTTTGCCTCTGCCAGCTCCACACACTCCCCACAGCTGTGAGCGATACTCAGCACTGCGAGGGCATCGGGCTGCTCCGTACCCACCTTCCTACATGCAGACAAATCATTCACCTACAGGTACAACTGTAATGCTGCTTTGCTTCAAGGGAACAGACACTCTCTGCCTGCCTGACCCTTGCTTTAGGTTAGCATAAGCATTAAAACAAGCAAGAGCTGAGGCTAGGAAAGAGCATGATGAGTCTCTGCAACAATCTGCCCTGAGCCCTGCATGCACGGAGTATGTTTAAGGCAGCAAAACAAGAGGTACAAAGAGCTGGGTGCACTGTCACTGTTAATTATAAATGAGGGTGAGTGATCTTGCTTAAAGTACAGCTCCCAATTATACAAAAAGAGCATTGCAAGCCTTCTTTCAATGTCATGCCATGAAGCAGTTGCGCTCTCAAGTCGAAGCAGCCCTTAGGAACATGGTAGGAGCTGAACTGAGATGAGGGCGTTTTGGTATTGCCAGAATGTCTTTTGAGTCCCTTTCACTCTCTAGATCGGGGTGCAGAGTTCCAGAAATTGATTGTACTTTGATCAGAGGAAATTGGCCAGAAACAAGAGTAAGGATAAAGTAATCTGCTTGCTAACTATAATTTAGCAAGGCATCCTGTTTAACAGAAACATTTAAGCTCAAGTCATAAGGAAATCTGTATCGAAACATTGTCAGTCATATGGCAATTATCCTTAATGAAAAGACTATTAGTCAGACTTGCAAAAATGCATATCATATGTCTATCATGCTGTACCTTCTCATATATCATACCTGGAATTACAATGGCACCTTGCAACTCTCTTAATAAACACATGAATTTTGTCCTTTTACCCATAGTTAGGAATCTCATGATCAGATTGCTTCCTCAGGCCTACCCATGTTCTGTTGCCTTAAGACAATATCTCTGCAATAGTCACTGAGGATTTGTTTATTGCTTTTTTCCCCCCCTCCCTCAAAGTTAATTTGTTGGAGAGTTCCAGCAATAACCTTCAGGTATTCTCAGGACATGACAGCTGGACTTTGCCATCCTCTCCACATGCTAATTTGCTCTCAGTGCCACACACGAAGGGAGCTGCCAGCCCTGCACCCAGGTAAGGTTATGGGAAAACTGCTGATATTAGGAGCAGTGAGGCTTGTAGGACTGCCCTGGTGATTCACACTTTGTTCCAAGCTTTAATTGGCCTTCAGGATTTGAAACATATCCTAAGCGCCCAACTTGAGATTCCTGGACAGATCTTTCTGACAAGCTAATTATCTCCTGCTCTGAAATCAATGGGAGCTTCGTTTTTCCCCAGCACTGCTTAAAACCAGGATCTTGGAACAGCCACAGAGAACTCTGGTATCTACAATCTGTGAGCGTTTTAAAGCCAAATTATTTTTCTCTGTATATTCCTCACTATTCCCCTGCATGAAATGAGGATCCTATTCCCATGCAGGGATGTAACAATCTCATTCATGTTCTATTATAAAAATATTGTTAATAGGGTAGTAAGCAGTTCTCGGAATGGCTGGAATTTAGACCTAGAGAGTCAATTAATTATCAAGTATTTACCCTTCTTTTCCCAAAATAAATGCACAAATTTCTTCTCTAATTTAGGTGCCAGGAAAATCAGCTGCAATTCTTTAAAATTCATAAGCATTCACGAAAAAGACCTTTAAATCTTGAAACCTCACATGTATTTGTACATTTCTCTCCATGCCTCTCTCCGAGGTCACCGGGTCTGATGGTTGCTGGTGGTTTTTCACTTAAGATTTGCAAAGCTGATCTAGTTCAGTAACTCGATTCAGATAGCTGCCTTTTAGCAGATAATGCACTTGACTTTACTGTGGTAGGTCTTGTGCAGGGGAAAATGCTTTGAAATAAGTCATTCAATTTGTACTGCCTTTTTTCCAGCCACTACCCTTGCCTGTGGACAGTGAGCAACAGCGCTGTAAATGTTGCCAACCCAGGAAGCGAGGTCAACAGCAGCCCTTCAAGCATGTTTCTAAGGGGTAATGTCCCCTTATCCACTGCATCATCAGTCCAAATCCCTCTGCAGGGAATGGTGTCTGGCAGCATGGAAACGCAAGGGGAAACTGCTCTAGCCAGACTAGCCGACTCTGCGTGGACATCCTCACACTCCTTTTAATGGACAGGCAGCTCACGAGGGAAGCTCAGCCAAACAAGACTGACACAAATGGCAAATGATCCCCTAGAATTGCAGCTCAGAGCAGGGATGTATATGCAGAAAACTGACTTCATCAAACGTCACTTTCCATAATGTACCTCTTGTGTGCCAGCGAAGTCAAAATGCATAATGCAAAGGCAGGAAATGCTATGGGAACCAGCTTATTACTGCAACCTTTACGCGTCATTCAGGATGATGTCCAGAAAGAATCTTTATCGTTAGTTTTGCTTCTATATCACATAAAAAATGGTCAGAGACATGGGACTGAGTGAAGCAGACATGGCAGCTGGATATTCACATGTCATTTTAAAAGTCCTTTGTGTAACTAATGGCCGAGTCCAGGGGAAATTGTAAGCAAGTTCGCAACTGGCAATTTGAAGGGACAGCACTGCTTTAAAGACTTTCTGAATCTGTCACATGAAGGTTTTCACAATACCTGAAACTAAACCCTTCAGGGGATGAAATTAGTCCAACACTGTAATGCCACCTGCATACAGTATTCTCTGTCCCCTTCCCTTCTCCAGCTCCTGTTTGCTGTTTGTGTACTATAGGGATAATGGACACACTCAAGCTGAGAAAGTGACTGCATTGTAGCAGCAGGATGAAGGGCATCTAGTTTAGCATTTATAGTCTGATGTGACTGTCTTTGAAATGAAAAGTTCCAATGTTTTCTATATGTGCTATTTTCAAAAGGGTGGAGGGAAAAGAATTAAAGAAAAAAGATTCAGCTTGCATTTCCACTTTGCTTCAGGTATAGAGTACAAATAAATTATGAATAAATGGTGTATTATCTCCTCAGTGCCTTTCCAAGGTGTAAACACACACAGTCTTTTTCACCTAACAGCCTCTGAGCAATTTAAAGCAGTTCTGCCAGAAGCAAGTTAACAGGACAGGAATTTTCTATTCCTTGGCCAGTGACTGGCTGTATGCTCTTGGGCATGGTATTTCATGTCTTTGTACCTGTTTCCCGTCTCACCTTTTGTTTGTTTCAGCTTCCTTTTTCAGGCTACAGCTTTTCCTACCCTGTGTGAGTGTATAACATCTAGCATAGTGGAGGCCTGATCCTGTCTGGGATTTCTAACCACTAGTGTGATGCAGATAGTAACAGTCATCCCCCAATCTTCCTTGTCCTCTTGTGTACCTCCTCAGGCAAGCCCTATCAACTTCTCAGAGAAGAGTGCTGCCATTTGATCTCTTGTATGGGTAAAGAAAAAATTGCAAGCTAAATCATGTAGATATGTCTCTGTATAATGAAATGCCCAGCAGCAATTCAGTTCTGTTTACAGTCATGAGCATGGATAGGGGCTGGATAGATAGCCCTCGAAGAGGAAATCCTCAGCACAGGTATAGAAGAGGATTCTCCAAAGCTCCTGCAGCTGTTGTCTCTACAGAGGTGTTTCTGCTTCTGCCAGGTATGGCAACATTCCCTTTGTGAATACTCATTTATTGCATACAGGCTCTGGGAGCAGCATTTTATTTCGGGTAGACATTAGGGGCAGCAGCAAGGAGAACATTTTCATTCAGGCCATCAAATGTGCATCTGTCTGGTGAACTCAGCAAGCTCCTGTTTCTATTACCTCAGCCCTGAACCATCCCCTTAAGGTGCTCTCAGTGTTATGCATTTTCATGACTTTCCCATCTGGCCTTTCAGATTTGCTGCAGGCAAGACAATGTGCCAGGATGCACTCAGTAACACTGTTAGTTTTACTGACTTGTGCTGCTGTCTCCTAAAAGCAAAGTAATGAAGTTGCTTTGGATGTGCATTTTTATTAATAGAGGCATTGGTCAAACAGGAGCTAATAGAGTGCAAAAAGCTCTGTGGCCTGCTATCAGTCTAATCCTTGTCAGTTCTGACTGTAAATCTGCCTTTCCACATTCTGCCAAAAGTTTGGTGATGAGTTTCTCAATATTATGTTTCTCTACCTTGCAGCCAGAAATATAAATAGGTGTTTCTCTCAAAAATAGCTCTGCTTTACAGATGAGGTTTATTAACTAACTTATGCTTCCCTCTTCTGGCTGTTCACCTCCCCACATACACACCACACGCTGAGTCTATATAAGATGGCTATAGATGGTAAAAAAAGGCAAGTGGTGACTTCTCAATGTTCCAGGACTTGCTATGCTTTCTTCATGGTTAACGAGTTGGATAATTTCTTAGTTTTCCCATATACTGCATTACAGTAACAGAAGAGTGATTATAAGGTGTTACACAAACTGCATTTTTATTTCACAAATAAACAGTCTAGGAGAAGATCCAGTTAGCTTTCCTGATAGTCCCATAGGATTGAAAGGATTAAAAAAGGATCAAAATGAACAGGCAATTTTTCTTTCTTATCACTGTAAGAGCAGCGATGACTTGTGTCACAGGAGGCAAAAAGTTCTGAGATCTCAGAAACAAGCTAAGTTTTTGTCATTGCAGACAATCTGATTTAGCCAAAGCCTGAGAAATAACATGGAGGGACAGAAATGCTCCAGGCTTGCTCACCACCTTGACGTTTTGCTACTTTGGTAAAGGCTTTGAGAATTGGTGTCTGGCTTGGACAGACCAGTTCTAAGGAGCAGCGGGAGCACTGGAGGAAGCTTTTGCCACTTGCTCACAAGAAAAGCTGCTGTTTTAACTTTGCAGATCTCCCTTCCCAGCGCAGTGGAGTTCCCCACAGCGCAGTAACAGGCCGGGATGCTGGCTGCACCGTTCTCCCGTGGGAGGCAGATTCCCTTAAACTGTGTATAAACCGTTCGCCTCCTGATAAACCATTATTGTGGATCTGGTTTTGCAACTATAGTGCCCTTGTTCCTCAATAGATTTCTCCTTGCCATTAAAAACCATACAATAATAATTTCTGACTATTTCACTGGTTGCTATAAGCAGTAACTGAAATTGCAGCAAGAGAAGAAAGCAACCCCCCCCCCCCCCAGTTTTTATATGTTTTGACAAAGTCAGTTCTTGATTTTGTGGAAGAGAAATATACCAAGAGACTGGAAGAGCACTTTTGAGGTCTCCAGGGTAAATATACTACCTGGTATTAATGACAGTTCTTATTTTTTAACTTAACTAGATTATGGAGTCTCTTGGCCCCATGAAACACAGTAGGTTTTGTCCCGACTGAGAAGCAATGCTGGGCGCACGGGCTGCAAGGCAGCCCTGCCGTACCTGTAAGGCCTCTCACCCGGACAGCCAGAGGGCAAGGACTTGGGGGCACATCTCCATACAAATCTTCATGTAAATAGATGGAGGAACCATTTGTTTTCAATTTCTGCACGGCTTTAGCACTGTACCCAGCTACTAAATGTGAGGTTGCAAGGTGGTTCGTGTGACCTCATTTAAGTGTATCAAAAAAAAGGGGGGGGGGAGGGGTAGTAAAACAGAAGATCTAAAGGGTAAAAAATAAAACTTGAAGAAAAGCTGTTTTGCCTCCGATGCCACAGTTTCTGCTCCGTGGTCTGCAGCTGTAACAGGGCCCGCAGGGCCGTCTTGCCTTCGGTGTCCCTGCTCCCGGGAGCGGCGCAGGGCAGCCTCGCAAGGCGAGCCGGCCGGGCCGGGAGGGACGCTGCCCTTGGCGGCAGCTGCCCTTTAATCCTTTCTGTGGCCTTCAGCGGCCGCTGAACCGGGGCTTCTCCTCAGCTTTCCCGCGCCCTCCCGGCACCACCCGGCCGTGGCGCGACGACGTTCCTACGGCCGCAGCGCTTCTGCCGCGGGGGCGGCGCCATTTTGGGCGACGTGTCGGCCCGGTGGGGATGGCGGCAGCGGCCCCCTCGGCGGGTACCATGCGCCCTGCCCGGCATTCGGGGCCGGTGGCCGGGTTGCTTCTGTGCAGCGTGGAGCGGTCAGCAGCCCTTCCCTGGGGCAGCAGCGGGCTCCCGTGGGAACACACAAAGCCGCAGCAGTCGCTGAGAGCCCCAGGCCCAGTCTGAGGCAGGTGCCTTTTGTCTCAGGCTTTTCCCTCGGGGTTTATTTTCCTGGAACCGGGGCAGGTGTCCTCCCAGGGAGGCGAGGTGGAGCCTCTGGCTATGCCTGTGGAAGTGCAGAGAAGTTTTTCCCTCAGGGGGTGGCCCACAGCTCCCCAGGTAGCTCCCATTTTAAGCCTGCAAGAAAGGCTGATGCCTGTCCACCCCTGCGTGGCGTGGTGGGTGCGCTCAGCAGCCTGGGTGGCCTCAGACCAAAAAGTCACACCTCCTGTGCTTTGCTCTATGCTTGCTGGGTGTCCTTCAACGACGGGTTGTTCCAGCCCACGCGCCTCACCTCAGGCACCTGTATGTACGCCAACAGAGGGGCTAGATGGCTTCAAATGTTCCCATCTGTGGCTGTGGAGTTTTAAGGGAACGTCCCTTCGCTCCCTGACATGCAGAAAACCAGAGAGCAGATTGGCATCCTGAAGTCCCCAGCACCAGCCCAGATGCTTCTTGGCGAGCCAGCCCTGGGCGCCCATCAACACAGACATCTTGTGCTTCTGTTGCCGATGGAGAACAAGCAGCAGGTAACCTCCTCAGAAGCAACTTTCCCCCTTCACACCCTTGTACAGCCCTGTTCCCCCCGAGTGGGCTGTAACCTGTCCTCCCCAGGAAATCCTGCCTCTGTGCTGGCACTGGACCCCATGTCATTGGTCACCACCCCTGCAGGTCTGCCTGCTTCATCTCTCAGAGCAGACTTGACTGGGGTATTTCTGAGTTCTCAGATCATTAAGAGCTCTCAAAGGGCTTACAAATTTTCAGGTGTTTTGGGGATTGTTCAGTGAGGATGTCCTGCCTGCTGTGGAAATGCTTTAGGATGACTGCCCAGTTTTTCTTAGTATGTACTGATGCAAAGAACACAGGCATTTTGAGAAGGCTGGGTGTTTGACTAGGCACAGGCTAAACCCCCTACTGTGTGGTACAGTTCAGCCAGGTTTGTAGTGAACAGAATAAATGAAAATGCCACAGCCTGGTTCCCAAAACATTTCCTAGGCAAGGGCGCATCTGTTGGTAAAGGCCACTTTTGCCAGCAAAACTCTGCAGTGCCTTCTGTACTCAGCTGGGGCATTGGCTCAGCACCGACTGAGCCAGAAGGGTGCTCCATAGTGAATCTCCAGTATGACCGCTGGGAGGATCTTACTTTCTTGTCCTCTCTGTGACTCACTCTGAACTGGTTTGCTTGCCTCAGTCTGTTATGCTCACACGTATTAGCCATAACACTGAGGGAATTCAGGCAGTCAGCAGTACTGCTGGTGAACCAGCCATCCATCCACCTCTTTTCCTGTCAGAGAGACGGCTCACGAAGGGCACGCTGTATGCCATACTCTTTGTAAGTTCTGGCCTTGATCTTTTGTTTTTCAAGGTGTCTTTTTAAAAATCAGTTCATGTTAGTACATACTATCCTCTAGGAGGACAGTTGTATATTGCAGTTGAGAGATACATTGTTATAATTGTGTTTGTTCATCCTTGCTTTTCTCCTGCTTTTCTCTTGCTTTCCCAGTGCGGGCTCTCCACAGTAGTTTAACAGTCCCATTAAGACACCCTGGACTGAGATCTGGATTTGATTTTTTTGCGTGCCACATTTCTGGAGTATCTACAACTTTGTGTTCAATACAGACATGAACTATTTTTGTAAAATATGGATCATTGTTTGAGTCTGAAATGCCATGCGGTTTGCAGGGTAAGCAGAGGAAATTTGCTTCTGTATTTGGATTCAATCAACCACTGGAGCAATCACAAATTTTCTTAGGAGACAGCAATTTTCCGAGTGCTAGATCAGTTTCCGCAGTCTTAGCTGTTTAAGAAATCTGTGTCACATCTTCTAATTCTGTAAAAAAGACTTGGTAGTGTCCAGAAAACTAGGCCTAGCTGCCAATATTTCCATTTTCTCCTGTTTTTTTGACCTCTTCTGCCATTAAATGTCAATTCTCTGACCCTTTGTTGGCTGGAATTTAGCAAATGCAGAAACAGGGAAAGACCTGCTGATAGTAAAGTTAACAACACTTTAAAACTCAGAAGAATCTGGAATTTTGTGCTATTAGGAAATATTTGTGTCAGTTTAAACTTAACTGCTATGGTTTGTCCACGCTGAGGTGCAACGCTGGGTGCTCAGTTCAGTGCTTAGGTGTAGTTTTGTCCTGAAGCTGGTTCTGGGTTCTTGTCCTCGAGCAGATCCTCTGCACAGCTCATCTGGGTTCTGTGTTTGTTTGCTCTTAAAATGAGCACAATAACAACTGATAATATTTAACCATTTTTATATTTTAGACATACATACTGGTTATACAAGTAAGTAGGTTAAAAATAATCCTTCTAAATATAACACACTGGTGCAAAACCATTGTTTCCACCTAATGGCTGTAGCTATAGTGTGTCACAGTCTGCTAGGCCTACAGCAACAATAAATAACAGTCCTTACCACAGAGATGCTAATGCTTACTATATGGTTTAAAAGTCTCTCATTTAAGATGTTATTGAAACATAAAGTATGAGTGATTTTTATGGTGAGCTGAAGGATACGCTCAATTTTTAAATGAAGAATTGATGGGGAAAGAGTGAACTAGGGGAGGATGTGGATTATCTGGACTGAATGCCTATAGTTTTCATAGACCTTCTGTAGGACTTTGCATAAATGACTTACAGCCTCGCAGGTCAAGTACCTGAGCATCTTTTTTGTCTCAGGGGGCAGTGTTGCATCAGACATCTCAGTTTCTCATCTGAAAACTGGGCATTTTGCCTTTCTCTCAACCTCTGTAATGGGAGATCTGTGGGGTAGGAGTTCCTCTTACTGCACGTACGTACAGCACCGGCACAATGAGGCCTTGTCTTGCTGGGGCCTTTTGGCGTACTCTTACGCATAAAAATTACAGAGCCTTGAGTGTTTGTACGTGTATCACCAGTGGAGGCAGCAGTCAGTAGCACTGTGGTCCTAGCACTCTAAAACCTGTGAGCAGAGTTCTGAATAAGACATTGTTGGTGCTCCCAAAACACAACCTGACTCCTAGAAGAGAGACATCCATTTAAGTAATCTGCAGTGTTGGATGGTGCCACAGAAAATCTTTTAAAATGTTTTAGAAATCTGTTTGCCAGGCTGTACGTTTGCAGTGAAATCGAGGTAAAGCTGTCTTCTGTCTTTCTAGGTTTCTCTGTGAAAAATCAGGAAAGTTCCCATGTAATTCACCTCACCTTTACTTTTGTGACAAACTTGAAACTCAGGCCAGATTTAGACCTGGACCAGGACAGACTTGTGGGCTTTGTGGATTGCACCAGATCTCACTCAGGAGCACCAAACACTGGGAGGACAGGCAGGACTGGAGCCTGTGTCCCCATGTCACTGGGATCTCTGCAGCTGTAGCTGGTGCATCACTCCTAGCAAAGGAGTGAAGAGTTAAAATTCCCCAGGCACAGGGTGCTTGCTGGCTGCTATAGCCTGTACCTCCTGTATTTTATATTCCAGCAGCTAGATTGCTTTTCAGAGAGGATATAGTAAAAACCAAATATAAAAACATAACTTCTGGTGATGAGACATTAACAAGGCACCTCATTTAAACCACAAAAATAGACTGTAACCCTTAGTTTTGTCAGAGCCCTGAGTGCACTAATGAGCCTCAATTGCCCTGACCAGCCTCACCTGGGGCCTCCACCCAAATCCCTGCCCTTGGGCCCAGGAGCCTCATTTAAGCTTAGCCTGAGGGCCCCAGTATTTGTCTGGGCTGTGTTAGGGGAGTGTGTGCTCTGACTCTCTTCCTGAGTTGGTGTTTGGCTTTCTTGGACCTGGCTTCTTGCCTTGCCTGATGTTCACTGGGCTGTTGCTAGGATGTGTTTCCATCACAGCCCTGTTCTGCTTGCTGGGCTCAGCTGCAGTGGGCTTGTGCCCTGCTGATGAGAGCCCTGCTTGCACTGTGGCAGCCCTTCCCTCCCCATCCTTTGGAGTCCAGCTCTGCTTTTGCTGTCCCTGGTGGGTTTGTAGCTGTTTAATTTCTGTCTCCCTTTATGTGATCCCTTCTGGTGAATGAGGAGCTCAAGAAGGCAGTCTTGATGCTGTCCTGACCAGCTTCAAATGTGTGTGGCTTTGTCTCTATTATGGGTACGACACTTGAACCTTCAGAAGGGTGATACTTAAAACGTCCCTGATCGTGGGGTGTTGGCTGAAGGTCAGGCTTGTGTGGTATATGCAGCTGAAACTTTGAAGAGAGAGGGTCATCCCTAGGAAAGAGCTGTTTTACTGTCCAAATCTATACTCTGCTTGCTGAAGAGGGGTTGTTCCTCACTTGCCTGGTGGCATCTGTTGAGTGTCGATGTAGTCTGAGAGGCAGGTCTCCAGGGGAGCACATGAGAAATAGGGATAAACCTATTTAAC
Source organism: Gymnogyps californianus (assembly GCF_018139145.2). Lineage (NCBI taxonomy): Eukaryota > Metazoa > Chordata > Aves > Accipitriformes > Cathartidae > Gymnogyps > Gymnogyps californianus. Next base: position 125,574,991 of record NC_059471.1, read on the forward strand.
ACCCGTGTTTTGCCTCTGCTTATTTGTCCTGTCTGTTCAGGCTGTGAACTCTTCCGTAACAGGACAGTCTCTCCCTCTGTTTTTTCTTTGGTTCCTTCTTGCTTTTTGGGGAAAACAGTTAGGGCTTTTAGTCACAAATGTAATGATAAAAAACTGCAGTGGCTTAAAAATTGCATTTACTGATAATATCACAAATTAGGTGTGTATGTATGCAAAGAGGTGAGGGTTTTCATGGCCAATATTTATTGTTGCTACTACTATAAAATGCTAGTTTTGTAAAAATCAGAATTTTCTTTTCAGGGAAGGCCCATTTTCATTGATATTTTAAAAATGTTTTGGAGAGATCAAAGTGTTGCTTAAAATGTTCAGAAGGGTGATTGAATGGTAGTATTTCAGCTTAAACTGACTTTCACTTTGAAATTCAGAATTGTTATGGCTTAAAAAAATTAAACAATAAAAACTTATTTTGAGGGTACTGAACTCCTCAAGTTGAGATGTTTACTATAATTTCTCTCCAGATTTATGTCTTGCGCTCTCTCTCAATTTGGAATATGGAGACTTCCAGATCATTCTTTTTGGGCAGGAAATACATAAACATATGCTAGATCTGCTAGAACTGTATGATCTGGTAAGAATAAAGTAGGATTGTACTTCTGAAGAGTGTTATTTTTCCAACTAACTACACACTATAATTATAAAGGACAAAAATCTGTGGATTATAGGGTTTCTAGAACATAATTCTTCCAAAAACTCCTAAGTGGGCAAATTTGAAAGAAAGACTTAAGTGTATATGCACATTTGAAAGTACTTATGCATGAAGCTTACTCTTTCTTCCAGCAAAGTCAGTAAGAACAGTTTAAAAATTATTGCACTAATTCTTCAGCAAGTCATTTCGTATAAAGCCAAAGCACATATTTATGCTTGGTTTGAAAAAAAAAAAAAAAAACAACAACAAACCAACCACCACCAAAAAAAACGAAACAAAAAATCCAAGTCAACAAAACAAAACTTTTTCAAAAGCTCTGCCCTTCTCCTGCTGTTTCTATATGCCATTGCACAACAGTTACGACTTTTTGCTTTTCAGAGGCTGTATCTCTCAATGTCTTTTGCTCTCCTCTATTCACTTGTTGTTCCAGAGGACAGTATACAATACAGAAGGTGCAGGCTGTGTCTTACTTCCAGAGGAGTAAGATGTTATCAGAGCAGAAGTGTGGCAGTTTAACCAAGGGGGAGAGTGAGTGTGAAGCAGGTATAAAATAAGCATATGGGCACATGGTGAGATGAGGTAAGCTGAAGGTAGCTCTCATGCTGAGACAAATGTTCTTGCTGGTGCAAACCATCTTCCCTTGGACAAGCTGACTTTGTACTGGCTGGTGGTGTAGCCCACAGTGCACAGCCTGGATAAAAGCGTGGGCCATCCTTGGCCTTCACTTGCCCACTGTTTGTGTAGGTACTCCTCCCTGAGGCTCATCCCGGTCTGCCAGTGCCAGTGGGGGCACTCATCCAACACCCAGTCAGCCACGGCAGGAGCCTGGGCTGGGCACTGTGCGTACAGTACGTGTGGTGTTCAGGGGGAAATGTGGTGTTTGCTGTACAAACACAGTAAAGTGGGAATCCCTGCACGTGAGCAGGGGCAAGGCTGTACAAGGCACTGCTTTTACTGAAGCTACCCACAGGCTCTAGGGAGCCACATGGTCATAGGGTGGTGGTACTTCTCTCCTAGTTGCCTAAATGCATGGGAGTCAGCTTGCTCATTAATGAAGAAGTTCAGGAGAGTACTCAAGTCTAATGGAATGCTGGTCTTGGACAGGTCCTGCTGTATATGAAGAAACTGTGTAACTTGGCAGACTGAAGTGCTGAGCTGACTCTACTGGGGGATCAGGGAACCAAGTTGTTCTGGGGCAGGCTTTCAGCTACTGTGAAATTCCACTGTGCCAGTGGAATGTGTTTCACTAGCTGAGCATCTTCCTTGCAAACCCTGAAGTCTCCAGACTAACCAGTTTTAGCCCTAGGACAAGCTGTGTGCATGTGTCTGCATGTGTGCCCATGGATAGTCTGTATTTGTAACTCTTCCCATAACAGTAGCTGACAGACAGGAAACTGGCCATCTTTTCTATCTGATGTGTTTGAATGTCCTCTGGTCCTTGCTGTCCCCTGCTATAAAACTTCCTCTCCGCACAAGTAAATACGCAGGCAAGAAATCAATTTCTGTAACATATGTTGGTCAATTGAACCAATTTGCCGTGAAAAGTCAAATGTTCAAAAGGGACACATCACTTTTGATCTATTCTCTCAGCATGCAATAAAATGCTTTGTCCAGATTTATTTGAATCTTTGGTTTGAGTCACCTAGAGCAGATTTTTTTTTTTTTTTTTGACATTGCTTATAGCAAGAAATCTAGTTTCTGGAGCCTTTAAATGTTTTCAATAATTTCTCTATTAGAAGGGTTGATATAAATAGACAATCAACCTTGGAATGTAGGATTGGCAGGGAGCTCCAGGAGCATGCTCTATTCCCCTGCCATTGGAAGGAAAACATCGTTCATTTTATAAAGTGATCAAGATTTCTTGGAATATTAATTGAGGCTTAGAACCCAGTAGCCCAGTGAGAAGGCTGACATTTAGAAAGCTTATTTCCAGCCTAAATTCATTTATGGTTAACTTATAAACATTACTTCTTGGGCTGGCGTTGTCCCTTAGCTGAAATTATTAATTTCCTTTTTTGTTTGTTTGTTTGTTTTTTGTTTGGTTGTGTGGTTTTGGGTTTTTTGTGGTTTGGTTTTTTTTTTTTGAACTGGTGTACTTAGCAGCACTTCATAAATTGACCTTTTAAGACAGTTTTACATTATGCCTCATTTGATCTTGCTTCTGCTGAAAGAGGAGATGCTTGCTTTCTCTCAGCTGCACATTGCTGCTGCTTCCTTTGTCCAGCATGGCCATGCCGCAGCAGCAGAGCGAGCTGTATTGGCTTGTGATCTCATTCACTCAGTGCAAGGGAGACAGTGGGACTGGGGCAAGCAGGAGTGCCATTCTGATGGCAAGCTGCTGTTAGATCAGATTAAACATATTTTGAAACTGCAATCCCAGCCTTAATTTTGCTGGCTAACCAAGCAAAGGTTTGGTTTTATTTCACCCTCCTTTCAGGTATTTGGTTTTCTGTTGCTGTATTCATCCTAGAGCCCTTTTCTGTGCTGACTCAGTTGAAATTCATCCTTCCCAAACTTGGTGAGCAGAGCTGTCTGCAGTATTTCAGAGGCAGTCTTACCAGTGTCTTGTACAGTGCCACAAAAACTGCCCTCTTTCTCCTGGGAATACTTCGACAAATTCATCCTATGATCATACTTGCCTGTATCACAGAAGGTAAGCTTCCATTTTGGGCAGCTTCCCCTTACTGCTATGGGGATCCTATGATTCAGGGCTCCTTGTAGCTTTTACAACATTATCTGAATCAGCCTGCTTACTGCTGTGAGATTTGCTTTGCTAAAATATTGGTGCTTCCAGAAAAGCTGGAGCAGAGGAAAACCTTGAATAAGGGAGCAGATGCATTGTTAGCTACACAGCATAAAATCCTGGCAGTACTTTGACTCACTTAATAGGATAAGGAGTTAATAAAGATAATTTGTCCTTTCACACAATGTCTGGCTCACTAAATCAGGACCTTACATAAAATCTGATGTCTAATAACTGTTGAACATGTGATTCGCTCATTTCAGTATGAAAATAGGAAAACAGTGGGGAGAGAAAAGGAGTGGGAAGTAGGAAACACACAACCTCCACAGTGTGTTTTATACCTGATATAATTTCAGCCAGGCCTGTGTTTCACATTGATGAAAGAAAAAGCTTAACCACTGCATCCTGTGTTGTAAAGAGCTAGGTGATGTGTGAAATAAATTTGACCTGGAGAAACAAGAAAGGGGGTGCAGTCTCCTGCCATAAATAACTAATTAAAAGCTATCATCTTGCATCTGACAGCAGTGGCAGCTTCCTAATTGGATGTTAAAAATAGCCCTGCCAGCCTTTGAGAAGTACATGTTTGCATGGTGGTGAGATAACTGGTACTTTGGCCTTTGTACGGGATGCAAGAAACCAAGGGCTAATGTCTGAGCTAATGTCTGAATGTGTAATGGCTGCTTCCTCTCACTGCACAGGCTCCGCATCTACAGCTTCTGACTCATGCTGAGGTCCTGGATTTTCAACAGAAAGCCAGCTCATTTCTGCACTCCTCCTTCAGAATTATATCCTGACTTTGCAGAAGGCTTGTTTTCAGGGTAGCTTCTTTTTCTGGTGTTACTTTCTTTTTATTTAATCAGGAAGGGGTAAAGCTGGTCTACAGATCAGTGGTGATGTTGAAGCATAATTGCATGGCACAGCCCCCTGTACAATTTGCACAATCCAGAGCAGAGGACTTTTTGTCTTTGTGATTGCCTGTTAGTGGCAGCAGCCCAGATTTGCCTTTCAAAAAGAGGAAAGAAAACAGAAGTAAGCTGTGGGGGAGGACGGAGGACCCAGTCAAAGCCAAGCCACAGACACCTTAATGGTTTTTTTTCTTCCTTTCTGCCCGGCAGTAAGTTGCTGGTATAATTTTTTTTTCTTCACAATCCAGCAGATGGTGTTAGATGGCTATTTAATGACTCGCATGGGACTGAAAGAAGATCTTCTTGGCGATAGAGCTAAAAGGATGCAAGAAAAAACAGTTTTGCAGGGATGTTCAGTGAATCTGAAAGCTGTGATAGGCTCCTGTTTTAAGCATCTGTGCGTATGCTTTCAGCTTACTACTAGTAGGGGGTGGGGAGCTTCATAGCTGTAGTACTCGATTTAAATTGAGGCTTCTGTGACATCTATCATACTTCCTCCAAGGGTTTAGGTGTGTTTGAGTCCAATGGAGCAGAATGAATATAACAACCAAGCCCCTCTGAACACTTTGGGGTTGGGAGATGTATAAATTATTTTTGGTACTTATTTTTTAATTGCATTTCCTCCTTGCATGCACCTGAAGAGGGAGAGTGAAGCAGTACAAATTCTCTGCAGTGCACTGCTGTGACAGAAGTATTTCCTAAATCATACGGTCTATACAAAGGAAATAAGTAAGGTTGAATGAATAAAATGTTGAGCTCAGCAGGTTTTATGCTGTCCAGCCAGGCTAAAATATGACATCAGTTTCTGACTGCTTTCCATTAGCTGGTGTGATGAATACATTGGGTCTTGGTCAAGCTCCTAGAGAACAAGTGTCTGTCTACACTGCTGACCTGGATATGTTACAGAGGATAATATTACCTGTGGAAACTGTTAAGTGTGAAGTGATGAGTGCCTCTGGGTCGGGGGGAAAAAAAGATCAGCTTGAATAGAGAGAGATATATATACACACACACACATGGGCTGTAACCTACTACCACTTAGGAAGGATCTTGGGGTCATTGTGGATATTTCATAGACTGTCTGGTGAGCACACAGCGGTTATAGAATCATAGAATGGTTTGGGTTGGAAGGGACCTTAAAGATCATCTAGTTCCAACCGCCCTGCCATGGACAGGGACACCTTCCACTAGATCGGCTTGCTCAAAAGCCCCATCCAACCTGGCCTTGAACACTTCCAAGGAGGGGGCATCCACAGCTTCTCTGGGCAACCTGTTCCAGTGCATCACCACCCTCACAGTAAAGAACTTCTTCCTTACATCTAATCTAAATCTACCCTCTTCCAGTTTAAAGCCATTACCGCTTTGTCCTATCACTACATGCCCTTGTAAAAAAATCCCTCTCCAGCTTTCTTGTAGGCCCCCTTTAGGTACTGGAAGGCTGCTATAAGGTGTCCGCGGAGCCTTCTCTTCTCCAGGCTGAACAACCCCAACTCTCTCAGCCTGTCCTCACAGGAGGGGTGCTCCAGCCCTCTGATCGTCTTCGTGGCCCTCCTCTGGCCTCGCTCCAACAGGTCCATGTCCTGTTAGAAAGTTAGGAATTGTAGGGAAAGACAGATAGTTAAGCATCCATTCTGTTACCATATAAGTCAATGGTGTAACCCACATCTTGAATACTGTAGCCAATTCTAAGAACTCTGCCTCAAAAAGTTTATAGAAGAGCTAGAAAAAATATGGAAATTGACTATTCTTGTTGCCTAAGGCATGGACTCACTACTATGTGAAGAGGGCATAAGTGGTTTGATTCTTCACCCTGGAAGAGAAGGGACTGGGGTAGGATATGGGGGAGTGCCGTAAATGATACGGTAAAGATGAACAGGGAAAGACTATTGCTATTTCTTGTAATGCAATTGGAGGCAGTGCCCTAGAAGTTTGGGTGTTGTGGTTTGTTTTTTTTTTTAAGCCTGCTGGTTCCTGTAGTGCATAATGAAATTGTGGAGCTCGTTGTCATCTGATTTTTCTTTTTTCTTTCACTTTTTTGTGGAAGTTGGAGAAATAAATGGGTCCAAAATAGGTTGGACAAACTCAGAAAACCCATTGCTGGCTGTAAAGCATGACTGTATGAATGGAGGCTTTGGCAATATAACATGAGAAGGGTCAGCCTACACATTCCCTTTTCAGTCTTTTGCCAAGCTTAGTCTTTGCTGTCAGTTCCTGGTAGGTCACCTGTAGGTCTGTTCAGTGGTCCCTCTAGGTGGCTACTGGAAATGGGCTTACAGACTTGTGAAGGTCTTCTTTTCCTGTGAGATAATGATATCTATTTAAGTGGTGGAATTCTATAGGTATGCTACTGTACCCTGTCATTCAGAGAGCTGCTTATAAAACTCAGTCTAAATCTGCAGCTGCCTTTTAAGCAGCCTTCATTCTGGACCCCAGGGCTGGGTTCAAGTATGCTGGTAAGATTGACCGTAACATCAAACGGTTAACAGACTGACATGGAAAATCATGAGCAAAACAGGACTGACATGCCAGTCAAGGGCATAATTTATACAATCCCAGGAAATTTGTTTTATAAAGTGGCAGCTTTTAGTGATGGGATAATGTATTCTACTTGGTAGACTTGTTCCTGAGCAGTCACTAAAAATAGCAAGCGCTAGGGTATACAAATGTCCTGGGTAGAGCCACGGAAAATGAGAGAAAGGTAGAGCAGCGTGACTTGTCTGCTAACAGACTGCAGGACTAGTGTTTTTTGGGAACGTTTTTTGTGGGGTTTTTTTTTGGTTTTGGTTTGTTTTTGTTTTTTTTAAGAGTTATTCCTCTGACAGGACAGGGGGCTGGTTTCTATCCTGTAGTCCATGAGAAGCAGTGCATAAATCCACACCCACTAATGAGAATAATTTATACTATGATATTTTCCCGCTCCGTTCTCTCCCCCTCCACTCCATTGTCTCCCCCTCCACTCTCGTGAGACCCCACCTGTAGTACTGTGTTCAGCTCTGGGGCCCCCAGTGTAAGAAAGACGTGGACCTGCTGCTTGAGCAGGCCCAGAGGAGGGCCACGAAGACGATCAGGGGGCTGGAGCACCTCCCCTATGAGGGCAAGCTGAGAGAGTTGGGGTTGTTCAGCCTGGAGAAGAGAAGGCTCCGCGGACACCTTATAGCAGCCTTCCAGTACCTAAAGGGGGCCTACAGGAAAGATGGGGAGGCACTCTTTATCAGGGAGTGTAGTGATAGGATGAGGGGTAATATTTTTAAACTGAAAGAGGGTAGATTTAGATTAGATATTAGGAAGAAATTTTTTACTGTGAGGGTGGGTAAGGCACTGGAACAGGTTGCCCAGAGAGGTTGTGGATGCCCCATCCCTGGAAGTGTTCAAGGCCAGGTTGGATGGGGCTTTTGAGCAAGCCGATCTAGTGGAAGGTGTCCCTGTCCATGGCAGGGCGGTTGGAACTAGATGATCTTTAAGGTCCCTTCCAACCCAAACCATTCTATGATTTTATGCTTTAATCTTAGAGTATCCCAAAGCAATTTACAGACTACTAACCACAAAGGCAGCCTTATCAATATCTGATCTGGGAAGCTGAGTCATCCCTAAGTGTGACCAGCCCTTCGATAGGATGCCAGTTGGAAATCACGTGTCCATTCTGGCCTGTTGAGGGGAAAAACCGCTGCAAAACCAAAACAAACAACACCCACCCCCCAGGAAGGCCTACTTCCTATTTTCTGGTATTCCTGGCCAGCTTGCAGTATACTTTAGAGGAGGGAGGGCTGTGATTGTGCCTCATGCCCTGAGCTTTCAGAGGGGATTTGCTTTCCGCCATGTCCTTCCTTTTGTTGGATTGCTCAAGAGAAAGTAAAGGAAAAAAGCGTGTAAGGAAAGGCTTCTTGTTAGTGCATCTCAAAGCCCTTGCTGGTTTGAAGGGGGATGTTGTGGCTGGTAGTACTGCTTTGATGTCTGATATATGTGCAATTCTGCATTTCAGATCTGATGCAGATGAGCTGACTGAGTATGTAATGTACTGTGCTTGGGCATTAAAGCGATCTCCTTAGGCTTGCTTAGCTCTCAGTTACTTTTTAAAAATCTCTTCACTGCTTTCATGCCTTCTAGTTCATGTCCACAGATGCAGTCCTTGGTGGAAATGGACTCATACTCACATTTGCAGTACAATAATTCTCTTAAGATACTGGGGTTTGGTTGTTTTTTTTCATTCTGCTAGTGTCAGTTTAGGTTATCAGCTTCTGAGGCAGCTGTATGTGTCCCCATCCTACGTGGGCTGACGGGGAGCAGAGGTTTTCAAAATGGTCCTTGGCAGCCAAGAAGGTGCACGTTCATAAATAACTGTTGCTGTGGTAACACATCAGCACTGTCCCTGGGCTGAGTTTTCACTGGTAGGTGCTAACACTTGAAATTATTAACCTGGACTGGGAGCTGTGTTGGTGGTACAGGACTGCAAAATGGGATTAACCACTTGAGGTGTGTTAAGCAAAAATATTCAGTACTTCCCCAGATGGCTCTGAAGATTGGTGAAGGGATAATACAGCATTTAAGGTTTTTTTGGCTCTTCAGTGGTCCAGACAGAAAGTGTGGGTATACGAGTGCAACAGTGGATGAAGTTCACAGGCTTTCCTTTGCCTTCTTATTGACAGTCTTAGCAAAAAGTCCAAGGACTGATAGAAGAAATTGGCATGCTTCAGATATGTTCAAAATCTTCCTTTCCTTGCCAATGACCACTAACCAGACAGTGTTGCGAACCTGCACTGGTAGTGTCCATACTGAGGCCGAGTTGTCAAAATCTTCAGGACGGTTTTAACACAAGTTCAGTGTTAGTGAAAGATTGCAAATGGAAGTGTTGCTCAGGAATCTAAATATCTTCCTCTCTTCTCCCAGTTATGCTTCTTAAAAACAACTTGTTCTATATTTAGAGGCTATCTAGTAAGATTAAAAATGTTATTTCATGTATAAATATTCTTGCTGGACTGGAAGAACAGCATGCATTATTCAGCTGGCCTGTATGCTGTATGTTTGTTTGTGTTTTGGTGTTCATTCTCGAATAAAACTGAGTTAGATTAACTTCATTGTATTTGCATTCAATTTGACTTTCTGGTGCCCATGCACTAATTCCCTGCCCTTATGTCATCTTCCTGGGATGAAGAAAGGTTTATTTCACCAATTTTTTTCCTGTGTTTTTTTTTTTTTTTTTTCCTTTTTAGTGTGAAAATATGTTTGTTACTTCTGTTCATATAGCAGCTGTGGAGCTTGAGAGGTCTATTTTTTTTCTAAAAGATTTCCTGTTTTCAGAATGAATTAAATCATATATCCTTCTGTTTCTATATGAAATATCTTTTTTTTTTTTTTTCCTGGTGATAGCTTTGGATTTCATGGGTTATAAGCTTGGATTTAAAAAAAAAGTCTTTCTTTTAACAACCTATTTTCTCACTGCTACTCCATCCTTTCTTGCACAAAGTATGTTTTGTTACTATAAAACATGATTTCTTCTGGACTTCTTGATTATGTCTTAAGATATTTACTCTTCTTGTACTGTGCATGCAATATCACATTAATGCACCTTAAATGGCCAGATTTTGCCTCATGACTTGGTACAGGGCTTTCAGAAGTTCCAGCTATGGCAATTGCTATATGACATTGGATCCTATTCTATTTTTATGAACTGTTGATCTGTGAACTTCTGGCACCAGCAGTTTTTGCTTGAAGAATTTTACTCTCTTCCCCCCACCCCGTATCTCCTTATGATACATGTCTCGAACTTAACCTAACCTCTTGTTTTCCATAGTAAAGCGGTGTTCCTATCTGTTTTCAGTGATGCAGGAAACTGCTTGTCTGCCAAAGGTATAAAATAACTACAATACCTCAGTAGCTTCATAGTGATTTGGTGTCTGAGAACTGACTGCTGGTGGTGATTGTTTGCAAACATGGGCCGTGTTAAGCCTGCAGAGCTCCTGTATGATCATTACTGAAGAATACATACATTTTGGAGGTGCATTTGGGTCAGAATGTGGTCTCACAACATAGTTCTTAAATTGTTTAGTTCCATAGTTGAGACAAATGCTGATCTGGAAAGATTGGAGCAGGTGGGGATTACCTTTCCTGCAAGTCTATGATGGAGCCTGCCTGTTCTGCAAAACTTTCTGAACTTTGACCAGATCAGAAAACCTGTTATGATAATTTGCTTGTGGCTACCTTCAAAGGTAAGCATCAGCTGATAGATCTTCTCATGCTGTTGAGGACTGAGTGAAAGGAGCTAATAACCATTTTTACCTATGCTACAGGAAGCTGAAGTATTTCTCCCTACTTCCTTCATCTGAGGCAAAAGGATGCAGCTTCATTCTAGAAATTGGTAAGGTAGCTAACATGATAAGGAAAGCTTCTCACCGCTGAAATCATGTCCCTGTGGCAAGGGTGTGTAAGGTTCAGTCTTTGAGACTTCAGCTTTGCAGTCTTCCTTCAGTTCTGCCCTCAGGCCTGGAGTTATCTGGCAACATGTTAAGGGAATTTAAAGCATGATATGAAATTTGGGTGAATGGGAAAATGCCTGATGAATTCAAGAAGGGAGCCAGCATTCACTTTGTCCTTCCCTGATCTCTTCTCACAAATAAGAAAGTACTGTTGACGACTAGAGATTGTTCTAGTGTGAGTGTAATGTCCCATACTCCTCCCTCCTCTCTCTCCCCCCAACACTGGAAGAGAATACCGCGGAACAAACTGAATTTGCAGATAGCTAACTAGTTCCCTACTCTTCCTTTTGCACCTGTTGGGAGGCCTGTGGTAAGGAGCCCACAGGGCCATGCGAATTGCTGTTCCTTGCAGGGAAGATTTCACCCAGGGACTTGGGTAAATGGCTTCCGTTTCATTTAGCTGGGGTTTTTTCTGCCCAGGTAGACTGAAACAAGGGAGACTCAGAGTGGATATAAGGAAGAACCTTTTTCCTGAGAGAACAATCAGGCAGAGTAGCAGGTTGCCCAACAGGGCTGTGGTGGCTCCATCCTTGGAGGTTTTGATGACCTGACTGGATAAAGCCCTGAGCATCCTTGTCCGACCTCAAAGCAGATTGTGCCTTGAGCAGCAGATTGGAATAGGAACCTCCTAAAGTCTCTTCCAACCTGCATTATCCTATGAACACAAACTTCCCCTAAGCCCCAGGCAGTGCAGTCATGTTGGGTGCCAGCCTGTATGAACAAACAAGATCCCAAATTCTCAGCATTGCTCACCCATACAAGTTCCGTGAAGGTTTTAGATCATCTCCTCCTAGGATGAATTCTTACTGCTGTAAAGTAATAAAGGTACTGCAGGGTGTATTTTGGTGTTTTTTTTTTTTTTTTAAATCCCATGGGAATAGCTGGAGTGCATCAGCATGCACTCGGTCTAGAAGGAGCTATTCTTAGTGTTTTCCTGATCCTCACCAGTAGCTCTTTCTTGCCTCTGACAGACTTTCAGTTTTTGTATACTTCCTAGCAGGATAGTAGCACTCTAATTAGAGTGTTAGAATTTGTACCAGTCTTACTGTAATTCCCTGTGTGGACATTCAAAGCAACATAAATGACATCAGAAAAAAGTGCATGTACTGAAGACTAAGTTTGTGTGCACAAGGAGCTAACATCAGTAATAATATTAAAACCATACCAGTGTAGTTCTGCTGGAAATCTCCCCTTCGTAGGGGAGCCTGATGACTATCATACTGCTGAGTTCGATCTGAAAGGGCCCATTAGGCTTAAGCTATCTGTGGTCAGCAAAATAGTCCAGCACCTTCATATGAGATCCAAAAAGCTCAGAAGCTCATGTTATCTCTTCAGCTGTTCATGCCCAAGTGCTGGACATGAAAGACCAAATTATGTTTCATGTTTTGCAAGTCTTTCGCAGTCACTTCTGCTTTCTTTTTGCTATGACCCCCTTGCTGGGTGGCTGAAGGATCTGCTGCCATTCCCACCCCCTGCTGACTGCTCTAGCTCAGGGATACTCAACCTTTCACATATCACAGCCATCTTTTCACATGTTCACCTTCCCAGACCTGCAGGTACTATCTGCCCTTTGCTGACAGGACCCTCAGAGGACAGTTTTTCACCGTTGTGGCTTCTCTGCTCTGTCTGTGGGACAGGCAGCTACAATGAGGCTTAAGCCATGGCTCTTTACGAAAGTAGCCACTTTCCTTGACTTCCAACAGTGTATTCCTTATGCTCTGCTGGTAGGAAACCTCAGAGCAGATTGATTTTTGTTCTGAAAGTGTCACTGAGCTTGTGTATAAGATGGGCTGGAATGCTTTGCTGAAAGCATTTTCATGGTGGGAATGCAGAAATTTTAATCCTTCCTGTTGCCGTTTCTTGTCTTGCTGCTCTGCGTGGCTTGTTTTCATAATTTGATTACTGCATGATGCTGGAGAAGGAAAGAAACAGAACACTGTTCCTATTAGAGTTGCAATAGTTGGGAGATGGTCAGCAAGCAAGTCACAGTCTACATGGTCAAAACCAAAAACTTTTTGAAAGATGATAGCAAAGATTGTTTTTGAAGCTATGGCTTCTCTGCACAAAAACAATTTTAAATAAAATGAGTCATGGTCTTGTTCTTACACAATGAGATGATATCCACAGGTAAAGAACAGAAATAAAAAGAACATCCTACCATTCCCAAAAACAAATGCATAGGAGAAAAGAACAGCTCACCCCCTCCACCCTTTCACAAACAAATGCCTAAACATTGTGCCTACACTGCTGCTTGAAGATCAAGGCCAGTCTGGGAGGTAAACTGCAAGGCAAACTGCCTCCTGCTGAAAAGGCAGGCATTGTCTACTGGATTGCTTTAAAGATTTAAAAAAAAAAAGGGGGGGGATGGGGGGGGAAGCCTTTTATGTCTTAGCTTCCAGTTGCTATCAGATTGCTGTTGTGCTCTAAGTTAGCCTATTGTGTCAGTGCAGAAGTTCCTGTTCTAGAGAACGAACTTGCACTTGGATGCAAGGTGATTGTCCTTGCTTCAGATGATAGATTTGGAAGAAAACCTGGTAGGTAAGTGATTTGTAAGTCATTCAGGCCTTTATATGCCTATGTGACTTCTTCTCTTCTTCCCCTCTAGGGAAACTGAGTCAAAAGAGGAGTTTCTAGAGAGGGAGACCACTACACCAGTGTTCTCCATTCAGTCCCTGAATGGCCCTAAAAAGTAGCACCTCAAGTGCGTTGAAGGCTCCAGCTGATGTAAATGGATAACAGAAATGAGAACTACGTGGGAGGTCTAAGGTCTAATGTTCTCGGTTCAAGTGTGTCCACTATCTGAGCACACAGTGGTTAGGGATCAACATTATAAATTAGCATGGCAAACATTAGCTTTGTCTCTTTGCTTGCGGCACAAATGCTGCCCTGGCTGACTTTCCTTTTTTGTCTCACTGGGAGGATTGCCTTATCCGTAGCTTTCACATTCCTGTAGCTAATCTCAGACAAGTGGATGTCGGGGTGTCGTGGTTTGACCCCAGCCAGCAACTAAGCACCACACAGCCACTCACCCCTCCCTGCTCCCAGTGGGATGGGGAGGAGGATCGGGAAAAAAAAGTAAAACTCGTGGGTTGAGATAAGAACAGTTTAATAACTAAAGTAACACCAAATATACTACTACTACTACTAAAAATATAATAAAAATAGTAATGAAAAGGAATATAGCAAAAAAAAAGAGATAAATAAAACCCAAGAAAAGACAAGTGATGCACAATGCAATTGCTCACCACCCGCTGACCAATGCCTGAGCAGCGGTCCGCCCCTCCCGGCCAACTGCCCCCTGTTTATATACTGGGCATGATGTCCTATGGTATGGAATATCCCTTTGGCTAGTTTGGGTCAGCTGTCCTGGGTATGCTCCCTCCCAGCTTCTTGCACACCTGCTTGCTGGCAGAGCATGGGAAATGGAAAAATCCTTAACTTAGGATAAGCGCTACTTAGCAACAACTAAAACCTCAGAGTGTAATCAACATTATTCTCACACTAAATCCAAAACACAGCACTGTACCAGCTACTAAGAACATTAACTCTATCCCAGCTGAAACCAGGACATGGGGACATTCATTTCATTCACCCAACAGCGTCAGGCTCCTACCAGCAGCCATTTTAAGCTGCCTTCAGGGCATAAGTTAATTAACTCATGACATAAAAAGGAGGAGAGGTGAAAACAAAGGATATCAGACTAACTTTATTGGAAGTATTGAGTGGGATCTATGATAGCCACATACAGAGTAGACAAAGACTCAGACTTTCTTGTCTCATCTGTGCTGGTTTTGGCTGGGATAGAGTTAATTTTCTTCACAGTAGCTAGTATGAGGCTATGTTTTGGATTTGTGCTGAAAACAGTTGATATTGCAGAGATGTTTTAGTTACTGCTGAGCAGTGCTTACACAGAGTCAAAGCCTTTTCTTCCTCTCACACCACCCCATCAGTGAGTAGGCTGGGGGTGCACAAGAAATTGGGAGGGGACACAGCTGGGACAGCTGACCCCAACTGACCAAAGGGGTATTCCATACCATATGACATTATGCTCAGCATATAAAGCTGGGGGAAGAGGAAGGAAAGAGGGGGATGTTCGGTGTGATGGCATTTGTCTTCCCAAGTCACCGTTATGCGTGATGGAGCCTTGCTTTCCTGGAGATGGCTGAACACCTGCCTGCTGATGGGAAGTAGTGAATGAATTCCTTGTTTTTCTTTGCTTGCACGCGTGGCTTTTGCTTTACTTATTAAACTGTCTTTATCTCAACCCATGAGTTTTCTCACTTTTACTCTTCCAATTCTCTCCCCCATCCTACCGAGTTGGGGGGGGGGGAGTGAGCGAGCAGCTGTGTGGGGCTTAGTTGCCAGCTGGGGTTAAACCACAACACATCAGAGGTAATCTAACATCCACTGCATTTACCCCAGAAGGATGGTGGAGAAGGGTTAACTTTGATGGGTGTTGTTTCAGGACTTTAGTATTGCTTAGCAACAACATTTCAGCTCTCTTCAACCCTATCTTTGCACTTGAAAGGTGGTGAATAGGGTATTTCCAAGATGAAATGACTTGCCTGGGGTCATTCTGTCAAGGTTGGAGGTAAGGGTAGGGCCTAGAAACCTTAACTCTTTGGCCAGCTCTGGATCTGTGCACTGGGCTGTGCAAGCCCCTGCTTTAGAGCGTGGATTTAAATTATGGAGCATCTGACATTGATGTTGAACATCGTAGGTTAATGTCTAGGACAGAATATTATGTTTTATGTATAGGCATTGCTTAGTGGAAATGGTAGCAGGGTTTTTTGTTAACCACGCCTGTCTGGAAGCAGTATGCAGGTTGAATAAAACCAAGTGTTTGCTGTCTCTGCCCTTCTGCCCCAAGTGCTTTATTTCTCCTCTAAGTCCCGAGACTAGCACATTCAAAACGCAAATGCTCGTTGATAGGAGTTTCTGTGACTTTGTTGCATTATCTGTGCAGCTCCTGGTTTCTGGGGACCTTCACACAGACAAAATTGATCAGCAGCAGGAGGAGGAAAATAGCCGTTGCCACGGCAACCGGTGATGACTCATCCCGGGTAGCAGGCAGCAAAAGCTGTGAGGCTGCAGTAATTTTCCAGATGCTTAATCCAGCTCTCGATTCTTTATTTCTCTGGCTGACAGGCAGAAATCCTCCTCTGCCTTTCTTTGCTCAGAGACCCACGCAGCCTGCAGCCGTACGTGATGCAGAGTAGTCCTTTGTGGTGCTTACCCAGAATGGTGTCACAGAGACGTGTCTGAGTAATGCAGACGAGCTACTGCAACTCCACGGATTGAACTGTAGCCCCCAAAGGTAGTAAAAATAGAACTGTAAACTGCCCGTCTGCAAAAATACCCCAGTGTGTCATTGGCTGCACTCAATTCCTATCTACCAACTAGCATCACGTTTACTGTAACTCGAGCTATGATATATTAAATCAGTTCATCTTGTTCCTTTTCAGCAGTGAGGCTGTGCCTGTGCTGCATACAGGATGTGCTAAGAGGAGAAAAGTGAACTGCATTCAGCACATGCATTTCCATGAATTAGCTTCTCTTTTCTATGACCTACTAATTTTTGTGCATGAGTTTCAGTCTGCATGTGATGAAATAGAGCAGGTTAAGAGGATTATCTAGGAAAAGGGCAGCAAAAGGAGCAACACTTTCCATCTCACTCAGGGGATGCCTACCTTGCAGTTTTCCTGCAATGACTGCATTGTAATACAGGCACCACCACATTTTGGGCACTGTTATAAATGTCCAGGTAGTTATTTACCTGCTCTGGTGGCGACGTGATTGCAGTATGATGCTGAAAAATCCAAATGTAACTAGATTAAAGGTAGCTTCAGCTTATTTATATGAGGAAGGTACACATTCCCCTCTTAAGCGGGAGGAGCAATTAGCACAGGGTGACAGTGGAATTTGGTTTCCTTGTTCAGGTGACTTCATCTAGCTGTAGGGGATGCGAACCTGCTCTGCATGGGGAGAAGGAAGAGCTTGTGGGGGAAATAGGAAAAACAGCAACAGAGCCCTGCGGTTTTTTTGGGAGGGGGGGGGAAAAAGTCCTGATGCTGCCAGCTGCTGTCTCCTGCAGTCCCTGGAAGGCAGATGGCTTTCTGTTGGTGAATCAAGTGAGACCATTGGCTCATTTTCCCACAAGGCAGCCTCTTGCTTGCAAGTCCTCATTAAAGTTTTGGCAGGGTAAGCAGCTGAAATGAGCTGCTGCATTGCTGACAGGCTCTGCAGTGAGTTGCTGGCTGAAGCCAAGTCCATGTAAAGCCACCAAGTGTGTGGGGCATGAGGAAGCTGTATGTGATGTTTGTTTTCCACTTCTTGTTGTGGTCAAGTCATCTGCTAATAGACACATGAACCATATTACATGAGTATGTATTGCCTTGAATCTTTGTCTCCTGTCAGTAGGTGGGATGTGTTAGCATTTAATGAATGTGCTGTGGCTGCTCTTCGGGGAAACCAGTTTTAAAGGGCAACAGTAGAGGCTCATCTTGTTACTGTGAGATCCTGAGCTCTTTCTTGGTGTGCAGCTGTTCCTAACTGTGGCCAAGTTTTTGGATACCCAAAGGGAGAAATGTTCCATGATCAATGTCTGATACTGCAACCTTGTTCATGGCTTAGGACACTAACCCTATTTCACTTCATATCCTTGCATGAGAACTAACGTTACTATGCAACAGGTTGATATATGCGGTGAATTTGCTAGAAAGTTGTCCTTTCTAGAAGCACACATGTTGTGGTTTAACCCCAGTCAGCAACTAAGCACCACGCAGCCGTTTCCCCCTCCCCCTCCCAGTGGGGTGAGGAGGAGGAAAGCAAAGGAAAAAAAAATAAAACTCGTGGGTTGAGATAAGAACAGTTTAATAACTAAAGTAAAATATAATACTAACAATAGTAATAATGAAATATAATAATAATAGTAATGAAAAGGAATATAACAAAAAAAAGGAGGGGGGGGAAGGAAAAAAACCAGTGATGCACAATGCAATTGCTCACCACCCGCTGACCAATGCCCAGTTAGTTCCCGATCCGCGCCTCCCGGCCAACTTCCCCCTGTTTATATACTGGGCATGACGTTCCATGGTATGGAATACACCTTTGGCTAGTTCAGGTCAGCTGCCCCGGCTCTGCTCCCTCCCAGCTTCTTGCACACCTGCTTGCTGGCAGAGCATGGGAAACTGAAAAGTCCTTGGCTTAAGATAAGCGCTACTTAGCAACAACTAAAACATCAGAGTGTTATCAACATCATTCTCACACTAAATCCAAAACACAGCACTGTACCAGCTACTAAAAAGAAAGTTAACTCTATCCCAGCCGAAACCAGGACAACACAGTTTTGGAAATGTAACAAAATGAAAGCCAAGTATGAGATTTTGATCCATTCATCTCGCCCCCCAAGACAGGAATCATTTGCTACCTGGGTAGCATGACATACGTGATAATAAAAATGCTGCTAGTCAGATCATCTGCAATTTCAGCAGCAATTATTGCAGGCCTGCATAGTCATGCTAGTTTTATTATAACATATATAGCTAATTAGCACCAAAAGTTCTGCAGTCCTAGCAAACTCCTTATGTGAAATCATCAAATATCATCAATTGCATTAAGCTCATATATATTTTGTGGGTCCTAGAAAAGATGCTGGCTTCTCTGTCTTTTTGGAAAAGAAAAAAGAAGTTTAAACCCACGTGTTTAATGCTGTAATCTTCACTATTAATAAGGATCTATTGACTTGCTAGTGTATTTTGTGATCAGTTAGACTTAAGTAGGTTGCCTGAAACCTTGTGGAAATGCATCTGCTATGCTGACTGTAGATAACAGTATTTGTAATTAGTTGCATGCTGGTTTCTTGGTTAGTTTGCAGAAGGCACATTCTGGACAGAAGCTGGCTAAGGCCACTGTATCCAGTGAAGGTCCCCAAGGACTCTGTGGCCTATGGAACGATTTAAGGAGGGATAAAAGCCTGACTCCTTCTCAAGGTAACAGTATACTTCCAGATGCCACTTTGCTTTTGGAAGACATAATTACTAATAAATGTGACTGGATAAAACTTTTAATAATCAGGGCAGCCTTGGGACACTTGGAGTTAATGCACAAATCATACACTATTAGCCTTGCTGCTTCTCAAAATATGTAAAATTGCATATTTCAAGTTTTTCTCCTTCTGGATCTTTTCTTTCTGAAGGCCTTTTTTCACCGGGGGTACACTCTTCCGAGTCCACTTGCTGGGCATGCTGCACTATGGGAGCCTTATAATGTAGAAACGGTGGTTCCCATCTCCCTTTCAAAGCCGTTCAGTGCAGTGCCAGCATCAGCCAGGGAGGAGCACTGCTGAAGCTAACACAGACATCTCATCTCCCCTCTCTAACACGTGCTATGGATGAGGTAAGCCATCTAGCCTTGCATGCAAGTGAAGGATCCAGCCTGCATGTCAAAATCTGCCATGGACTCCCTCCTCATTAGTCGCCAACTGTGCAACACCTAGGCTTTCAGTGTATTGCAGAAACAAATATGAATAGACTTGGAAATCAAAACAAGCTTTGCAGATCACCAAAGTCTCTTTGTGGGGCTACAGTAAGAGAGGTGTGAAGAAGGTGTGTTCAGTGGAGATGCACTGAATGGTGCAGTTCAGCATGTGTATGATTTCTGAGCCAGCTGGCAGCCTGGAGGCTGCTGGAGCAGGAGCACTATCCATCATTGCTGTTAGCTAAGGTGACATCCCACTGAGCCAGTCAACTCTGCAGCTAGAAGAGGGGCTGGCATTGCATCTTTGTGGGAAGGGAGCAAAATCAGTAGCTGCCCTTGACTTCACAAAGCTCTGGGCTCGTTTATCTCCTTGGAAAAGCTGTACAAATAGGTTTTATTTTTGCTTATCTTAAACTAACATAAAGCAAAATGTCTGTTACAGGAAAAAAATATTCAAGCCGTAGGAGCAGCTTGAACTAAATCCCAGGTTCTAAATGCTGAGCATAGCTTTTCATTCGGATTTTGAAACTGCCCGTTCTCCTTATAACATGCTCTTTAAATCCCTCTGATCCAAGCTATTGTTTACAGAAAATAGGAATCTTACGTCTTTGGGATATGAGGCCCTGGGGAAGCTTAAAATCCAGGTATAACATATTTCATGCTGCCCTATACCAACAAGGGAGAGGAGAGCTTGGTTCTCATCTCGATCAGTGCTTGGCACCTCTGTATGGAAATTCCCAATCAGAAGCCATTTGCTACTAATCTAGTTTTGGCATTTGGATGACTGTCCTTTGAAAACAATATCGTAGGCTGTTGAAGAGAGAGCATAGTCATCCCACTAATGAGATTTATAAATTGACTTGTTCACCTTCATTTTCCTCCATAATATTTCCTGGTAGGAAGATGTATTACTTTAATAGTTTTGCAGGGGAAGCAGTAGAAGCCCTACTTTCTGAAACCTTAAAACCCGTAGCTACTGAGAGTTTTTGGGAGAGGTGCTAGATCTCCTCAAGTAGGTGGTGTACAGTGTCTGGCATGGCAAGGTCCTAGTGGATATGGCTGTTGCGTTACCCCTGAATAGCATTGACACTCATCACAGTGCTATGAAGTTATGCTCTAATTGCATAGTATTTTCTAATACCAGGATGATGAGTGAGAAAGTGGATCCAGCATTACTGGATGAAGGCAGAGAAAATCAAAGTCCTGTTGCATTCCTGTGCTCCTTGTTCATGGCATTTATTTTTCTCCTTTGTGCTCTTTTAAAGATGCCTACCTGAATTTCCCATGTCTAGGGATGCATGGAGCTGTCTGTTAGTATATCTTCTGTAAAGGAGACACAGAAGAAGCTGCTTGTAGTCAAGGTCCTGTGATACTAAAGTTCCTGAAGTCATTAAGAAAGAAGAATCCAATGCTTTGGATCATTTGTTATTGCACTCTAATTTAGTCTTATTTTTTGTGGAAGTGAAGCCGAGCATAATACTTAAACCTCTGGCCTGCCTGCACTTTACACAGGATAGAAGTCTCCTTTCTTAGCCTCATGAAGCATTTGCAGTTCAGTCTAGGAGAGCTCTGGCTTTTTTTTTTTCCTGCTGCGTTACATAGCCAATTCCATTTATCTCTCCATGGTATGTCACAAATATCTATGCCACTCCTGGGCACTGATTCAGAATTGAGTGCCATCTCCTATCTACTGTGTCTTTCCCTGGGGTGTGGTGAGATTTCTCTGCAGATCTGTCTCTGAAGTTTGGGCCAAGTCTGCTCTGCTTAGATAAGAACTGTCAGTGGTGAATGCAGTTGTCTTTAACAGTGACCAAAGTTATCTTTAGCTTTCCATTCCTGTGCTGGCTACTCACACATTTTCACCCATGAGCACTGCAGAATTTCCTCTGCTCAGCAGCAGTGTGTCAGCTCTGAAGCTTAATTAGTACCAGTGTGGCTAGGTGGTTTGCTGCTGAGCACAGGTTTAAAGTCAGCGAAGAAACTCCAGGGAGGTTGCTTGATTCTCCCCCCTGCCCTTTTCTTTTTTTCTCCTCTCTTCATTATTACTGCATTTGTGTCAGTGACTGCTTTGGCTTTGCAGGTAAGAACCCTTAAGACCTCTCCTATCCATCTCTTGCACAGCACAAGAGGTGACTTGAATGACCTGTCATTGCAAAGAAGTTGGGTGAAGACCACTGTATTTTAATAACAGCCCTTTCTTCTAAATTCCCCTGAAACAGGTCGCCTATGTATATAATCACCTCTTTCGTGCATTGTGTAACAACACTATGTCATATACCTGTCATTCATTGGTCTGAGGCTTTTGTTGCCAAATAGAGTATTCGGCACCTTTTGCTAGCACTATATTCTCCACAATACCTTCTTTATTTTAAGCAGCATTTACGTTTCCCAGACTGACAACCACCACCTTGGGATTCCCGGGAGCATCAGTAGAGACAAAGAATTTTCTTCCCCCACAGAATCCAATTTCTGATTTTTCTTTACCTTTTTTTTTTTCTATAATGTGCCATCTGAAGACACTGGTTCTAAACCCCTTTATTTCAGGGGAAAAAAAAAGGTAGAAATAAGCTCTGAAAAGTAGGTTTGCACTTTGCAGTGCTCATCTAATGATGGGGATGAATATTTCTAAGGATAGTCCATTAATTAATTTCTACAATACTATGTTGTAGAAATACACTACACTGTCCTCCTGCACAATCCTTCAATGCCTCCATTTTACTTGGAAGTCAACTGAGGGCCAGAGAGCCTTTGCTACCCTGAAGTAGGGTATTAAACTAGCCCTTGAAGTCTTTGTTTTCAGTTTAGAGGAGCCCAGCCTGAGGCTGCATCCCCATTTACCTTGTGTTCTTCCAAGTTCCGCAGCCCCTTGGCAAACTGGGAATGCACGGTGTCTGATCACACAGGAGCTTCTCTCTTGCCCAGTAACTGGGGTCAGTCTAAAACTTCCCTGTGCACATAATCATTTCGCTATTATCTGAAGGCCACTGCCCTTCAGCTTGCTGGGAGAATAGATTATTACACAGGCACTGGTATAATGAAGCGTGAGCTCACTTTTTCATTTAGCTTTACTAATACAGTTCTTCAGCTTTATTAAACATTCTTGAGATTGCTATCTATGGTACTTGTAACTCATTTTTTTTATGACGTTGGGGTGGCAGTGTCTTTTTAATAAGAATTTATGCCTTTATCTGACATGTTGCATGTAAGTATAATAAAAAAATAATTGAAGTTTAAAACAATAAAGTCAAATCACTCTTATTTGAAGAGCCAGCATCACATAGCTTCCAGAGCTTTCTGCTCTTGCATGGAAGTTTTATATGCATCTAGCAGAGCTGGCCAGGATTTAACCAATATCTGTTACCACAAAGTTAGCATGATGGTTTCCTCCTTGAGCACAAAGCCTAACCCAGGGGGATTTAGACCTAATTCTGCATGGTAAGGGATGGCAAAATGTTTGTTGTTTTTTAAATGATAACCTCTTTATTCCTGCACATGTTGCAATTATGGCAAATAATGCACATAGAGTGTACTAGCCAATGTTTCTTCACTTGCCAGGTAAAACTGTGTGACCATACCCAGAATATGGGCATGTATGAGCTCAACAAGCCGTCTGCAGGGTAGGTGAGGAAAAGTGCAAGTCAGATACCTTAAGGAACAGCACTCGGATGCAGAATGATCCATTCCCTGTACTTGGTAGTAGAGGAAAGCCCATACAGTTATCTCCTTGAGAGGACTGCACCCAAGACTGCTACAAGGGTTTTGATGAGGCAAGAAAAATAATTTTCCCCAGGGCGTCTTACTCTGAGGTTCCAGCTTTTCATGTGATGATGCGTCCTTGTACAGGGAGGGTCACGAGGCTAGGTTTTGCTTTGGGCTTTCCCCGCTGCTGTGGCATTGTGTGTTCCCCAGGAGGGATTCTAGCTGATGTGACCCAGGAGGCTGTTGGGTACTCCTGCTTCCAAATGGGTGGGCACCTCCAGCCTCCCCTTACAGCTGCCTCTTGCTTGTACAAAGGTAATGATCTAAGCTGAAGTGAAAGGCTTAGAGGCTTGCTAATGGATGCTGAAGCATTTTAACCATTCAGTGTGTTGGTTCAGCCCACCGGTTTCACCTGTCAGGCTTTTCTGCTCTATTCTAAAAGAGTAAGCAAGGCCTTGATACCATTTTCACTCCCCTTCTGAAAGGTGCCTTTAATTATGAGCTGCCAGAGCTCATAAATCTGGCAGATGTCATCAAGGGCAGACTCTGAACACAGGCCACCTAATCACATTCTCACTGCTAACAAAGCAGAGGGAACCATCAACTCCTATCTTTTTTGTTGGTTAACAACTAATTAGTCTCTCTCTTGAATGAAAATCGAATGAATTCACTCTGTTGGGAGCAAAGTGTTCAAGGACAATCCTTGATAAAAAATTCCCAGACTCCAGTTGGAAATGCAAATAGTAGTTAATTCCACTGCAGTTTCCTGGAGCCCACAAAAAGGAAAATTGTGCCAGAAGCAGATGCAACTTAGGAACTTCAGTGAAAGGGCTATTCTTTATATGTATTTTATTTGGTGTATTATTACTTTGATCACAGATGCAGGGTTTGGATTACTCTGTAGTGTGAGAGATTTAATATAGACCTTCAGGAAAAATGTTCCAGTATGAGGCCAAGCAACGTAAGGAAGTTATAGATTGCTTGATATTGGAGATGCTTTAGAACTGATCATACTAACATGTTGGGGATTATCAGGGTAAACTTGATCTTATTTCAGAGGAAACAGATGGACTAGATGACTTGGAGAGCTCTCCTTTAGCTGCATTTCTGGAATAGGCAGTCTCCCTTTGTTGACATAAATCTGACTGTAATGGTGTGCTACCACTAGTACCTGATAAGCACAGAAATGGCTTTAAATAGCCAGGAAAAGGGAGCTGGGAGGCCTAGGTTCTATTCCTGCTCTGATAAATGGCTGTGGATAAATCTTCTTGCTTTCCAAGCAAACCATCTTCACCTTATCCCTGTCTTGTCTCTCTGATTGTAGATTCATTGGTGCAGGGCTGATTCTCAGCATGTGTTTGCGGAGCACTGAGCACAGCACAGCTCCAGTCCTCCTTGGGGCTGCAAAATGGTAATAATGTTGATTTCTAATTTCATTTACAGATGAAGGAAGCGTAAAAGACAGAAGTGTGAACACTTGAAGTGTTCTTAATAAGCTAGGTCACTCATTATTAACAGGGGATGTTTTAAAACATTGGGAACTGCTTCTGAGAGCAGGTCATGCATGAAGAGGTGGAGCCAGCAAGAAGGGCAAATATTGACCTTGTAAAGTGGATATATTTGCCAGTTGATTCATCTCTTGTGGGGGCTGATGGATGTTCTAGTGCTGGCAAATGGTTAGTAAGTAATCAAGATCTAGAACCAAAACCATAAGTTTCTAAAGTTACTAGCTGGAACTCAGCCTGCAGGTTTGGGTCCTGAGTTGTGCTGGTTTTGTCTTTTGTGCCTTTTCTCCAGCCTACCGACTATATCTGGATTTTTATTTTCAGTTAAGAGGGGAAATAATCACTTTTAACTTTGCTTCCGACATTTGTTTAGTGAGGAAGGTAGTCACATAGAGCTTCCTGCCCTCCCTCTGCTTTTGCCTGGTGTTCCTCATTTGCTCCTCACAATTAACAGGTTGGGTAGTGTGGAGGGAGATGTGAACAGAGTAGCCCTCTTCCTTAAAACAGCTCCACTATTTGTTCTTCTCATTTCTTGTGTCTTTGCTCCTCTGAGCACACATGCATGAATTGTGTTCCAGGTGCTATGAACATGGTGTACAATCACACCACAAAATTGGCATTTGAGTGTTTGGGGTTTTTTTCAGCAGCAGTTTCTACTTTATAATATATGCCAGCAGAAAGCAGTTCAATGAGTGTTTTGATTTTGTCGCCATAATGCCTGACATTCAATCCCTTGTTAGTTTTCTTTCTCTTCCTCAGGTGCGTACTGCTGCATTGATACAAGCCTGTACCTTGCTTCAGTCCTGAAACACAAGTGCTGTACAAAGGAGGGGGTAAATCAAAAAGGTTTCCCTGGTTCTGCCTGCCAATGCAGAGGCTGGAGCAAAATACCTTACATCTCTATAGGGGAACAACTGGGATTAATTAGCACTGTTTCCCAAGGAGGTAGGTTCAGCTTTACGGCACCAGGTGGTTGAATACAGCCCAGCAATAGGAAGCATTTTTTCTGGCAGCAGGGTGCAAGCTGAAGGCCTGACTGTGAGAGGGCTTAAAGTACTCAGGCATTTGTCTGTTGTCCGTTGTAGGCGTTTGGTACGGCTTTGCCTCCTAGCTCTCTGCTTATGGCCATGTTGGGGTATGAGCAGTCGGTGTGGGAGAGAAAGGTATTTCCCAGGGGAAGGAGGAGATGCTGTTTGTTGCTCTGCTTAGAAACTTCTGCCTGGCTTTTTATTTATATCTAATTGCGTATAAAGTCAAATACCCTAAATAAGCATAGATAAATAAATTTAAGCATATACTAACATGCTTTTGCTCAAGTGCTTTCCTGAAAAGGTGGTACATTTCTGAACTGGAATCTTACTGGGTTTTATTGGTTCTAATGTTAAATGAGATCTTTATTCTCAGTATGAATGTCACATTTCCTTTTTAGAGAATATTTTCTTTTAAAACACATTGTGCTATGGAGTCTCTGAGAACTGAGATGCATCAATGAAGTATTCAGAGACCTACGAATGCATCTTTTTTGAAGGTCACTTAAATCTCTCGGAATATTAATATTCCCCACCTGGCTTGGATGATTTAAATACTGAGTGTAGATACTTGTGGTTTGATTTAATGTTGACATTTTCTTGTAAGACCACCTTTAACTGTAGCTTCTTTAGCAATGACATGGCTACACTGGGATGCCAGAACATGATAGAGAAGTGGGATGGGACAAGAAGATGCCTTTTAAAGTCAAGGAAGCACATGTAAACCTCAGCCACAAATGACAGTAGAACTGCACAATTTATGACAGATTGTTATTATATGCAATTGATGACATCCCTTATTTTATCAGTAAGCAACAGTACCTAGCTGATAACACTTTTGCTCTTAGCAGTAGTGAGGCTAGAAATTAATAAAGCCTCAGATGTGAGGCAGACCACAAGATGATGTCTGTAGAGGAAAAATCTACAGTAAGAATGACCAAAGCTATTTCTGGTTGTTCATTAAATATAAAGACTTAAAAATAAAATTAAATGCTCAGTGTGATTGCTAAAAGAGCACAGCCAAAGTGGGACCCGCCAACTTAGGTATGACAAAGACTCCTACTTCGATTTTTGTGACGGAAATATAGCAAAGGCAGGCAGCCATTAGAAAATGGCTTTTCGTACTCATTCCTGCTATTTTTAACACTCTGAATATTTCTGGATACTATCTTTCTCTACCTTGGAAGAAGCGAATACATGTACAAGTTTGCCAACTATTATTATCCTGCAATTGCCATCTGGCCACCAACTCCAAGTAACTATCTAAAATCATGGAATGGTTCCTGGGACATGTCATCTGTCAGGGAGATCTTGGCTGGAGAAGTGAAGTGTTATTGCCACTGTTACTGGGTAATTGGGTGTTAGCTCTTTCCCTCTGTGACCCTGCAGCAGAGTTCAGAAACTGTGAAAGACAGAGGGAATGACTCCTCTGTTGGTACCCAGGATGGAAGCTACGAACCACTTCAATGAAAAAGGCTTTCAAAAAAGTATTATTGTTGATAAAGAGATGCCTTTAAAAAATGGCAGTCTTTCTACTAAAAAAACCATAGCAACCTGATGCTTCTGCTTCTGTACCAAGTGTGTTCATTCTCTGAGTAGAAATCTGGGAGCTTTTTCTGTAATTACCTCCTCTGCAAATTCAGGCTGTGGCTCTGTGTAATCATGAGCCTCATGACAGAAGGGGACAAGATTATGTGCTCAGTCCACGCAACAAAAAGTGCTGAACTGGTATAAACTCCACCAGTAAAAGTTTGGTCAGAAAATGTCAAAGGGGCAGTTTCATCTCATAGCTTTTGTGCCACATAGTTTCATGTCTTCTTCTGCAGCTGGGATAAAAGAACAAAGCTGGCTGACAGTATCATGTGTTCTCTATCACTTAAAACTGCAGCTGAGCATCTGTGCCTAATCCTAATCAAATTTGTCCTGCTGACTATCCAGTGGTGCACAGTTCTCCTTGTTGAGGGCCACAGAACCACAGTCTGCTGTGAGTTTGAAAAGCCCTTCCTCTCGAAGACGTTTACAAGCGGGTTGCCTTTGCTAAAGATACAGTTACTTCTATATTTCTTTCAGTGGTGGTGCAACTTAAACAACAAAGTCCTGGGGTTTGGCTTCCTCCCTTTAAACAACCATCAAACTTGAGATCTTGCACGGCCGAGAAGACCTCTGAGGTAGAGATGGGAAATGGAGAGAAGAGAAGGAAAGAATGATGAAGGGCAGGAATCTTTTAAAACAGCTTTGTCATCAGAGAAATAATGGAACCATAGCTTTGATCTGAGAGGGATTTATAGTCAAAGAAATCAAGACTGGGTCTTGGTAAACAAATCTGCTGATGTGGAGCATATCTATGTGTGCTTTTTCAGAAACAAGCCAAACCAATACCTACACTTGCTAGTAACAATTTTTTTTTTTTTTTTTTTTTTTTGGTGAGAGGAGAAATAAGAAAAGGCTGTGTTGTTTGAGCGTCATGTTTTTTGTTTTACTTTGCCATTTCTAGTGAAGCTCTGACACTCCACAGTGCACTTTTAACATTGGCCATTGAGCATAGGTGTGAATTCTGTGTTTGAGTGGTCATCCTTATCTGATGCTCACTGTGAAATCCCCAGCCCCAGAAAACTGGGATTCTGAAAACTTCCCTCCTGCCTTTGGGATATGTCATACCTTGGGTCTGTATGCAGTACAGACAGATTTCAGGTCCTCTCTGAGGAATGAAAGGGAGAGGGGAGGACACTGCAGGCAGGCTGGATGGTGCTGGTCTTCCCTGTGGAAACCTGTGCCTGACTCTACAACGGTAAGAGGATAATGTCAGGCTGGGCTTTCTCCTCTACTCCTAATGAATGGGTGTAAACTTAACCAAAAGTACATGTTACTATAGTTGTATTCTTTGTAACACCAAATTGTCTATTTTACTTCTCAGCTTTTCCATTCTGTTTCCAGCACTTCAGCATTTGGATTTGTACTTTGGTTTCGGCACTGCCATAGAAGAAAAGCGCCATTTCCTGAATTCTTGATCCTGCCTCCTGATGGTACAAATGGGCAACACTGTGCTCAGTGAGATCAAGCCAAAGATGGTATTGCTGCAGGCATGAATAAATAGAGAGGGATGGGATCAGCAGCGTAGCTGTGCAACAGAGAAGACAAGTGGGGGAGAAAAATAAAAAAGTAGATCGAGGCAGAGAAATAAATATAGGCATTGCTGCAAGAAGATATTTGTGTCTGAAATAAAAAGTGTAAAGAAATGAAGTAAGTCTTTGTGACCCCGTATTGTAAGTGCCCAATGCATCTGGCCACATGAGGGTAAATGTCAGTGCTCTGTGCTGAGAAGATGGGCTAGGTACCTTAAAATAACTTTCCCCTGCCTTGTCTCCTTTCCCACACCTAGTTCAAAGGTGTCAAAACCTACACATATATTTGAAGAACCACAGTCAGGAAATCGAGGCAGTCAGCTTTTTTTTTGATTTCTGTTAATTTTTCAAGAAAATGAACAGTTGTTTCCCATCATTTGGTCAATGAAGCCCTAATGTGCTCATGTAAGTAAGCACATTAAGCTGTAAATCATTCACATACCAAGTGAAACCCATTCTCCGGAAGCAATAGCTATTTACAGACTGGTTATGAAAGGAAAATGGATCCTGGTGTTGTGAAAACAGGACAGCTATGGTTCTCTGACTTTACTTGTCATTTCTTTAGTATTAGTGTTGGTCTCACAGACATAGTCTGTCTTGTGTGCTGTAGTAGAGATCTTTCTGGAAAATCTGGCAGGCAGAAGAAGTGGCTTTAGGTGGTTTAGTCCTTGACAGTCTCCTTTCTAAGTAAAAATAGTCTCATTTTTGAAGTGAGAGAACTGAGTAGAAGAATATAGGGGTTTTGTAGGTGGCTTGGGTTGGGAAGAGAAGCTGAGCAGAGGAGTGTCACTCATTTGTAGACTTCTAACTTTCTGTTTCCTTGCTTATTATTCTTTGTGATGGGAAGTGCAGTCCAGATGCCTTCGCTGTTAGTGGAGGAGCAGCTGAGTGAGGCTCATGTTTAAATAGATGATGGGCTGGATTCTCCACGGTAGTCTCTCTTGACTGTTCGTACTGTGGTGTGCAGCTATTTCCTGGCCTGGCTGATCTCGTCGTGCAGGCAATCTCCAGGCTAGTGGCCAGTGTTCATGCTGGCACTGCTGCTTGCTTGGCACGAAAGAGGCAAGGAGGGACCGACTGACGGCAGCCTGGGTCTGGGAGAAGAGGAGTTGGTGGGATACCACAGGAACAGCCCTCAGTTGGCAAAAAGCCTGCTTCACTTTCAGCTTATCCCCTGTCTCTCCAGCTGGCGCTGGGGCTGGTATTGAGTTGCAGCTCCCTGTTTGCTCTCAATAGGTTGGAGCCGAAACGTATCTGCAATAAAACAGTCTCCAAGCTGCTGCAGGTCCCTGTGTAAATCAGTGTGGACTTAGCTACCTGCATGGCCATAGACTGGTTCTTTCTTTATAAAAATAAGAGAACAGCATGTGGCTGTTCTTCAGCCTGTATGTGCCTTGCCATTTGCATCCCCGGAAAGGCAATGCTGGACTACGAGTATTCCTGACCTTCTCATTTCTTTTATGTTCACCCAGAGATGAGGTTTTCCAGTCAGCTACAAGATTGGAAGTTTTCTAGGAGAAAGGCATGATTTCTTGTTGTTATGTTTAAATGATAGCAAGCACAATGGGATGGCAGTGTGTGTGAGGATGAACAATGACGTGTGCCGGGTTCTGACACCAGAAGAGGTCTGGATGCAATTCATGGAGCAAGGGGAAGGTTTGTCTTTCCTGGTGCGGAGCACATCTCACAGTGGAGAGCCGTAATGGAGCAGTGAGAGTATAATCTTTGGAGCTGCTGTTGAGATCAAATGCCTGCTTTCTTTGTTCCTTCAGTAGCTGTAATGAACTAATGGGCGTGCCTGTGCAGTAAGATAACCAGGCCTTGCAGCAGGATTTGATTCGCAATGACCACAAGTGTCACCTGATATTTTGGCTTATCTGAGCTCCTGAAAGAGTAGCCATGCTTCTCTACGGGCAGCAGGAGCTGGATGTTATACATCACTTTAATTGCACTAAGCAATGAAAATGCTGCTTGCGTGCATATCTTAATGGATGTAATTTCCTGCTTTTTATGCAGTTTGTCACACCTAGACAAATGGTTCTGAATAATGCTGTCTTGCTTATTAAGGTGTGTTTTCACATGGAGTAGATTGACAGGCTGTCGAAAGCCCAACAGAATGTTCTCATACGGAATTTGTAACCCAGCCTTTCTGGCTGGGCATTCGCTAGCCCAATTAGAGTGAATAGATGGTAATGGTGCTTTAATTGGCATGTGGAATAGCTCCATCCATCTGTGGAGGTGAGGGCTCTCTGTCACACGGATTGGTGATCTGGCAAGCTGCTTTTTGAAACATGTCTTACTTTCAGTCTCCTTTGTGTGGGCTGGCACTGTTGCTTGTGTGGGACACACAGTGCCCCCTGAATGCTCAGTTTCTCCAATGGGCATGTTTTTAGATGCATCACAAGTTTGCTATGAGTTCTTGTGGCATTGCTGCCTAGTCTGAAGTGGGCACAAAGCATGAATGGGGCTTCATATACTCTTGGTATGGGGAAAGGAATCTGAGCAGCATCAGGCTTGGATCAGTTCCTGGAAAGCCAAATGGACTCACGTGCACTTAATTTTCCCCAAACATCAAGGAGTTTACAACATGTAAAGGAAAGATATTAAAGGCCTTCTCAGTCTAATCACCTTGTTTACGTACAAGTGTGAGTCTTAAGATACTATGGAATATGCTAGCCAGATATCCAGGAGTACCTATGGCTTCACTATTTGACAGACTGGTAGCTGAGGGTCCCCACTGGTCAGTAGCTTCTGAATTATGTTTGCTGTTCCATTGGCATTTTTTCCTTTCAAGATGTTTGTGAAAGCAGTGGGAGCCTTCATCTTTCTGACTAGCAGTTAGTACATGTTTTGCCTTTCCTAACTGAAGATAATCTTTGGAGATAAGTGTGGACTTAATTAGGCTCTGCTTTGTGGGAGAGAAGCTGATCAAAGGAGAATATTAGAGTGGTAGATTACTTTGTTTTTCCTTGGAATGCTGAATCAAGGAATACTTTTCTTTTGGAGGCTACAGCTACTTCCCTTGTTTACTTTTGCTGTGTTACTTGTGGTTTTAACTAACTGGGGTGTGCAGTGAATGAGCTGGGTGCTTCTCATGCTTAGTTCAAATAAGTGATTAGGCTCTCTAGGGAATTCAACCACTTTAATGATATCCCATTCCTGCCTTGCTTCCAGGCTGGGGGGGGGGGGGGGGGGGGGGGGGGGGGGAGGAATCTATTCAAGATCCTGCAAGGTACCTGGGTAGTATGGCAGTACATTTTATTTACACTCACGACAGCTCTATGAAGTATGAATGTGCTGTGTCCCCTATTTTATGGATGGGAATCTGAAGCACATAGATTGTCACACTTTGAAAGCTATTCAGCGAGGTAGGTTATGGGTTTGTATGTGTGTTTTGTTCTGTTCTTCAAATCCTTTCCTGCATTAAAATAACTGAAGACCTGGGTCTTTTGGAAATACTGCTGAAAACCTTTCTGTAATTTTAGGTGTCTGAATACATCGCAGAAAAATCTCTTGGGAACAGACTTTCAAAGGTCACGCAGAGAGTTTGGGAATTGAACCTGATTATGGCAGAATGCAGAGCTGAAATTTTGCCACCTGATCATCTTCCTACATTTTCATTTTTCATCCCAGGTGGTGTGGTAAGTGCAGAAGAAGGAGGAAGTGGTAAGAAACCAAACTATGTTCCAGTGGCGTTCCTGCAGTAGCCAACCCATCTTGCCTACTGCTTGACACGGTACCAGTTTTCTGAGGAAAACTTACACCCTTCAGTGAGGCGTGCTGTCATAAAAAGGAGCCAGGGGCACAGAGCTGTACTGCAGACAATGCAGCTCTGCCTCTTCTAAACAAATCAGCCCAGGGTTTGCTGGAGCATGTTGCACCATACAGTTACTCTAGCAGTGCAGCAGTTGATGCAGAGTCCCAAGGAAAGCTGCTGGCAACAAGGAGCCTCCTGAGCACCAGCAGTCCCCACAGCATGCTGACAACAGGGCCACGCATCTGGTAGCTTTTCTAAAATGCAGCGTGTAGATGAGGATGTGTGCGTGGTAGCTCCCTCTGACAAAACTATTGCATGGTTACAGCAGAGAGGGAGATTACCTGACAGTTTTCCAGTATGAAAAATGAGGAAATTACAGCCATCTCTTTTCTGGCTTATTTTAGTGATCATTTTATGGTTGACCGTGGGCAACAGCACGATCTGGTAATGCAGCGTGGTGTAAGCTGGGATCTTGATGATGAGCACAGAGTATATGATATCAAGCTAGAGGTAGCTGTAGTTGCTGTAAATGCATCTGCTCCCTCCACTTCAGTGTGCACTGAAGGTTGTATTTAACAAGTGGGTATTTACCAGACAGCTCTGCTTATATCCTAGGCTGTGATCCAAGCTGGATGGTAGTGTTGCTTCTTGTTTTACAGTTGATTGTTCAGCACGGTTGTTGCACAGTGCGTTAGGTGCCTCAGCCCCTTGTATTGCTCATGGCCTTCTCCTTGTGGCTCTGCAGCCTGCCTCACACAGGCAGCTCTGTGCCCTGGCACCCAGGCTACCATGGCTGCCTTTGCCAGAGCTCCTGGGGCAGTATTTTCTTTCCCCTTGTTGTTGGTGTGTTCTCATGGCCTTGCACTTGCACACCCTGAGGCCATATTCACTGCTGTGATCATCACCCACTGGGCTGTAGCTCTTGCTTTACATTAGGGAACCCAATAATATGTATGCACAGAATTGGCACGGAGCACCTGCCCCTGCTCAGCACGTGCTCTGATCAGTGCTAACAGTGTCATACGCAGGGACAAGTAACAGGGGATTTCAGTGGATCTTGATGGAAACTATAGAGTTGCTACAGGAAAAGGTTGGGAGGAATGACTTGCTGCACTGGAGGGGTGCGTGGCAAGGATGCTCATTTGGGGACCCCATCACTTCTTGTCCTGGATAGCCAGTGGAGGGAGTTTTCCGTTCCCCTTCTAGTTCTGTCTGTCTCCTCTTTTGTTTTTTTTTCCCCAAAAGGAGCTTTCACCATTGCAGTTGATGTATGGCATCAGCTATGGATGCTGCTAATAAATCTTCGTGCATGTGCACATGTTGCACTCTTCTTTGTGAGGTTGTTCTAGTCCCAAGTAAGTCGGTCCTTTAATATGCCAGCAGAATAAATGCATCTAATATTCAAGATGGAGGACATTAGAAATCACTTTTCTGTTTTCCAAGCATGGTTGTACAATAATTAAATAAAATTGCTTCTGCTTTGAGTTGTGCTTGAGACTGACTGTGTTCAGACCCAAGGAACTACTGCAGCCTGCCATATGCTGAGAAGGACCTAGGCTCGGTATTAAATTAATATTATATGGCAGCTTGTTCAGGTAGAGGCTTTGATGAGGGTTAAGGTGATCTGGACCCTGTTTCTGTGCTGTGTGCCTGAGAGCAGGGACAGAAAGCAGCTACAGAACTGTCATTTTGCTGATGCAGTTTCACACTGACACAAACTGAAGTTGTAGCAACCTCAAAAGACCTCGTCTGTGTCAGGCAGAGCAGGCTGTCATTCTGTGTCTGTATTACTAACCTGAAGAAATGATGGGATTGTTGGTGCTGGAAATGATTGTGCTTACCAATTTCTAACTGGCTGGGGACAATTGCTCGATTAGGCTTTGTACCTTGCTTGCAAACCCTTGGTTGCTATCCTTTTAATTAAGCTACAGCTCTTCTGCTTGTGAGGCAAAGAAGAGCTAATGGCATATGCAGAGAGCCTGCACATCAAAGGCACAGCTGCAGGGTTTTTTTCCTGCTTCTGTTGCCTTCTTGCAGCCTCTGTGAGCCCTGGGTAAAGGCCATGCTGTGCCATGGCAGAACGCC
This sequence comes from Gymnogyps californianus, assembly GCF_018139145.2. Classification (NCBI taxonomy): domain Eukaryota; kingdom Metazoa; phylum Chordata; class Aves; order Accipitriformes; family Cathartidae; genus Gymnogyps; species Gymnogyps californianus. The sequence goes on from NC_059471.1 coordinate 125,609,489, forward strand.
AGCTGTCTGCACCTCTGCTTGCAGCTCGGGCTGTGACCTGTGGTGCAGTGTAACGTGCCACAGAGAAAGCAGAGGTCTGTCTTATCTCAGGCTTCGTTTCTCCCTGCTTTGGTTTCCTCTGATTTCACAGTGGGAAATACTTTCTGACTTGTACCTGATCTTACGGGGGGAGGCTGTGAGGATGCATGAATGTTTTTGAAGTGCTGAAGTGCATGATCTATTGTTATACATGTAAAGCCTTTTTTTATTTCCTTTTTATCTTAATGTATACCTTCAGAGGCCCTAGGGAAAGGATTAGCTGGCAAATTTGATATGATAAATCCAGCATACATTTGTAGCAGGAGGTCTCCTTGTAAATGGGGCTGGGGGATGAAGAGGGCTTGAAGGAGGAAACTTTGCAAATAGGATTACTGACGAAAATGCAGACAAGTATTACAAGCTCTAACATGCATCCCCTGTAGATGCATCGAAGTCTGGTGAGTTTGCACTGCCACTGTGAACTTGCTCTGGCTGGAGTTTGCTTTCAGAGTTATGGCATCAAAACTGCAAAGAGGGATGCTTAGCAGGTCTTGCTGAAGCAGCACCTGGATGGATTTCCCCACACTCTTGTTATTCAGTGCTTCTTTAGCTTACACCACACTAATCGCATAAGAAAACCTGCAATTTGGGAATTGTTTGTATTCCACAAGATCCACTGGTCTATCTAATTGGATACCTTTGCTTTCAGAACAAAGCAGTGGTTCTCCTTGTCTTGTACCACATTTCCTAAAATCATGATAGGAAAGTGAGATTCTGGCTGCTATCATGCCGGTTATAATGACTAACTCTTAAGTGGATGAGAGGAAGGTGGCTGCTCATCTTCCCCATGTTTCTTTTGTAGCACCCGGACAGTTGAATTATGTCATATCATGGGAAACAAAGAGCTCTCCTTCCTCTTCCTCCTCCTCCAACTTCCAAAAGGAATCACTGCTTACCTGGAAAGTGCCCAGAATAACAATTATGCAGCTAATGTCTTTCTGGTAATTTTCCTATCTGTACCATACTTGTATGGGTTTTTTTTTCCCTTTAGAGTATGGCCTGTTTGGTGCTGTAACTTTGGAAACCAAGTGTAAAACCACAATTTTTTTCAGATGCACTTTTTTCCTGTTTGGTTTGGCTTTGTTATGTATGTTATATGCCGTAAAACATACTGTCCAGGCAGCAGAATCACAGGCCTTGGAAGCAAAGAGGGAAGGGGCAAAGTGCCGTCAGTACAAAGATGAGATGGGTGCTATCCAGAATGGCGTGGAGCGACATGGCACAGCTCATGGACAAAGTGCAACTTCACTGACAGAATTTGCTTTGGGAACTGGGAACACTTCTGTGCTGTGTGGTGGAACATATAGTATTAGTTTAGCCTCTTTCAATTTCTATCACTTGGCAACGTTGTTTGAAAAAATACAGGTTTATATGCTTTTACAAAAATGTTCCTTAATATGAAAACATTGAAAGTGGAAAATAAACTGTTTCATATACACAGAGATCATGATTAGAGGAAAACTCTTTTTTCACCTAGGATCTGGCATTGAGGAATTCTGCTAGTCCCAAATTTTCAGTTTCTAGTTCTTAAACAGATGTAGGATCAATTTAGGAAGAAGTTTTAGCTCTTGTTCACAAGGCAATGAAATGACCGTACATATGTATTTAAATAAGTCTCAGTGTCTTGAGGCAATCAGTATTCTTGGTGGAAATTACTGAATGCAGAGGTCATTTTGGAAAAATTCTCATGTAATAAGCTGTGGAATGGTGCAGAATTATGCTAACAGAATGAGCCTGAAATATGAATGATTGCTTGGTCATACTGAACACGTGAACCAGCCGAGTCCAGAATTAACATCAGATACTGGCTGTTATATTAGGGATGTGGAAGTCTCTTTTGGATGCCAGAAAAATCTATAAAACTAATTTAATAAAGTTACAAAACAAACACTTGCTTTTTTTTTATTAGAGTTTATTTTAAGACTTGACCTTATTACACGTTAGTCAAAGGAGCTATTCTGAAAGAGCATATAGAGCAACTGAAGGCAGTGTGAGATTTGCAGAGGGTGAATTGTGCAGTGTTGGGGCTGGGGGCAAGGAGGAACAGGTAGTTCTAAAATCCCAACATCCTTGTGTACAGAGGGGTCTGATTCTTTCTCTTTTGTGCTGTAGTGTTAACACAGAATGGCCAATACTGTGAATTCACACTATTGAGTGTGGCATGGAGCTTCGTAGCTTTTCTTTCTCTCTCTTTCTTTCTAGTGTACAGGCTGCTCTTCTACATATCAGCTGAGCATACACTAAATATCTTAAGCTCAAATCTGACAGAATATAGGAATAGCTGTACAGAGTCAAATGCCCATCTAACCTAGTACCCATTTCTGACAATGACCAAAAATGAACGCCAGGGGAAGTACGGGAGAACAGCTCTAGCGTGGGTGGCACTTTCCCCAGGGTACTGTCTCAGACCTGGCAGTGGATTATGTGTATTCTAGTAATCCTCATTTCTCTTCTTTGAATTTGACTAATCTCATCTCGAACCCACATGAATTTGTACCATCCAGAGTGCCCTGTGCAGTGGGGTTTATAAATTACATGCAGAGCAAAGAGCCATCTCCTCTGGATTGTTTCCAGCCTGTCTCCTACGAGTTTCATTTGATGTCTGCAAATCTTTGTACTGGAAGACACAGTGCAGAGCTGAATCTCTTCCACACACAATCTCCACATAACTCGGGATTTTACAGACCTCTATCATATTCGCTCCTCAGACATCTCTTTCCCAGACTTAATTCCTGTCACAAATCTCTCCTCTGTCTTGCAGTGTGACATATTCCTGTTACTATACTGTAAAAACAGAAGCAAACCAGGTTGCTAGGGCTGAATCTGTCTCCAGATACTGTGGCAGTAGGAGCCATAAAAGCACTGATGATCTCTGAGAGGGGAAGTATTGTTCCTGTTCTCCAGGAGGGGAGAAGGTGATGCTACCGCTTGCTGTACTTTACAGGCAGGCCCTGTTTGTTCCACTCATGCTCTGAGCTGCCCGGACAGACACCATCTCGCATCCAAATGCTTGGGTAGTGCTCAGCCCAAGCTAACATACCCTGTCTCTGCAGGAATGCTAAGCTAAGACTCTGCACTGTGCTAATGTGACTATGCAGCTTCTGGAAATAAGCTGGCTTGTAGCTGGCTGGGTCAGAGCACGTGGACTGGATGTGAGACTGCCTGTCCTGCACCAAACTGCCAGCACGTCCCAAGCGATCTGCTTATTGCCACAGCCTGGTAGGGGAGTGGAGTAAACTGTCTCCACAGTAGTACTCTACTGTTAGCCTCCTATTTCATGCAGAGTCGGCCTATCTAGCACACTGCTGAAACACAGCTACTCTCATCCTGACTTCTTTATTGCAATGTAGACTCATGCTGCTGCTCATATCTTTGCAAGCAAAGCCCAAAAAGCTGTAAAATTGACTCTTGGTTTTGAGTGAATAAACACTGACGGCTTCAAGTCTGGTTTTCGTTACAGCCACAGCTCCTTGGGCATTAGATTGCCAGGGACAGCAAAATGGTCACAGCACTATTGCTTCAGCCAAAGCCCTGAAAACCTACATTCATGGTGGCCGCTGCCTGAAGGGGAGACTGTGTGGGACAGCAGCCACTGCTGAGTGGGCAGGAGGAGAAGTGGCATCTCTCAGCAGCAGCCCCTGCTCGCCTTACGTTTCTGATACCCTTGAAAGCAATGGAAGCAGTAAGCCTGTTCTCCGGTGCTTTGTGCTGTCTGGTTGGGTCCTCCCTTCCTCCTTTCTCTGCTTCTCCCCTTTCTGTTGTAGTAGGGGCCCAGCCCTTCATCTTGGGAGCAGCAAAAATCAGTTTTCCCTGTGCTGCTGTGACCTGCTGGAAAGGAAGACTAGTTCTAGCTTTTTGCTGTACTGAAAGATGGTATTGTTCAAATGATAGATATTGCTGAGAAAAGGTAAGAGCTGTGTGAATAGGAGGTCTTTTCTGTCTTATGTATAAATCACATAATTGTAACATAAAGAATGGCTGTTTTCCATCTGCAATCATATCCAGTCTTGTTCCTCCCTTCTTTACCTCAGAAATAAAGGTTGAGGGGCATTATGTATTCTTCAGCTACTTCTGACTTGAGCACCATCCAGCAGAAGGGATGCTGGATACCTCAGTAATACAAAGATCTTACCAGTTGATTGATCTTTATTTTCAAACATTTTCCTTCCTCCGTCCAACCAAAGAAATGGCATGCAAAATTAAATGCTTGCCAGACATTCTCCATGGTCTCAGATAATCACTGCTCAAGGAAAAGTAGGGAGGGAGACCTGCAGGCTCCTGGTCAGCTAAGGAGAGACATGTGGCGTTGCAGAGAAGTGGTGGCTACTCAAACCTGGGCAGCTCTTTCTGCTGTTGCAGGAGAGTAGAGCAGGTGGAAGAAAGTCACACACAGATGGCAGAGCAACACTTAACTGCAACCAAGGTGCCCAAGCAGACTTTGCTACCAGTGAGATGCTGGATGTGCTCCAGTCTTTTCAGTGCCTATAGGCAGTGCAGGCTTGAGCTGCTGTTCGATACTTTCTGGGCTCCTAACTCTTTCTGACAACAGCATTGACTGGAACATGTGTGACTGCTGTGACATTATGAGAAGAACCTTGTTATATTTCAGTCTGATGGTATTTTTAAAAGGTGAATGTTACCAATGTTGTAAGCAGACAAGAAGCTATTGCAGAGCTGTTAGCTGAACGAGGCTGCTGCAGGAATGCTGATGAGCGGTGGTCTGCTCCTTGCTGGGGGTGCAGAGAGCTACTGGCAAGCTGGAAGGAATTCACAGGGAAGAAAGAAAACTGATGAGGGGCCTGGAAGGTTTGATATATAGGAATGGTTAAAGTGCTCAGTATGTCAGACTAGAATAAGTGATAGCTGAGAAGGGACAACACAAACAGTTTTGTAGATGTACTAAGAAAGAAGAATTATTTAGGGCCCCTTTTGAGGGCAGAAAAAGGGAGGTAAAGTACTGAAGCAAGGAAAAGGAAAGTTACATTAGATACTAGGAAGAACTTATAAATAGGGCTGCATATTCCAATGAAGACCTCAATATTCACTTGAATACATGATAGCAGTCTCATACTTTGGAAACTGCAGTCTTCGATGGGCCCCATTGCTGGTAAATCCCAGGCTGCTATTCTGCAGCAGCTCTCAAGGAGCTGGGCTGGCTGAAGCTAATGTTTGTTGTAGGGCTACATCAGAGCCTGCTTGTTCTGGACACTGTATAAACTCCCAGTAAGAAAGTCCCTAAGTGAGAGTGTAGGTAAAATGGAAGGAAAGACAGACACCAAGAGGGGTAGTGATGTGCCCAGGCTCACATCACAAGCTGCTGATGGTTTATGCAACAATTTAGGCCCTTGCTACCAGATCTGGCACTTTGCCCTTTGGGTCACCTACTTTTTTCAGCCTGGGATGACCTGTCTCCAAGTCTGTGAAATTACTACAGGAAAGTGTGCTACTAGTTTAGTGGGAGCCATTTCTTCTCTGGGCATATTTGAGACTACTATCCTTGTCTTCAAGCATTAAAAATAATTTTACCAATTTCACTTCCTCACCAGGTTTTTGATTTGTTCCATTCCCTTCTCTTCTGTTTTCAATGTTGTCTCTTGGTCATGAATTTACATTCCTGGAAGAAGAATGTACTGATATCCTTGTGTTAGTCTCTTTTCTGCTTTGGCTTTCATGTAACCTCTTTCACTATTTCAAGGTGAAAGCTGTCATGAAGTCAGTGCATTATAAATACTGAGGTGAGATGTATGACCACATCATCTAATCCACTTTCCTGGTATTGACAAATTGTTTCCTAGTGCAATGTCTGATTTAGTTTTGACTTCTCAAAGCAATGGACTTCTTGCTATTTCAGTAGTCAGCAACGTTTTTTTTCCCTCACAGTCGGTGTTGGTGGTTTTTTTTTTCCTTCCTGCTATCACCTTGTTTTTCTTAATAATGGTCCCTTGCGTGATGCTTGCCCATTTGCTTTTTTTCTTGGCTTTATACTTTCCAAAAATATGTTTGGGGTGTGGCACATTTCAATGTTTTTCCAATGAGGTCAGTATTAGTATTCCCAGTTTAGAGGTGAGGAAACTGAACCACCGAAAGGAAGCTAGATCACCAAAAAGCCAGGGACTGAACCCCCAAAACCTGGTTGCCAATCTGATGCTGCCAATCTGACCCTGCTTGTCCTGTTACAGCTGCTCATCTCTGCTAGGTATATTCATTGAGTCAGCCCCTTTGGCTTCACTGCCACTACTGCTGGATCCACCTGCTGTCTTTAGGAGCTGATGTGAAGATTGGATGTGTTAAAGCCTCAGCTTTCTCAGGAGGCTAGGCCACATCTTTCTGACGGTGGAGATGGGGCATCCTTGTGGATCGTGTAACTATGCCATGACAAGCCAAGCTGAGTCCTGGTCAGGCCTGTGCAGCACATTGTCATCTTCTATTTCCAAATTCTGCTTTTCTATGATAATGTCAACTGGTGTTGTGTGATCTTATTGCTGTTTGTTTTACAGTAATACTTGGAAATCTATCTGAGCTGCCTCTACACCTGGCAGGTCAGCAGTCCCATCCAACATACCCTTCTCTGTGCATAAGAAAGGCACACAGTCATGGAGAGCTTAATCTCTTGCTGCAGACCCAGAGCATGAGTTGCAGTATCAGGCTGGGCTTGTATCACAGCCACTTGTTGACATTTCTGAATAGGAAAGTCAAAGCTGACTGGATATCGTGACAGCTACAGTGCTCCCTTGTGTGCCGTCGCTTCTAGAAGCAGGTATGACTTGTCTGTTTTAACCTGAAGGAGGGATGCTTACAGTCTAGTTAATTATCTGACTTCCAGTAGTGTCTAAAAACTGCAGTCAAGGACTAATGTGCTGTTGTGTTGGTTGTTGTATACGAGTGAGCACAGTGAACTTTTCTGTGTTAAGTGACAAATAAGTTTGTCTTTGGCACCAGTTCAAAGCTCTGCTGGTGCCGAGCTTGTCACTAGTGCTAAAGATTCATTACTGTTGTCCTGCTAGTATGGAGTTTTCTTTTCCATTTGGGTTTTTAAAGTTACTTATGTAAAGTTGTCCAGTGGTCAGTGAAAGAGTTAGAACCAGAATTCACATACAGCTGGATCTTTTCCTTCAGTGTATTTTGTGCCTAGATCATTAGCTAAATTAAACTTCAGGCTGACTTTATGCTGGCAGAACATTATTATCCAACTTGGTCTCTGTCCAGAGTGGCAGAGGTAATGAACTTTTCCAATGAATGGCTTAAATTCATTGGAATTTATGCCTATGCCTGCCTGCTATTTCCTTCCTTCCCAGGTGGGAGTAACCTTGTAAGCGACTCTGATTAGCACAGATGGCTGTCTCTCTGTTGTTTCAGCCCTCCCAGCAGCCTGCTCTGATCTCGACAGATGGAGTGGGCTTGGTGCTCCAGAGTTAGGAGCTGCAGAGGACATGTGTGTGCTTGGTGGAAGCAGCAGACTGAGTCACTCAAATATTTATGGTGTTCTTCCTGTTGAAAAGATTAATGTGGAGATGAAAAGTGCAGAAAAAATTGCTACGCTGCAGAAGTAACCGTGGTTCCCAGTGTGTAACTATAAACAGCAAAACTGTGGAGACTGATTTATGAAGAACAAAAACCAGAGGAATTCTGCAGAGCTCAGATAAATGATAACAACTGCTAGGCCATGAGGAAGGCAAGCCGCTATTTAAAGTGGGGCACAAGGGCACAGCCAAATTCAAGGCAACGAAAACGAGTGTACAAAATGCTGGCTGAACATTGCAGAAATGTTCTGGGCAGTGAGACCTTTCTTCTGCTTCCTAAGGGGAGTGGGAGAGAGCTCCAGCACTCTGCATAGATTGATTTTGTAGTGAATAAAACAGGGCTACGCTCTGTGTTAGAACTTGATGGCTGTGCAGGGATGTAGCAAGGGAGGAAATGGGGGCTGTTAAGACCTCAGATCTGGCTGTGCAAAGACAAGTACTTGCTTCTCTGCTTTGGAGCAGGTGTGTGAAGAGCAGCAGGTAGACACTGCAATTCTTTGTCCTAAAGCATCTCCCTCTCTTTCTGCTTCTTTCGATGAAATCGGGGAATTATAGTAACTCCTCTGGGTCTTTTGTGAATCTCCTTTTTCTTTCCTTATAGCCTGAGCCAGTTCTGGCTTGTATAACCTGCAGGTTCATCCTCATTCCTAGAAACTTCTGAGGGGATTAATGTTAAACTGGAGCCAGGTGCTCAGGCTTTCTTCACATGACAGATTACCTTGGAGATTTGGAAGGGAAGGCATATGACACACGCTTCGGGACAAATTCTGGGGATCTAGAGTCAGGTTACCCCGTGCGTATATGCCTGTGTCTCTGAGATGGCAAAGATCATACTCCTTTAGTTCAACCACTGCTAGGAAATCTCTCAGTCCCCAGTTTCCTTGGAAAAGCTTCAGCTCTGTTCCTTCCCACAAGATAATCAGTGCAGTCATACCGATTCACTGAGTGAAACAGGCTTTGAATATCAGATAATTTACCACCCAGGTGGAAATCAGCAGCAATGCCAATTAAGTCAAAAGGTTATCGAGTTTGAAAGCGGTAGGAAAGTAGAATGAGACACAACCATTTAACAATGAAGCATTTATGATTTTTGAAGTATTTTTTCCTTCCTGGGAAGCATCCTAGAGCAATACATGGTAGATCAAAAAATAATAAAATGCCAGAAGATAAAAAGATAAAATTTTGGAGAGTGATGTGCAATTCCTATCAACACAGGGCAATCTTAGTCTCATTCAAACACTTCTTCCAAGTTTGTTTTTTCCCCTTCCCCTACTGTACCCCATATCCTAGTTCACATAATGTTGCCTTCTTGATAGTTTGGTTTCTTACTTTTGATTAAACAAATTAGCGCACTAGACGAGCAACCCAGATGTATTTCCAGATACTCTTTTTGTTCCTTATTGATTCCTGCATAGAAGGTACACTGTTCACATTCAGCATCCATGCAGAGATCTGCAGTACTATAGTGCTCTCTTACCATTTTAGAACATGTTTTCTTGGGGAACAGCAAAACCAATGAGTATTACCGAATTCTGATTGTGCAGGTACAGAAGCAGACCATACGTTCTGCGCGTGTCCTGTGTGCAAACACAGAAGCTGCGGCACCAATCCATTGTGAAGAGCAGAACAGCTGCCTCCGACAGGGGCTAATGCATATTCCTTAGAAGTAGGTATAAAAATTGCTTCTCTGTTTAATGACTCAGGTTGGATCAGTGAATAACATTTCTTTCATACCCTGTGTGGAGAGCAGCTTTATTGTCTGAAGTAAGAGAACTGAGAATAAACTAGGATTTTATCATTACTGGTATAACAACATATACTGTGCTTCATCACTCGGTGATCTCTAACCTTTTGTTGGCTTTTACAAAGTTGCTGTAATCACATCCCATACCAATCGGTTTTCTGTTTTTCTCTTTTCATCTTCCCAGAATCTCTAATGCATAAGGTTTCCTCTAGTTTCTGCGATTTCCTCTGGACTTGGAGCCAGACAAAATGCCACAATTTGAGCCTGTGGAGGACTTTGAATGTCATGTTGGTCAATTGGGCTTTTTCTTCCATTGTTCTGTAAAATGTTTCTCTAGGTCACTTACTCTCTTTTCCAGAGGATGCTAGCACTTGATAAGGGAATCGTACAGGTAACAAGTCCTGGGACTGTCTACCCTCCTAGTCTTGATAATGTTACAAAAATTTGCAACTGACCTTTGCCAACCGAGGAGAGAGGCTAGGATGCAAAGTATAGAATTACAAGGGTAAATATTTATTCATGTGCATGAGGTTTCCCAGCCAAATTGGGGCACCCCGAATGTGGTTTTACACAGGGTTCTTACACCCTTCAAGCGTTCAGGTACAACACGATTTGATTAATCACTAACACCCACACTACAGATTACTAATCATAGTAAAACTTTGCAAAGCAACTATATTTCTGCAGCGTTCTTGCTGCTTGTCTATTGGTCCAGATGTCGCTGGAGTCAGTTTTGCTGTAGTTACATATCTATGATGCCAGACAACGCCGGGAGGGTTTCAAAGATGTGTTAGAGGGGCTAGGATGCTGGCGTTATCTTGGTTGTCCAGGGTTATCTTTTATCCTTCATGGGCAGCTCTAAGCTTCCAAGAAGCAAAGCCCTTATTTCCAGGGCCAGGCTGTACTTTAGTATTGTTTTACTTAAGCGTGAATGGTACCAAAGCCTCCAGTAAAATTCCACTACCTCATTACATTGCAGTGTATAATGTGAACTAATACATATTAACAAGTTAGTACACTGTCATCCTATAAAGACTGATTGATATTATAGTTAAGGAAGGGAATTTTCATAACGATAAATCAGTTCAGAATCTTTTGGAGAAACTTTTCCGATGGACTCTGAGGATGATTTAATTTTCCTGTCAATCACTGTGGCAGATTTTTGCGACTTTAATCCATGATGACAGTATTGAAAGTTCATATTTTTGTACCAGCACTGACCACGCTGCTTGTTTGTTGTGCTTTTTATAATTGTCTTGCTACCTAGCACCTAATATGGTCTTTCCTCTTATTACATGGCAGGTAAAATTATTTACATCTTTACCTACGTTTGATGGGTGCCTTTGGGACAATGCTAGCTATATATTTTGTCTTTCTGTTATTGATAAATGAGCTCTTTTATTAGGTTTCATGTGCTAGCAGGAGTCAATCCTTCTATTCAACAATTTATTGAACAGATATTGGCAATATCAAGAAAAGCAATATAATCTAGATAGGTTTTGGAATATTCCATTATATTTCTTACTTGCCTGTAACGATCTCATCCTCTGTGGACTGTGACCCAGTCCATACAGAGAACAGTAGAGTTGTTACGTGCTCTTGGTAGACTCCAGCTGTCATTGAAGACCACTGGCTGATGTTGTCCCCATCCCCAACTACACATTCAGTGGTGCACAGTCCTTTGGGGCTTGATTATTTTCGCTAGTAACCCATAATATACTATAATCTCCCAGAGATTTGTCTCTTGTTACATGCTTTTAAAGATCTTGCAGGAACTTCTTTGCATTTTTTGCAAGAGGTGCCTGCTGCTTTACACTTTGTCAGTAGTCAGAAAGCAATGGTGTAGTTGGCACACGAGCTCCCTGTTCTGAAATTTGCCTCTTTCTTTCAGACCTGGTGATCCCTTTTTTTATAATGGAGTAATGTGTGCCTTCCCTTGATATTACACTTGGGCAGGTCGTCTATCTTCGGGAGCTTTACTATGAGGCTTCTTCCCCAGTGGCTTCTCTTTCTTGTTCTATATCTTGTGTCAAAGTGCAAGGAAACTCTGGAGGATTTTTCTGTCACTTGCCTGAAGCACCTCTCCAGTAATGGTTTCCTCTGCAGCCACTTTCCAATTTTTATGTTTAATAATGGAGTTTCCTCTCAGTGTTACAAGTTAATTATACAGAAGCTCTAAATATTTCGGTCTATGTTACTGCTTTGCCGTCATCTCTTCTGAGCCCTCTCTTGAGCTTGCATCAGGGAGGAGAAGAGATGATTTCTCTCTATCCTTCTGTTTCAGATATTTTTTTCATCTGTCACTTGTTTGGAGGGTTGTCACTCATTTGGAGAATAATCACTCATTTTAATCCCAAAGCTAGATGATCTAACCTTCAGTAGTATTTGTAATCAGAAATAAAAACTAATGATTATGAGGATGGAGGGAGTCTTCCATGCTGAAAGTATGAAATTCATGACATAGGAATTTCCTGAAAGAATAACTTTTAGGGATCTTATTTCAGATGTAAATCACATATTGCTTCCTACTTTTGGATATACATTTGCTTGAAAATTTGCCTGTTGTTAAGTCTTTGTGAACTTGAAGATAGGTTTGTCCCAAATGATAAAGTAGGAGTGTTAAAACATTCTCCAGCTGAGATACAGGACTGTACTCTGTGTGTGCTGCGTGCCTTCAAACACAGATTATGAGGTGATCACACTTGTTTGGAGTACGATTGCTGTTTGTTACCAGCTTACCGCAGTCAATTCCTGTAGTAATACCTGTGGGTTGACCAGAAATTAAGTTGTGAATAATCTTTTTCTTGTGCTGCTCCCAGAGCAGCTGGGATGCCTGGAGCCCTGTATACAGTCAAGGAGAAACTGATGATTTTTTAAGAAACTCTGTTCCCTCTAACTCCCAAGCCAAAGCAAAATACCAGATAAAAATCTACTGGAGTATTCTGAGGACTGCTGATACAAAAAAATTCTGGCAGTCCAGTGAGACACCTATTTTTCATGAGATGTCAAAGTCAGGGAAGTTTACTCAAGTGTTCAAGTCTGGCTGCTTTTCCAGACCCTTAAAGCTGACCTCATAGCTTCTAGCTGTGTCTTAGTACTTGTTTGTAGCATCCTGAGCAACTAATAAGAACTGAAAGTCAGACCAAATTTGAAGTCAGATCAAAGGCTCACAAGTCAAGAATAGCTGACACTTTTTCTGAATTGTTGCACTACAAGCTTAATTTGTTCTGGGCTTTTTTTTTTTTTTGGTCTCTTATGTTGCAGCCTATAATAAAGATTTGACTGCTGGAACTTGGTTGATTTCTAGCTCAACTAATGAACAAACCAGAATGGAAGTGGCTTCTTTCTCTTTGCTGTTCTGTGTCTTCTTTGGGTTAATTAGGGATATCACAGCAGAACTGTGCTCCCATATTGACTTCCCTGTGATTGCAGAGTGATTTTTTTCCAGGTCTTTTTTTCCCTATGCTGACTTTTCCAGCCTTTGCCACATTAAAAACATGGACCTTAAATAGCCACGTTTGTTAGCTACGCGCAGGTATTGCTACTCATCCCCTGTAGCAAGGCTGCTGCTGTTGCAACGCTGTGGGACCCCACACAATCATGAAGGACTTTGCCCTCCATTCACATCAAGGCAGCACCCACCCTTGTTCACGGCTGCTCCTCACGACTCCTTTCCATGACAGCAGTGATGGCCAAGGGTCAGGGTACGACAGCAGTGATGGCCAACGGTCGTGGTATTTGGAGGTCAGGAGACAGGTTGTTCACCTTTCTCTCTGACCACAGGCCTGTTTTCAGGCATCGGTGCAAAAGTCACGTCTTCCACTACACTCTCCCTACATCAGTCTCTTTTTCCACAGGCAAATAAAACCAAGACAGTCCTCAGATGTGCAGCCAGCAGTTTGCCCCAGCAGGTGAACAAGGGAGGAGTGAGAGAGAAGAGTGTGAAAACTCAGGAGACAACCTTATCTAACAAAAGTGAGGATGGTGCATAGCATGGCACAAGTAAATTCTTGTGGTGGCTTTTTTTGAGTGACTTGAGGAAACATGGGGAATCAGCGGGCCGGTAAGGCACTGCTGATGATACACAAGAGCATGGTGCAGGACAGCCAAAGCACGTTATGGGCTGGTGGGCCCCCGACAGAGGTACAGACATGTTCAGCAAAGAGCTGCTTCTTTGCCCGCCTTCAGATGTGCCAGTGCTGAGGAGCTGACTTTGGCCCCTAAACCCCGTCTCGTTTCAGAGGGAAGTGAGCGCCCGGCATTCTGGCTTCTTCTCACCCGCAGCCGGTAACTTGTGCCGGATTTAGTATCCTTCCTTGTTGAGCAATTCCCCCTTGGAAACCTCGGAAAGGGCGTTTTTCAGGCGGGGGCTCAGCGCGGCAGACAAGTTAACTGGGAGCTCCCTCTCCTGGCCGCGGGCCGTGCTCGGGCCGGGGCTCGCCGGCCTGCGCCGCGGTGTCCGTCCCGGCAGCGACGGCAGGGCAGCGCCGCGCAATACAGCTGATTTCCCCTCGCTGTAGCTCAACAGAGCAGGGCTGGCAGGGTGTAGTACTAGGAGTATTGAAAAACGGGGGTAGAAAGCCCCGAGCACCAGGTTCTGCCTTTACCTCATGTCGGTAAAATGCAAACACGGTCGCAATATTGGATTTTCTCTGTCTCAGTGATGCCTGCTCTTGTGGTCACCATCTGCTCTTGCAGTTACCACCTAACTTGACTTTATCTGTCTTCCATTGGCCAGGGCCAGGCAGTGCCTTGCCTTGTTGCTTTGTGATAAGAAGCATCACGATTTCTGTCTTGCACCCCTTCATACTTAAGAGGACAGAAGAAAACATCTCTGCCATCTCCCCTCTCCCACACCAGCTGTTCAGTCTTGCCATTCTGGGTTCATTCTGTGCTTTGTACTTGTCATTCTGACAGAGGCTCAGTGTCTGTGGGATGTTCTGTGGAACAAAATGGTCTGGGAGCAGACTGAGTTACTGCGTCTGTGCTGTTTAACAGGTACCTTCAAGTGATTTTTCGTGCTTTTGATTCTTGCTGTATATGACTGCAATGTCCACGTTATTTTCAATGATTTGGGAGAGCAAAAGACTTAAAAGAGCTGGCAATGCACTAATTTTGAATACCACCAAAGCAAGTAATTTCGCTGCTGATTATCCCCATTTTAAAATGGGGTAGAGAAAGAGACATGACGGTAGGGATGATCATTTCTGGCAGAATAACGAGTGGATCTGTTCTTCAGGTGTGGGAAATAAGGGGCATGTTGAGGGAAAAGCAGGATAATTTGCAGGAGGTTTGTTACTGAAGGGTGGAAGGGAGTAGTGAGTAGGGTGGCCCTGTGTGTATGGAAGTTGATTGGTTTTAGGAAGACAAAAGGTGTCTGTGGTCATGACAGAAAAAACAGTGGGAGGATGATGATTTTGGAGGAATGTCGTGGTAATGGGAATCTTGTATGACTAAGGACAGGAGATGACTGTTTTGAAGGGAAGTGTATGTCCAAAGATTGAAAACAGTTTGAAAAACAACAAAGTAGGGAAATCCTAGGGCAATCACACCACATCAGGTTGTTGAGGTTTATTAACTTCATTTAACTGGCCTTCACTGTGAGGAAATACCCTACTTCTCATTCTTGTTTAACTGTCCTGTAGCCCTGGGTGAGTGGCCTGTTGTTGCAGAGCAGGGAGGAGTGTGTCCATCACAAGGACAGCATGCCTGAGCATGACCTGCAGCTTTCCACTTGCTCTGCAGACCTGTGGTGTATCTTGTAGCCCACAGTGGCAGGGAATGATCATGTTGTTGCCCACTTAGGGTGGTCAAGGTAAGTCTGGCCTCAGCTGTTTTTGCTGGGCCTTATCCTCTCTGACAGGATAACTGAAGGCTCTGTACAGATTTTGAAGGGCTTCTCTATGGCTTTGGGCATCGAGTGAGATGAGGACGCTTACTGAAAAGATGGGTACCAACTGACATCCTGATGCTGAGAGCAATCACATCTCTAGCAAGCATGATGTGATAAAACCACAGTGCTATACAGTTTTTCTATGTGGATAGACTTCTGAAATACTGTTGAAGTGTCATGGGGTAATGTAGGGTGGGGTAGCCACAAGAGCCACAGGAACAAGCCACTCTATGGCTTGACTCTATTTATTCAGGAGAAGCACTCTATGGAACTCTGGAGCTTTTTCTTGCTGAAGTTGCTCATGATAAATGGATGAGCTGAAGAAACAACGTGGCATCCTTCAATGTAGTAAAACAACAGAGATCTTGGATCAGATAAGGGGCAGTGCTAAAATAACACTAGCTGCTGTATCCTACATGATGATGGGGCTGTGACAAATGTATCTCACTAATCAGATCTAGCAAAGGACTGATTTGAAGGCTTTGCTTCCTGGTGACAAGTACTGACTGGTTAGGGCTTTCTGAGCTTGGAGACTTGGTAAGAGATAAGTTTCACATGAGAAGAGTGGCGATGTAGTTGTTTTCACAGCCTCCCTGAGGAAGTCCTGTTTCAAACATGTGACCCACTGCCCAGGCACCATTCACCTGGGAAACACAAACTGGAAAGCCGAGGCACACTGAGCAACAGAAAGTTGACTCCCGTTCCAGGATGTGTGTATGGGGTCCATATAGAGTGGTCATCTTTATACAAGGATATGGGGTCACCCAGGGGAGATGAAAGTAATCCTTAATGGAAACAGCTTGTGGAAACTGAGGAGAAGAGTGTGCTCACCTTCTCTCCTCTGTCATGGGCGAGGCTTTCAGTGTTTCAGGGAAGTGGCTGTTTTCTTCCTTTCACTGCAGTGCACTTTGCCTCAGTGCTGAGGTCTCAGCCCTAGATTTGCAAGGCACTGTGAGTTGTAGGGCATGCAGTGGATTGTAAAATCACAGCTGTGCCAAAGACACAGAAGAGTACTGGTTGGACCACTGCTCTGAGACACTGAGTTGAGAGAGAGGACCAGAAGAGGAGAATGAAGAGCTTGGGAGAGGAGGGGAAGAAAAGTGACTCCAAGCCACTTCTGTCGCTTCTATTGGGTTGCTCATTTAATCCAGCAAGTCTCCCACAGCTTGTCTGTCTTTTCTGTGTCTGTCACAGAAACACTAGACAGATAGCGATACATTTTAAAAGTCAATTTTCTTTAATGATATCAAAATATAACGGTCTAATTGAACAGGAATGTTATGTTGTATTGAGGTATAATAGCCAGATTAAAAAGGAATATTAGGTCGTAAACACTGCGACAAACGCAACTTATTTACAGGTTCAGGATGTCAGTTGGGAACTATCACTACACGAACTATAACCAAATCTAAGCTTAGAATGATGACTCAAAATGTGCAATCACTCACAGATAAGGTGAGGCACTCAACCTGCAGGAGTTTCCTTAGGCGGTGTCCCAACCCACGAGGAGAGTCCCCAACTGCAGACCCACTGCTCCGAGGAGGACTGGCTCAGTTTGCCCTCTGGTGGGGCTCTGTTTATACCCTAGGTTGGATCGGGGCTCGTGGTCAGATATGGTCAGTGGTCTGGAAACTTCTCTTAACCAAGGGGTTTCACTGGTTGAGGTGTTTCTGGCGGGCTCGGGTAGCTGGGGTGCGTGACTTGGGGCACTCTGTGTATGTGACTCCAGTCACCATGCGGCTGGCCGGCTCGACCCCCAAACCGTGGCTTCTAGTTTAGCTAGTTCCTTTCAGCGGTCGAGGAGTTTTGGCCTTTATCAGAGCGGGTGCACCTGCCACAGAGTCTAAGTATCAGCATTGCTAGCTAAAGACCACTGTGTTGTTGAGCTTGCTCCCATCATGGCAAAAAAGTAGAATAATGCATGAAAAATAACTGGGGTTCCTCACTTCAGTTGTATGTCTGGGAAAATCATGGCTTCCTGTGGCACTTTCCATATATGTTTGTCTCTTGAGATGCCTCTGTTCAGACATGTGATAGCTGGCAAGAAAAGCCTCATCCAGAATCAGGTTATGACAGCTTTTCGCTAACATGGTGTCTGTATCTCTTTGAAAATGGATGAAGAAATGATCCTAGAAATTGCAGAGAAATGACCACCTGATACAGCGCCAGATCACTTGGATACCTGCAACCCCAAATGTGTTAATGTCTTCATGGATATCAGTTCCTCTTAACTTCTTTCCATCCAGTTAATCTAGTTAGTCATCCATTGGTCTTGCAGCTCTCCACAGCAAAGCCAGCAGGATACAAAACAGGGGGAGATGCTTCTAACCTTTCCTTTTTTCAGTTTTGCATCCTTCTGCATCACACTACATGCTTGCAGCTAGCTGCTTGAATAGTCTTCAACATGAAGGCAAGGTCATTGTGTGCTGACTCTGGAGGGTCTGGTTGGTTAATTGTCTGCAGACTGATGTGGGTCTGGTCAGTGGTACTCTGTATCCTCATTAGCAGTGTGGAGAAGGAAAGGCAGAGTGAGCTAGGGAATTTAGCTGATCATGGTAATTTGTTTCAGTTGGTGAAGGCTGTTGAGGTTTGTTAGACACCCCAGGAGGAATTAAACATCTTGGCAGTGCAGTGAGAGATGAAATTTGACATGGATAAGGCTACAATAATGCCCATTGGCAAAAGTAATCCAAGTTTCTCTCCACCTGCCTGGGCTCTGAATTTGCAATCTGCTCTGAAGGCAGAACATTAGGATAGATGTTACTACAGACAGCTTAATGAAGTGTATAGCTGCAGTTTTAAAAAGGCAACTGAGCTGCTTGCATGTTTGAAAAAAATAATACAGTAACACAGAGCGAACTCTGATACATGGATATTCTGGTAGAAAGTTAATGAAGAACACACACCACAAAATTAACACTGCGGTTGCCTCCTGCTGAGAACAAGAGCTCAGCAGGTCAAAAAGAATTATCTGCTTGCATGGATATTAAAAGCGCCTCAGATTAAATGATATGAGAGAAATACTTAGAAGGCTATTCCATCTGTATTCTTCAGAGGCATAAGCTAACTCCTCTTTGAGGCATGGAAGAAAGTGTTATGGATATGGTTATTGTTTCTTAGAGGTTTTTTTTACATCTTTCCTTTGAAGTGTTAGTACTGGCTGCTGCCAGTGGGACAGAACATCAGAATGGACTTCAGGTCTGATCCAACCAGGAAATAAATTATATTTCCGTAGCAAAATTACAGTGATGCATAGTACAGTGCTCTATCATATCAGTAAGCTCTCAGAGAGTACTTAGTTTTGGTCATCCCTGCTTTAAAGAAATGCACTGACATCTTGTTAAATGCTAGATCTGGGAAATTTTGTGCTGAGTTGGACAATATTTCATTCAATAGGAGATAGCTTCAGAAAGTCTAAAACTCAAATGCAAGAGTTGAGGTTTTAAAAGAGTCTGGAAAACTCTGCACTCCTGACAAGAGCAAGTTTTTGGCTACCAGACTGGGCTCCCGAGGAGCGAGGCACAACAGAATATCTGAAAAGCATTTTGACCTCTTAAGGTGAGGAGCATAAGGATGTACCAGAAAATACAAGGAGAATCAAGGGCAAACACTACATTTACAGGTTGCATAATGCTCTTAATGTTTATAGTGAGTGTTTTAAACCCATAAAAGTAGGAAATACAAACATTTTCAAAACATAGTTCTCCCCTTACAAATGCACAGGGTAGACAATGCTGCCTTTTCATAAGGTGATCAAATGACACTGGGTTTTAAGTACCTTGCTTCTTGATTTGCCTTTTCAGTGCCAGGTTACAACCCAAACACTTTTCCTGGAGCCGTAATCATTTGGGAGCCATTATCACACCATATGGCACAGTCTAAAGGTGAGATTCTCCTCCTTGCAGGCTACAGCAGCACAGGAAGAGCCAAGGTAAATTCCCAGTGAGCACACCTGGTGCCTGGGCACAGGCGAAGAGTTCAGTCACGAGGGCCTGGCCAGTCCTTGTGCTGGTAAGCGCATTATGGGGACTGCTGACATGACCATTTTGCAGTATGGACTCACAGGCATAAAACTGAAGCCAATCGTTTCACAAGGGCCCTTGGAGGCTCAAGGGTTTCCCATCACAGATCTGAGGTCTGTTCCTGCAGAGTACCAAGATGAACATGTCAGGTCTTTTTGCTTTCAGCCTGGAGCTACCAGTGTTGTGCAAGTTAGTACTGGTTGGGAATTTGAAATGCCTTGTGTCATTTCTTCAAAGTTTTGCTTACATTCAGTGGTCTGGCTGGGTGCTCAGATGGCTTTACCTCAAAGCTTGTGAAAAAATGCTCTAGGGCCACATTTTGCAAAAGAATCTCACGCTTGGCTGTTCCCGAAGGGGACAGTGGGAGTTGTTGGCTAGTGAGCACTTTCAGTGAGGGGCACCATTAATGACTGTGCTTCGTGGTACTGACCTTGTATCCATCCAATTCCTGAGACACTAGCCTGATGTATTTAGTTGTTTTCTTTGAGGAGGGAAAATATGAAGAAACTTGTTTTCCCAAAGTCTTGTTATATGCATTATTATCACTTTAGTTTGCAAATTGCGTGCCGTCTATAAAGCAGCTGCATGGTATGTTCCTTGAGTCTAGGTCATCATTTGTTGAGGAAACAAATCAAAGGCTGTGACTAGATCCTCAGCTGATGAAAAATGGGATTTGAAGCCAGTCATTTTTTGCTAGCTAGGGACTTGACTCCTGCTCTTTAAGAGCCTGCTTCTTTCTTTTTTCTTTTTAGCATTTCTTGTGATGGGAGACAGTTACGAAGTAAAAAGAGAAAAGACATCCAACTGTTCTCATGTGTGACTCTTCCAAATTACAATTGAAGGGTGAGAAGAAGGAGGCATATATAGTGTTTGGATGGGGAAGCAATAAAGCTTTGTCACCCGACTATTTGCTATTGTACTGTAATAGAGCAAGGACTTTGAAATCTGCTGCTGCCATAGAGGAGTTTTGCTCCTCTAGCCAGGAACAGCTCTGGTCTCGTCACTGTAGAGTGAGGCTCTGGGTATTTTGTCAAGTGTTCACAGGACTGCCACTGAGTACAGGATACTCATCACTGCATTTCAAAGCTGTGCCTACAAGCAGTGTCTAGTCCTTAGTGACTCTCCCTCAATGCAATTGAATTCTGAGTGGCTGCTGTTCTTTTTGAAAAGAACATTTAATTGTTTAAAAATACAATAGTATCAACCTTTATTGATTTGCAGTCTGTGCTCTGCACTTGCAGCAAACTGATGTTTACAGCCGCCTGTGTGGTTAACCCATGGGAGTGGAGGTAAAGAGCCACAACTGTGCCTTTGAGCATACAAAGGAGTTAACTATACATTTTCTGCTGAGGATCTTGGAAGTTACAGTAAAGATTAGTGGGCTCCAGTCAGGTGGTATCTTGCAATTACACATCATTGCCCCTGAGTCAGTAAGACCACCCGTGGCACTCCATTTGCTAGTGCATGTTGATGCAGCCCGGCACTATGCTGTACTTCAGCACTAGAATGATCAGATGCCGTAGTAACTTGGCTGGTCGGTGAAGTGTTATATATCTTCCTAACACTGCCATGGGTCACTGGCTTATCTAGTGATTTTCAAGATACTAATGTAATGATCTAGATTTCATTTTCTCTTTCTCATTGTGCAACTAGTGTCATTCAGGCCTGGTATCTCACAAGCTGTCCTAGTGTCCTATGACCAAATGAATGACTTTTTTTTTTCTTTTTCTTTTTTTTCTTTCTTTAAATAAAAAAAGCAAGAACTGTATTTTTTGTGTTAAGTATATGTTTTGGGGAAAGGAAGGCAGATTCTTGAAACAGCTAGTCTAATTCCTGTTTTGCTGAAAACTGTATATGCTTCCACCAGAACTCCTGCAGCTTGCACTGTGTAATTACTGTCCTGTTGGCAGGCTCAGATGAAAGTCCTGCTAACTGTATACAAACAGAAAAGGGACTGTCTGATCCTACAACAGGAAGAATTCAAAGTGTGTTTCACTGGTGCTGTTACTGTTGAGATACAGAGGCAAACCCAGGAATTTTTACCATATATTTTTAGGCACTGCCTAAGTGTGTCTGCAGAACAGCATGCCCTGTCACTCCTATAGGCTGATTGGATCCATGGGTCCAAGTTTTCCTAGTGTACAGTCTACAGAAGCTTCTCCCTCTCGTTCAGGGAGGATAAAACTCACTTAACAGCTACCAGTGGGGCAGCGTCCAGGAGGCTTGTGTTGTTACAATAGGCAACGGGCCTATTTTGTACAGGAACTGAAGTCTTACTGCATATGTATACAGTGTCTACTAAAGATGATGTTCAGGTGCTGTTGAGTGATATTCATCCCCTAACAGAAAGCAAAAGCAAATATTAAGCCCAAACTTTTTTTTCAGGCGAGTACCACAAATGAGAGGAAGGACTTAAGCTGTGTATGTAGATCAACCTGCTGAAGTTCTGTTGAGCTATGCACAGAAATAAATTTTGGAGTCGTGGACTGTCTTTTAACTGTACCAGATAACGCCTGGTATGTTTTAGGATCCAAATGCTTGTTTCATTAGTCAGGAGCCAGTATCTACTAAGACATGTAGAAATGGCTTTGGCTACATCTGCTGGGGAAGACATAGTAAGTCCAAGGAATGTGTGATTTACCTTAAAACCTCTAGTGCCCCCTTGCATTTTCAAAAGGTTTTACGTTTAAATGGGAAATTAGAGCAATCTGAAACTTGCAAGATCTCATGCAAGAGGGCTGATGGAAGGACTTGCCATCATGACCTCTCTGCCACCTGTCTTAGAGTTTTGAATGTAGCCAGGCTGGCTGGTGTGTACTGAAATTGTCCTAACTCTGGGGCTGGCGGCCACAAAGTCCGGTGAGAAGTCTGATTGTTCAGAGTTGTTTATTCTGAGGTGGTTAAGCAGAAATTTGCCACTGTCCACATCCTTTCTGTGTCCGAAATTTGATTGTACGGGCTATTTAGACTATCCCTTTACAAAGGACATGAAAAGTTAATGTTGATTTCTCAGCCAATACCCATATATTTTACAGACCTGTATGGTGTTTCCATCATCTTTTTAGCTGAAGAGCATCTTGAAGAGAAGAGACTTTATCTCTGGTCTTACTGGGAAAAACTCAGGGTTTTTGGTTTTTTTTGTTTTTTTTTTTTTAAAAGCCAACCAGTCAAGGATAAACTAACCATTCAGGCAAAAAGTTAGAGTGACATTTCAGACTTTTTGAGGTTCCAATGATTTATTTATTAATTTCTGTTGAAATTTTATTTGCCATGAAATACTATTCACATCCAATACCTCAGCGATTTTTGCACTCACACAATGGTGTTGTGGGCAATAACGCCTTTGATGTTTGTTTATGGAGTCATTTGGATACCTGGGCCAAGAGGGTGTGTTAGAGGAGACTGGTTGGCTTAGGAGTGGCAAACAAGCCCCTGCATTGCCTAATCCTTGCTCTAAATTTCACATGTAGTGACAATACCTGATAGTCACAGATTGTTTTATGGTGGCCAATGTGAAAAGAATTGGTGTTATCAGTCAGGTGTGAATAGACTGGCACATAGGCATCCATTGTGGGCCTTTGGGGTGAGCTGCTGTGACCAGTCTAAACGTCCGCCTACATTACAGACCCTCAGCACAGAGCCACTCCTCTCTGTCTCGTGCTTACCTTTCCTGTCCGCAGAGTGCAAGGAGCCACCCTGCCACAGGTTGTGCGGGTCCCAGAGGCAGGGTCAGAAATAGCAGCCCTTGGCCCAGCCGTAGGGCACCACCGATTATGATGGTAGAATAACCTTGGTTACTCCTGCCTTTTTGTGGGGCTCATCTTTCCGTAGAGACCAGTGTCTTTCATTTAGGAAATCATTCCTCCAAGTCACGTTTCAGGCCTGTTTATATTGCTACTTATGCCTTGTACCTTTTCTGCTGATCAGCAGAGGATTTTAAGTTCTGAAATTTGTCATTGTCACTACAGTTCATTCAGAGTATCACCAGCTGTCTTGAAATCATAGAGCTGGGTCCCAAAGGCAGGAGCTCCATGTGGACTGGCCACTAATGCTCGCAGGAGTTTGTTCCTGTAGCAGAAATGGCAGTAAGAGGACGGTCTGGGTCTCATAAGTGAAAGCACGGCTTGCTAAAGAGCACACAGCGGTCTTGTGGCCAGGAAATAGTGTTTCTTCATGGTGTGAAATACGTGGTAAGGTGGGGGAAAATATGTATGTAATGCCACATACTTGGAGGGGAAATGTTAGCTGAGTGGAGGGATGGGGTGTGTGGGGAAGGGTCTGTGTGAAGTGCATGGGTAGGAAAGGGTTTGTGTGCAAGGAGGTTCATGAGAGTGCTGTGAGTTAGTGAAGGAAAGAGTGGGCTTTGCTGCTGACTGCTTTGTGTGCTTAGTAATGCTTTGGCTTGCAGAGGAGGAGAAATGTGGAGAAGAGAGTGATGTCGTAAGGCTCTTCTGAGGTAATAAGTAACCTGTGGTTTGAGGACACTTATCTATAACCATGTGTGGCCATCTGAATGGTTGGAGTGGAGAATATGCACACTGGTTCAGTTTCCTTCCCTTTCACTAGTGTCTGTAGTTTTTAAGCAGTGGCTTGGGGTAAGGCCTTTCTGGTGAAGGATCATGGAGAGATTGGAAACAATGACCCCAAACCATACACACTCCTTCCTTAGCATCTGGGCTGTAGAGGATACTCTCTGAAGCGTGGGGGTTTCCAGAGGTTACAATTCAACTTCTGAGAGAGGCTGGTATATCTCTTGTCTGGTGGTTTTGAGCATTAGAGAGCAAGTAATTCAGGCAGTGAGTTTTAATAGCATTTGAATGCTTAACTAATCCCAGTTTCTGGATCCTGTGACAATTCTTGGGTTCTCTGCAGTCTTTATAGCTAAAAACCTTCTGATTCTTCCATCTTGCAGAGGTTCTTACTGTGTGCTGTAGTTGGTAGGGCTGTGCTCTTCCTCTAGGACAGCTACACCTCACTGGGTTTGGACAGTGGTCTGTCAATGCAATTTGCCTCATTTAGCGACATCTGTTATGCAGTTAATTGTGTACTATCCAGAGTACAGTTCAAAAGCCAAGTCTTGGTGCTGACAGTCTTGAAGTGCTACCTGAGGTCATCCTATCCCTGAAACTGCAGGCTAAAGAGCAAACAGCAAATTTAATTACTGGTAACTGCAAAACCTAATGTTTCTTTCCATTTCTTTATGAAGGAAGGTCCAAGCATAAGTGAGGATGCCTGTGAGGTTTATTTTTAGTTGAAAAATAAGCAAATAATCCTTGCCTATTCTGGTTAAATCCAGTTACTTGCCAAGGAATGCCGTGTTCTTATAAGGCTGTAGGCATACATGCTTACCTGGCAACATATTCACAGGCATCTGTGGCAGATCTGTGGTGCCTGGTGCTCTGTGATATTTACCACGTTGCAGATACTTTACTGGTCCCCAAAATGCATCCTGTGAAAACCAGCTTGTAAGCTGAAATTCTTCTAATTTCAGGCTGATAGCTCGGCTAAAAGAAATGGTTTTGCACTGAAAGGAGCATTCAAAATCCATGACAGGAAGGCAAATTCAGGTGGAATATTTACGGACAGATTTATATGATCCTGCCAGCTTCAGTGTGGTGACTGCCATGGTGCCCCCTCTCTGTACCTGTGGCCTTCTTTTTCACTAACTCTTCAGGCTCTGATTCCAAGTAGGTCTGTGACAAGTCCCCGGCTTTTACCTGTTGCTGCATGCAGACCTTTTCAAAACAGCAATAAACTTTCTCAAAGGATGAGTACATGGAGGAATATGTGAGAGTTTTGTCTTTACTGCATCCCACTGGCTTAGAGGCATACAGAGGGAATGTGTGACGACTCAGTTGCTAACTGTAAATTGTGAGAAAGCAAGACTTCAGAGAGATATTGGTACGGGCTCTTCTAAGTCCTTATTTCTGTAGCACATTCCCAGGTTTGGGGGATAAAGGACAGTGATTCAAGGTGAAGGTGAAACAGAACTTGCCAGCTAATATAGTGCTTTCAGTTCCACTGATTTATTTATGCTGAGGATCTGGTACCTTCTGCTTCTGTTTCAGGTAGGCTTAGTTTTATTGTAACTGGTTATTATTGTTGGCAGGGGGTCAAGGGAGCAGCTGCAGGCTTTGTTTGCTCTGATTTTGAATTTAACTTTTGGCAAAGGCAATTTTGTACCCAGGATCAGTCATTTCTTTTCCATCTATTTGTTATAAAACAGATAAATAAAAGTCTGTCAGTACAGAAGTTAAAGGAATGGAGTCATACCATTGGATGAAAAGCCAAAGAGGATGAAATGAATTAGATACCAGATTTAATAAACCCCCCATCAATTATGATGCGACAGTATATTTCCTGCCCTGCCATAGAAATGGATTGTGTTTCTCTGTTGTATAAAGCATTGTAATCTTCTCTCACTTAAGGCTAAGGCTGGATAGAAAAATGTGATTTAATTCTTATGAGAAAAACCTTTCTCCTCTTAGTCCCCAGGTCCTGGTCAGGAAGCAGGAGAGCAGCAAAAGAGTATGAGAAGAGGAGAGCTAGAAAAGCCATGTCCAGGCTGGATCTGGAGTCAGTGAAAGAGGGTAAATTTAGGACCAATTGTGCTGTCACTTGTTTGCAAAGATCTTTTTTAGTTGAGGAACAGGAATGAGGAAAAGAGTTACTGGAGTGAATACGCAACGGTTGTAAGACTAGCAGCAAGATTTTTACAGCTTTGCTGGAGAAGGCCCGAGTTGAATTTTGACCAGCTAAAATATTATTAAGCTAGTTGTCTATTCATCTGACTGCATCTTGGAAATACTTAACTATATGGTGTATTGGGACTTTACTGTTGGTGCATATCCACTGGGAAGGTAAGTGGTTATCTATGAGCGTTTCTGTTTACAGTAATATACCGTGCACTGTGGGGAAGTAAAGGAAAGACAGGTAATTAAAAATATCTTTTTGGCTCATTAAGCCCCATTTAAACCCACAATGAATTGTCTGCATTCTCTGCTATCTTAAGATAGTCAGCCTTGTAACAGACTTTTCCACATTCAGCCTTGTCATAGGCTTTTTGACATACTGCTTATGGTCTGCATGAGATGTATTTTGTATACCTGTTTGTGCTCTGCGAATTCTCAGCTGTGTGTGCTTGGTCTTTCAAGCCTATTTCAGTTCAAACTAATGACTTCAGAGAACATTACCTAGGCCCACAGAAGGTTTACTGTATTTGAATCAATTGACTTTAATAACCAGAAGGAAAATAAGTATGGAGCGTAGATCCAGTATAAAAATAGGTATACAAGGTAGGTACATTCTTTTAGGAAATGCACACTGGGAACTTTTTCTACTTTTGGTAAAAAAGCTATTCTTTTGAAAGCCCTAGTTTGAAAAATCCCTAAGAACATCTCCAAAATTAAACAGGATATACCCTCTTACATTGAACAGCTTGACAGTCTGTAGTCTGTAATAAAACACAATTCAGACTTGTCCTTTAGGAACATGGTATAACTTTAACATGTATAGGAAGGACAAGGAATAGCTTAGAAACGTCTAACCATGATGCTCAGCTGAACATTGCTGAGAATCTGACCCAGAGCTGGGTTATTGCCTCAAAAGCTGTTCCAAGTCTAGAAATAAAACTTCTTTTATTTGCATTTGGTGAAACAGTTAAAAGGCGAGTTAACCATGAAGCAGATGTGACATATCAATGGCAGTTTCTGCAGATGAATAACAAAGCTCTTTAGGAGAGCGAAAAATAGTCATAAGCTATAGTTGTGAAGAGGCAATCCCTAGTACCCAATCTATAAATAAGTAAGCTAATGACTAGTATGGTAGGCTTATATCTTTCATATATTTTAAGCACTTTTGAAAGCAGAGGTAGCATGATCTGGAGGTTAGAACAAAGAACTGGGAAGTGAAGACTGTTTCCAGTCTCTGAGACCTGGTTTATGGGACTTGCAGTAATCACAGCCATAGGTTTTTGGGATCTTGCAGAACAGTGGCACTATTTTCAACCTTCACCAGTTTCAAAATGCAGTCAGCTAAGATGGGTGGGACATTTTAAAATTCAATCCCACCACTAGATGGGGGGAAATAGTTATTTTGACAGTACTTTACAGTCCCCCTTATTAAAAGGAAAACCAGAAAAGCTTTACTGTACATACTCCTTCTTTACCCTATATGCTGTTTTTAAGCACAGTTCATCTGACCCAGTGTGGATGCCTGCAGTCTGAGTGGGTCGCTTGGACTCTCTTTATATCAGAGAGAGAACAACAGCCACATCAGCAGTTAATTTTCTCTTTTCCTCAAGTAGATCTCTAAATATATAGGAAGCTGAATGACATTGTAGGAGTGCTTGTTTCCCCTGTCCTGGACTATAAAGAGGATCCTAAGTGGTCTCTGTCTCCATCTGAGATGGAGACATCTTCACTGTAGATGTTAAAAAATGGATGAACCAAGCCCCACACCTTTTCTTCACTGTTGCAGGTGCTGCCTTTCACAGTCTTCCTTTCTGGGGAAGCACTGCTGCCTACCAGACTGAAAGATTAGGGAGGGCCTCATCTGTCTTGGAAATCTGAAAGGTTTGGGAGAAGTCTATTTGTTTCTCTTTCGCCATCTGTCTCTTCAGTTGCTTTGCCTATAGCATGGGGTCCCACTGTGGCCAGGGCTCCGGCACACTGCAGGTTGCTTATTCTGTCTCATCAGCGTCACATATGCTCCAGCTCTGTGGTTATAGCTGAGGGAGACTTAAAGTAATTTCCACACTTACTCCCTTCTCCAAACAGCTTTCGCTTTAACTCGTGAAAACATACAAATGTTTGGGGGGACTTAAAGATGGGTTTTTGGAGGCAGTGTTTAGTTTTGTAAGACTTATGTCTGTTATGATACCTAAATCAAGCTGACAATGTCCCCTCAGGTAGTTCTTCACCTTCAAACAGATATTTCTGAGAGACTTAGGGCTTGATTCAGCCCACAGAGAAAACTAATAGCAAAGTTCTTCTGAGTTTCATTGGCAATGGGTGAGGCTCAGGATTCAATCAACAAATCCGGATGGGCTCCTGTATTTAATTTTTCCAGCAAAAGTATTTGCAATTACAGTTTAGTTGGAAGCTGTTACATTGTAAAAAGCATAAAACCACTCCCAATCTGCATCTCGCGAGGCTCTCCAGCTTGTCTACTTCCCTCATCTCTTTGTTCATGCTAAGTTAAAAGAGCACAAGTTATTACGACCTGGGTTGCTGATTGTTTATCTTCATCTCTCTTCCTACCTTCAGACAGAGTCTTACATGAGAATGGACACAATATACCTACCAATAACTTCTAAATTTGCAGAGGCTTCCTGCTTCCTTTCTAACATGTAAAAATGTGGTTTTATTTGCAAGTAGTTCATGGTGAGAAAATTGTCAAATACACACCTTTGTATTTAGATGTTGCTGTTTTGTATTCAGTATTTTTTTTTCTTCAGAAGGATTGACAGGAAGTGCTTCTAATGGTCCTGCAGGCTCTTGGTAAAGATCGATTTCATATCTATGTATGTATATACACACACATAAAATACATACAAAATTTTGGGTGGCTCTGACCAAGGTGTTCTGGTTTGCGATGAATGGAACTTCAAAGTATAGCTCATTTGGAAGGATACATATTTTTTTTAATTAAACAAATAAATTGCTTTTGTTTAAAAGATATTTCTCTCAAATTGTAATTTTTAAAATAAAACCCTGAAATCTTTAATTTTGCAAATTTCAAAACAAAATAGTTCTGTTTTCTGAGAACTAAAAAAAATCATGTATTTTCACCTAAATGCGTTGTGTGATTTCGCAAATATTATTGCTTGTCTTGAAGACTGCAATTCTGGGGAAAATAAGTACTGAAGAGAGAGGAAAAAAGAAGGGAAAAAAAAAGGAAACCAACAATGCAATGAACAGTCTAGGCAAGCCAAGGACAGGTGTCATTGCAAAATGTAGGGTAGTCGCTTCAGGTACAGCTAAAGCATGCTGACAAAGCAGGGACTATTTCAGTTGCCAAGGCTGATAACCTTGACTTTTTATTGCCATTATAACTGATTTTTTTTATAAGGTCCAGCTGAGAAGCTGGACATTTTTACTATGATCAGAGATCCAACTGAGAAGCTTGTAGGGTCCTTCCCATCCTCTTGAGACAGGAACTTGCTGGATACCATGCAGGAGTAGTTTTCCTCAGCTGTTAGTTTTCCATCACTTTTCAATTCTACTAAAGCTGAAAAAAAAACCCCTTTCACTGGGAAATATGAGTTCAACAGGAACTGTGAAAGAAATATGCTGCAGTTTCATGGAGGGAAGATTATTTTTCTACCTGAGCTATGATATAATAATACTGCTAAGCTTTCTATCGTCCATCTCCCAGCCAGGATAGGATTGCTCTTTGGGGCATAAATTCCTTTGTTCTGCCAAGAAGGCTCTGAATGAGGAGAGAAAGCGTGATTTAGGAGCTGAGCTGAGAGCCCGGAGAGCTGCATTCAGTCCCTTGGACTGTTAACTTCAGCAAGTCACTCCTTGGCTTTATGCCACCTACAAAATGGGATGAGAGATGAGTTCACTCGCTGTTCGTCTCGCCTCTGTAGGTTGTGAAGCATATGGTGCATGAAGTGCCTTTTCCTTGGTGCCAAGGACACCGGGGACCCAGATCGCGGTTGTGGCTTCCGATGCGAGCCATAAACAATAACAGGAAACGAGATTTTTGTCTTGCCTCTGTTTTGGAGAGACCTTGTTAAGAATTTCTTTGTGTTCCTCCACTTAATCTGTAAAGATACCCAGCTAATTCCCAAATGGGGGCTAGCCACTGTAAAGGTGAAAGGAGTATCCCCAAAGTCTCCTCCTTGCCAGGAGAAAGCTCCTCCTTATGTAACCCTGCCCTCCCGACAAGGGACTGCGTGTTTTTCTTGCCGAGACTGACCCTTGACTCGTGAACCAGCAAGGAGGGAGGTGCTTTATGGAGAAGAGAGGACCCAGTGAGTGGGTGTGGTAGGAGTAAAGAAATGGGATGCATAAAGTAGCATAAGTATTAGTGTTGGGGAAGATGTTGAGCAACATGGGAACACAAATAGGACAGACAAGAGTCTTATGTAGAGGAGTAAAAGGATTTGGAGGAAGCGTGTGTGTGTAGTATGATAGTCCTGTACAGGGTGAAATTAAGAGCTGCAGAGTCCTGTAGCTTGTTCTGCTATTGACAATGTAGTAATTTTACTGAAATTTTCCACAGGGAAATGCTGTCTTTGAATAAGAAACTGAGGTTTCCTTTGAGGAAAAGCTACCTGAAAAATTTCAGGTTAAATCAGTATTTTGAAGAGAAGTGATGATTTTCATTTTGCTTTGTCTTAAAATGCTTTTCTCTTTTCATTGTTTATGAATAAAAAATATAAAACACAATTCTGTTTTAAATTGAAATGGAACAAAAATAATTGTTTTACATCAAACCACAAGTGTAAGTGTGAAATGGGATTTTTCTTTTCTGTTCACAATTTCTTGGCTTAACAGTTGTGAATAAAGGGTTTTTTCACTTGAATTTAATCAGTGGAAAAAACATCTGGTTTTCTAGCTCATTTTTAACTATCGCTAAGTTGCACGGTACTGTTTAGGCACATTAATGTTTCTTGACAGTTAAGAAGATAAAATGTTTTGTTGGGAATGAATGGCTGCAGGGCTATGTGTTTATGACTCACTTCTCAGTTAATCGTGGCTTGTATGGTCTCTCTCCTGCTGAATTTGAAGGCATAAACGAGGTGCAGAAGGACCACCATACAAACACCACTGATAGGACACTGGGAAATGGGTGACCTCCAAGCATTAATGAAATCCTTCCGCTTTATTGTCATCTGTCCTTATCTGCAGGGCCAGTTGTAGGTATAAGAGAAGTAGGCAGCTGCTCAAGGTAAGCAGGCTGCTGTGGGCAGTAAGACGGCTGCCTGCCTGGCCTGTGCCAAAGCCCTGCAAGGCCAAGCTGCTGCCAGAGAGGTGTGAGCCCTGGGAGGCTGTGGCTGGCCCTTCCTGGGACCACAGCCTTCATCCACCCTGCCATTGGCCATGCAGCTGCTGGGGCTTCGTGTTCTACAGCTCTTCATCCCAGGTTCTTCCCATCTTTTCCAGTGGCAGGAGCAGCTTGTCCCTGGTCTCTCATCCTTGGGCATCCAAACTGACTCAGTGTATACTGATGACAAGCCTTGAGCTGGCTCTGCTTGGCTGCACAACAAACAGACTCTAAGAGTCTGCTTCTCACTGCATTAGGCAGTGCTGAGGCATTCATCACCTGCAGCTGCTGATCAAAGAGGAGGGAGACTTTTCCTTGAAAATACCTCCCTGCAGATTAAACTGTGTACATTGCCTGAGTCAATCTGATTTTTAGCAGACTACCATAAATCTATGCGTGTCTTCCTCTTTTTAGAGCAGTATCTTCAGCTTTCCTTTTAAGATCAAAAGCCAGAAGAAAGTCAAGCTGGCAGTAAAAACAATTCCTTATATGTATATACAGTTTGCATAAAATACATTCCAGCAATGTTTGCTCTGTCAGCTGGAGACTAGAACTATTTTTTTCATTTACACTTTGTTTTTTGGGCTCTGACATACCAGACACTCTGGAAGAGAGTGTTAGCCTAGTTGTCTCTGGGTTGAAGCAATATATAAATCGTTCCATTTTTGGTGCAGATCTAACATCAGAATGGAAGTCTTTGAGATGTCAGAAAAGAAACTAATTATGGTCATGAGTTTTGAACTGCTACCCTGTCTTGACAAATGGCGTGTGTAATTGGAAGCAGAAGAATAACCCATGCACTCTCTAATCTTGTTGGAAGAAAATGTCATCTATCATCAAATAAATCTCTCCTCTTGCCAAATGACTGCTGAAATGAGAGTTATATGTTCTCTGGCATTTGCTGTGGACTGTATGGAAGTAACAATCCAAAGCAAAGTGAGTTACTGTGTTAGCATTATATACATACAGGAAGCTGGAAACCAACTATCAGGAAAAAGGAATTAGAATTGAAAAAGTAGAGTAGCATTTGTAACTCAGAGAAATATGTATATTATCTTGGTCTTCTGGCTGTTGGGAACAAAGGCGATGTCTCTTAACATTAAAAGGTATCTGGTGTGTACTTGGATAGGAGCCTTTCCACTGGCATCCATTCTTCCCTGGCAATTGTGGTGGTGATTTATTTTCTCTCTCAACCAACCCCAGACTGATGCAAAAGGGGGTTTTTAGACTTCTTGTTGCAGGAAATAACCATCCTTTAAGTGAGATCTAAAATTGAAGACTTAGCCTTACTTTTTATCATTTCATTCTACTCATTCCTTCAAAGCTTTGTGTTTGCTGTAGTTTTGTTTCTTGTTTCTTGCTGTGGTAAGGTCTGATTTGTCTGATATTTCTTGTTTCCTCTTTTCACGCTCTGTTTTGGACGCGAGTTAAGCTTGAATCCTTTTTACTTCAACCTTCTCTCCCCGATGCTCTTGTTATATCTGTGTTAAGCTGAAGCCCGTCCACTTAAAGAAGCCCCTTTTGGAATTGAATGTAACAAGTGCTTTGGATATCACAGCCACTTTTTGTGTTTGACATTGCTTTCTAGAAGATGGCTTAAGCTGGAGTGGAGTCCTAGTGAATTCAGTACATTTCTGTTATTGTTCATAGTTGTATAGTAACAGTTGCCACATGGAGATCTGAGCCTTATTGCACCAGAAGGTGCGTCATCTGTGGAGAGACTCAATATTCAGGAGTAGATGGGAGAGAGTCCTTGCTCCCTGACACTCGCAAACAGTAATCTCCTCAATCTGATCTTGCTAACATGAATTTAAAGGCTGTCTTGAGGCGGTATTTTTTGTGATGTATCATACTTTCTGGCTGAAAGCACTAGGAAGGAATTGACTTTTGATATGTTTCACTGAAGAAGTCCAACAGGAAAATTTCTGACTCAGGATATTTTTTTTCAGTGAAAAAAAGATATTTGTGACAGTTAATGTGGAATGGCTACTTCCCTCATAAATGTTTGCTTTTCATACAAATTACATACGTGGTGCTGCTTCTATCTCTGGTTGCATTTGCAAAAATAGCCTTTAAAAAACCAGTGAGTATTGAGCCAAAAGTCAGGTCTAGAAGCATGCCCAGGAATACAGTTCACAGATTTCTTTTTTTTTTCCTGCCGCCCCTCATGGCTGTCACAAAGAGAGTTGGGGCAGCAGTTTCCCAGCCTTGCTAATTTATTTCTGTCTCTCAGGGCTCTAGCAGATAAGCTCTGGTAAGTCATACTGCAGCAATGTGAAATGTCACCTTTCCCTTGCTGTTCATCGTGCTGTCAGCTTGCTGGATTTCATGGTCATGTAACAGTATTGGCAGATAGGTGTATGTGTCTTTGTGTCTTGGCTACTCCAGCTTCGTATACGAGTCTGGCTTATTAATTTACATTTCTAATGAAAATGGGCCTGCACTGCTTTGCTGGGCTGGGAGCTGGTGTCCCAACCAGGCAGATGCACCAGTCTAAGCTGGTATAAAGTTGGTGGAATTACAGTAAAAACAGAACAGGCCAACTCTGTTGCTCCTGACTTGGGCTTGGTGGCCTTGAGCAGGCTGAAGGTGGAAACTCTGTCAGGTGCCAGGCAGAGTTGGCTTGAATCTTTGTCTGTGCATTTTCATGTCAAAGGGGAAAAATTTCTGCTCAAGTGTTTGTGTTCCAAAACCTTCACTTTTAATCTAAATAGGGGGTAGAGATTTAAAAAAGAATCTTGGAAAATATTAACAAGAAAATGAAAAAAAATTACTTTAAAAAAACCCAAAAAGTCCTATGGACTATACTTGCTATTTATTAAGCTTTCATGCTGTAGTCAGTGTCACTCATGCATTTTGCTGGGGCTGTTATAAAGCAGAAGACAGTTTGAAAAATGGTGTCTTTAACTTGTATCATTGTCCATGTATCCCAGTTCTCCACAATACTTAAACTAGTATTGCTTAAGACTAAACTTAGTTCCCTCTGTACTGGTCCCCAGGTCCAAATTCCTTCTGACTTCGGGGGAACCAAGCTTTGATTTGTTACTTATACAGCAGTATTAAAGTACCCAGTCCTTCCCCACCAAAAAAGGTAAGTCTTTTTTTTATGAGAACATTGTAATTTCCTAGTCTTCAGTCATGTTCATACTTCTCTTGAAATCAGAGGAGCATCCCTGGTGATTGAGGCCCAGAGCTTTCAAAGTTGTTTCTGGGATCTCTGTTCTATAACCACATCTCTGGAAGCTCATACATGCTAAGATATCCTTAAGTATATGCCTAACTTTTGCACAGCCTCAAAAAAGATAGGGAGCTGGAGAACAGTGTGCTGAAGCAGGTTTGTTCTGGGAGTCCTGAGGTCCTGACTACTGCTTTTTGTAGTCTCGACTCACATAAACCTGAAGCTACCATGAACCACTGAGTGATTTTGGCAAGCATGAAGGGGAGCAAACATATTTAAATTTACAATTGGCTAGTTGTATCCTCAGCCCTAGGTTTGTTTTTCACCAAGTCAAATGTGAAGAACAGAACAAAGGGCTATTGATAGGCCATGCTCTGCTGGTTTCTCATGGTGCTGCTTTTTTTTTTTCTTCTATTTTTTTCTTTTCTTTTTTTCCCCATTAACAACTGTAGAAGGGATCCTTGCAGCTTCTCTGGCCAACTCAGAATGGTTTCCTTAGAGATGTTTCATTAATGAAATGACTGCCGTTTGCATCCGGAGAATGTTTTATTGGTTTTAATATTTAATATTTATTTTAATATTTTAAATATTTTACTGATTTTGTCTGTTCTTTCTTCCCTCTGTAGGATATCTCAAAGAAAGTAGCAAGCATAGTACTTATTTGGTGAAACTGAATCCAATGTCTGCTTCAGGGATGTGCTCACCTGCTCAGTCTTGCTTCTGGCGCCACTGAGGTAGATGGGTTCACATTTCATGTAGCTGACACACCATGACTGCCCTTCCAGTAACCCTGCCCAACCATCCTTTCCTCTGGGTATTGTGTATAGGCATGTAGTTTCATTAATAAATAACATTGGTACAGGACATGGGCTGCTGCAGGGTTCACTGCTTTAATACAGACAAACCAATTTACCTCTGGCTGAAGTCTGAGACCAGGGCTGCCCAACATCAGGGGTGACCAGCTTTTAGCCATACTCTTTAGAGGGCTGAGTTTACCTTTGGCTCACACCTACTTTGGCAGCGTGGGTGTCCGTGTCCTTCCCAGCTTGCCGAGGGCCATGCTACCTTGCAGGGAGTTATGTTACCTAATGTCACCTTGCTTTTTAGGACAAGTGTTCCTGCAGCACAGAAGGATCTCTGCCTGTTGCTTAGAGGAGAGGTGCAACAGGCCTGTCCCCATCTTTTAGAGGCAAGGGGGAAGGCACATTGTACAGGGGTACATTGGCCGCTGGAGACAAACAGGACATCGAGGCTGAATCCAGCTACAGGGTGGTTTGGAGAGCATGAGGGGAGCTAAGTGCCCCTTCCTGCCCTGTGCTTTGAGCAGTGCTGGTGAGAAGGCTTGAGCTCCCACTGTATTTCTTCCTCCTCCTCCTTCCTCCTGGTTTATCTGTTCTCTAACACCACACTGCCTCGCACAGGAAAGCTGGACTGACCTGTGAAGCACAGGGACTCTGGTGAAGGGCTGAGCAGTGAAGACTAAGAAAGGAGCTCAGGGTTTGGCTGTAAGATTTGTTTATATGTTTGCTCTTGCCGTGGGCAAAGCACAGTGTGGGAAGAGATGGATCTAAAAATAAGAAAGATGGGAGCTTATATGAAATAGGAATAACTAAAAAGAGGGTGACAGGGAAAGCAGCAGAAATAAATGGGACGGCAGCACCAGCTTGAAACAGAAGGTGTGGTAGGAAAACTAAGGTGAAAGCAATCACTGAAGTCCCCTCTTCCTACATCATCTTACACGTAGTTCTACACAAGGCTCACCTTGTGTTCACACAAAACACAGCCTGTTTCCTGTGGGGTTTTGTGTAGGTGTGGAGATCCATCCTCAGAGCTGCTTGCCACTTAGCTAGCTCGGCTTGAGGAAAGGGACAGTTGCCAGGAGAGAACTAGGGACAGATGAAAAACTAATACTAGGATGTAGCCATACTTGCAGCATCTCAGCACCAGCAGAGGACAAGCTCAGCTCCTGTAAGAGAAAATGAGATCACCTCTCAGGAGATTGAAGAGATATGCTGGTCTCCAGTATAAGCCAGAGATTTGGCAAAGGGAAAGTACCAAGTCAGCACTGTGACCTGGTGCTATTTTTTTGATCTCATTAAAAGCTCTAAACCCCATTTTAATAGTGGAAAAATATCTGCATTTTTTAATAGGCTTTTATCATCATAAGATTATAAAAGCTTTCAATGAACATCCTCTGCATCTGGGAAGGTTGGAGGGACTAACCTTCAGATTTCAGAGCCTGGGATGAGGAATCTGCTGACAGGGCTTTAAAATAAGTCACAGAAGAACAGACTGTCTTGTGAACTTGAAATAGACTGTCAAGGGAAAATACCCTTGCCTACTCACTGGAAAAGCTCAGGATAAAAAGCCTGATAATCACTGTGCAGCTGAGCAGCCCATTCAACTCCTTTGTGGAAAGTGAAGCTGGAATGTCAGAAACGTGGGGGTCTTGGCTAGCCAAATCTGTATTTAATGATAGACCTATTGTATAGGTATATACTGTGAGCTGATTTACAGTTACCAGGAGGCTCCTGTTCCCCTTTCTGGCAGTGCACAGTGGTAAGAATCTTACCCTGTATATATGAATGCATGTAAAATGTATCTGTAGCTATTTATATAAAATGAGGAGGAGGTTGAAACAGTGCTGGTTATTTCTGAAAACTCTTCTGAAATACATCATCTATGCTTCTGTCTAGATAGTGTGTATCTTTCTGTCTAATACACAATTTATTTCAATTTTTTTTTCAGAAATAGCTGTCATTCTAAAAACACTGCCCTCACGGAGGATGGAGCTGATGTCTTTTTTTGGAGCCACCATTTATCAGTGCTTTTAATTACAATTTGGTTATGTCATCTGAGACAAAATGTTCAGTTTCTGAAAGTACATATATAAGGACAGAGAAGGAGAGGTACTTCAGTGGTGTAAGGAATTTTGTTATATACTTGGCAATATTTGTTTGAGTTTTCTACATCAACAACATAGTAGGACTTGCTGTAACACTTTACAGCTTCTGAAAGCTTCCTTTAAGTCATGGATTTCCGTTAGGCTTGCCACCTTAGAAACAAAAATAAAAGAAAAAGTGGTTAGCCACCCTGGCTGGAGGTGATCTGCATGTTTAGTGAGTGCAACATTGACTTAATGAAAAAAGACAATTTATCACATTTTTGTTACTTTTTTCCTTCTGAATTTTGAAGCTGAAAAAAAAAATCATTGACATACAGGGTTAAAAACCATTAGTGAACAGCTTTGAAAAAACTTCCCTTGCTTAAAGTGGTGGTGTCCTCCCCCAAGTCAGTTCTAGTTCAAATTGAGTGTTAGACACCACTGAATCAGGACAGTTCTATGGCTGATTTACATGGGATCCCAATTCTACTTAGAGCATTCACTCTCTTTTCAGGAGTATAACGAACCAAAGCACAGAACAATGGAGAATCAGCTCCATTGTCAGTCTCATACAGTCAAACTAACTTTCTGCTTTCTTCCTAATGTTACACATATATTTGTTCATCATCTGTTTTTTTTTCAATTTAGAAAATATTTCTGTCCTCTGATGTGGGTGTACATACAAAATTGTATGAAAAATACACCTTGCTCCTTGGGACTCCTTGCTGTAGCATGTCCCACTGAGCTCCTAGTGCTGTGTGGTCTCCTGTTAAAGTCTTGGGGCAGTCTGAGCTTGAAGGAGTCTTGTGGAATCCTGTTGGAGTCCTTGTGGAGTCTCTTGAGAGCCTGTTTGGCCAGTAGGAGGGAACTGGGCAATGAATCAAGAAAAGCTCTTTGGAACTGTGACTTTTCTGTATTGAATTTTTATCTTAGGGGATCACAGTTTTCTTTGTTGGGAAAGATGTGTCAAGCTGTAATTACCGTTTTGGAATAATGCACCTTCAAGTCAGCGTGCTGATCTCTGTTAGACTGACTTCAAGACAGCTCTACCAGCGTTCCCCAGCTCAGCAGCAGGCCCTTAGCATTTATCTCTCCATCCTGAATTGTTGAAGAATGTTGCTAGAGAACAGTTTCACGCAGCTACTGAATTTCAGTACTCATTAATTCTTTGTGCATTTGTGTGGAAGAAGTAAGCCACTGCATTTACTTCATAAGCATTTGTAAGGCTTCATTTGCTTGGAGATGCTTTGGGTGAAAGATACTGTAGGTGTAAAATAACAATAATAGAGGTCTATTGTACCAGAACTCATAGCAAAGGAATAGTGTTATAACAAAATTCTTTGATTTATTGTACTCTGCTAAACAATGGGTAACATAAGGATATGAAGAAAAACACTGACTGACTTGAATTGCAAATGAGAGAATAACAAGCTCATCTTAGCATTGATTACATAAATAAACGTGGAGAAGAGGCTTATCTGCCTCTGGCAAATAGCTGAAATGAATATTTCAAAATAAAACCTCTCTTTCTGCTCAGCAGAAAGCATCCTATTTATGTTGTTAGCTTGACCTCTCCCTGATGCTCATCGTCTGGTTTAGAAGGGAGAGAGCATTATATTTCCAGTCACCTGAGCTTAGCTGGGAAAGTGCATGACACTCACAAAACAAGCACAGATTGAATTTCCAGCCTTGCATATACCATCCCACCTTCTCAGC
Source organism: Gymnogyps californianus (assembly GCF_018139145.2). Classification (NCBI taxonomy): domain Eukaryota; kingdom Metazoa; phylum Chordata; class Aves; order Accipitriformes; family Cathartidae; genus Gymnogyps; species Gymnogyps californianus. The sequence goes on from NC_059471.1 coordinate 125,648,521, forward strand.
TGTAAAAGGGATAAGGGTATGAAGATTGCTATAGAAACACTATTGGCATCTTTACTGTTACAGCCCTTGGCTGCTTTTCCTGTTAGTCACAAGCTGGTGACCACAGAGACTATCCCCCTTGTGAAAAGTGATTTGGTTTTATAACTGGATATGGTGGTATTGAGATGATCTAGAGTGAGAGGCCTAAAGCCTGATGTCCTCTCTTCACAGAGTGGTTCCAGCCTGAACACCTTCAAAACTAGCCTTCCTTCTCAGGATTTACAGCAGTGTTTAACGGGTACCAGCAGAGGAAGCAAGAAGGGAGATTAATCTATACAATCTAGATCCGCGCTACCCGAAGTGTGGGCTATGAAAGTGCCCAGAGGGGTTTATGAAGCATAGAAAAAGCTGAGCAATCAGCATCTCAGTTTGTCCAGAGAGTGATTGTGTAAAGAGGTCAGTTCTGGGCCTTGAGTAAGGTCTAGGCCTTCCAGTGAGGTCCAAAAGTATTGGCATGGATAGCTGTCCATCAGCTGGCCAAAAGCAGTTCCTTCATGGTGAACAGCCTGCCAGGTGTTTTCACAGCTCCCTGTTGCTACTCATCTACAAAAGGTATGGTTATACCACTGATATGGGAGTAGTACAGTCTTTTTAGCCTATTAGCAGTCCCTCGGCCATCAAATCCTATGTATCATGGCTTGCTAAACAGAATTCTTCATGATTTCAGATGTAGATTGTATAGTTTCAATTGTTAGGAAGGATTCTTTCTTATCACTAGCAGCAGTCCAAGATGTCTTAAAGTCTAAATCATTCATTATTAGCATGCAACACACTCAGATATATGCTGTGTTTTCCTCATCACATTGCATATGGGATCTACTGTTGTTTCAGTGGAAAACTCCCCTGCTGAATAGTTAACAAAAAGCAAAAAACCTGCTTTTGATGACACAAGGACCATTTGTGATTGTGTAAGTAAGGAGAATTTTGCTTACACTCAGCTAAGCAAATAAAGTTAGCAGAGAATTGTCTCTGGCATAATAATGGCTTTGTAGAGAGCCTGATGAAAGGACTGTGCGACCCTGCATCCCAGAGGAAGCACAGGAGATCTTGATAGTTACTGTGCCTCCCAAATGCACACCCCTTCTTTCCCTAGCAAGGCTGAGCTTCACTAGCTATTTCAAGTGATGGAGTATGCCTGCAGGCATCTATTTGGGTGCTTGGACTTTCTTCTTGAAATCTGTTAACTTAAGATCTGTTCAACAAGTGTTTTCAGAATTAAGAACAGAAAGAGATTAAGCAGTTAAGGTTGTAATATGTGAGTTTAAACTGCAGGAATATATCTGTCAGCTAAGTTGAAAGTTAATAGGGCATCCGTTTTACACCAAAGAATCTGGCCTATGGTGAGGAGAGACGTTCCTTTGCATGTCTGGAATGAGTTTATAACTGTGTTACAGTTAGCTCTGTAATTCTAGCTGATTTGATCTGAGGCCAAGAAAGAGAGATGGAGCAGCTCACATAAAAATGCAGTCTCATGCAGTATTATTTCATTCTTGGCAGTTCTTTTGCCTTCTTGTCTTACCTAGCTGTATGCGGAGGATCACTGACTCCTCTCTGACTGTACCAGCTTGCATTTGGAGACTTGGAAGGATGGCTCTGGCTGAAGGACATATGAATCTTGTGCGATTGTGGTTGCCCATACCACCCAGAAGCAGAAGCAGAAAGGCAGTCATTCACACAGTGCTGAATAAATCCACGACAGAACTTGGCAGAGAAAAGGAGCTAAAGGTTAGTTGATCTGAACAATCTCAAACTAACACAGAGCACACCACACCTCCCCCATCAGATCTGAATCAGCTCTTCTAAGTGTGGAAGTGTTTTCAAGTTACCCACTTGAGCAACAGTGAAAAGAATTCCCATGGGAATAATCAGCTAAAGCAACCATCATTTTGGCCAGTTAAAACTACTAGGCCAAATTCTGCAGCTCCTTCATCTGTATTCTGCTAAATTCCTGCTGGCATCAAAGGGAATAATTTTGCTTGAGTGAAAGGATGATGATTGTATGGTGCTGCTGGACTCAGTGAGTATTTCTGGATCTGTTTACCACTTGACTGCAAGAGCACCAGCAACACTTGTCTGCCACAGGAATGAGCAAGAAGCCATGACTAGTGTTTGCCAAGTAAAAAATCACACCAAGTGAATAGGCAGAAGGACTTTTTTGTGCCCCAGAATCACAGCTGAACTGACAGATGAGAATTAGAGAAATAAGTAGGACTGCAGGATTTGTCCATAAGGTCTACAGCTTAAAAAGAGCGTCTGGCAGCACTTTTAAGAATGTTAGGAGACTTGGAAGATGCGTGGTTTTGCTCGTGTTCACTGTACTCTAGAAAGCTTCCTCCAGGCTCCCTCCTCCTTCAGTGCTGCCTGTGAGGCCTGCTCTGTTGATAGCAAGAGCAAGCCCCAGATAATAGTGGATTGGTGGGTATAGCCAGACAGAAAGGGAGGCTTCAGGAAGCCCTTAGAACTAGCCTTGCTTGCTCCAGCTGAAGTACAGGATAGGGCTTTTTTTGTTTATCATGAAACAGTGAGGGTAGATAGGGACTACGTCCATGGGAAATTTAATCTGAAATAATAGAAGGGGAAAGGGGAAAAACTCACTACAGCGTAAGGCTGCACAAACTGTGGTAATGCTCTGCTCCAAGTGTCTTTATCTGGTGGTGGGCTTAGGCTACAGTAGAACAGACTTTCCCTCCCTCCTTTGACACTGTTTTGTATATGAAAGGAGTTCATGTTCCCTGGCGGATCTTAGTTCATTTAGCACCTTCTTCAAAGTTGTAAGGAAAAAATTGTAGGTTAGTTGATTTGTTAAATATATTCTTTTAGTTGACTCCTAGAATTGCAAGATTCCTAGGTTTAAGGGTATCCTTTCTTCTTTGTTTATTGAGTTCTCTAAGGGATGAGCTAATTATATTACAGCAAGTTCAAAGCAGCTGTGTGTATGCCCTGGGCAGCTCTTAAACGTTTGCTGAAAGGTATAACAGGTGGCTAGGTGGTAGCTGGTCATAAGTAATCCTTTACTGTATTAAGTTAGGATTCACACATGCAGCTAAGTTGTGTCCTCTGTCTCCTCTCCCTGCTCTTGTATGAAGATGGTGTCTGTGTTTCTTATTGAAGGCAGTGCCTGGCAGGGATCAGGACACTGCACTGAACACTGAAGCAAGCAAGATAATTTCCACAGTTGTTATCTGAGTAAAAATGAGGTTTTGTTGGATCTTCCCCCAACCACCCTCATGCAACAATTGCTTTGTTCATTGTGGCTTCCCTATTTGATGTATTTTCCCCTCCATTTAGCCCCCTTTCGCCAGCCTACCACTTTGTCATATGTGTAAATGTCAAGTGGCTTTAAAAATGAATCAGAGCATTATTTCTGTCACCCTCAGATATCTGATCACCTCCACCTCTGTACTTGCCCTCTGAAATAAATGCTCTCTGTAATTGCCCAGTATGGGCTAAGTTGGACTAATTTAGTAACAGATAAGCGTAAAGTGAATTACTGGAACTTATTCAGTTCCTCAGCCAGATTTCAGACTTCTCACATCTCTTTCCTTAGTTGTAACAACTAATATGTTTAGTACCTCATCCCACACCATATTAACGTCAATGCCAGGATTTGGGAGGGTTTGCAAGAGTAGTCATTCCTCATTTGGTCTCAAATTAGGCCAAAATGCAAACTTTATAAAAACAAACTCAATTCATTTTCCAGGAAATTAATCTTTGTGATTTATTTCATTTTCAAGCTTTTAAAGATATTTTAAAATTAAACATTGTATTATATTAAAAATATATTATATTAAATGATTAAAATAGAATTTAAAAAATTTAAATGTAAGTATAATTTTAAAATCTAAATTGAAATATGAAATACAAATATAGACAGTTGAAACAGTTAAACCTTTCAGGATTTTTGTGGGATTTACTATTTGTATTCTCAACCCAATAGTTTGCCAAAGTGAACATGAATTTGCAAAATGTTTTCGTCTACCTGAGACTTCTTTTTTTAATCTCAGCAAAGTCTCATCCACCAAATGTCATCTTCAGCTGCATGAGCAGGATTCTTTACTGGAGTGGAATAATATAATGCTGTGGCTTCAAGGAGCTGTTTTGGCTTATTCAGTGAGCATGGATTTACTCGAAGGGCTCTGGAGGCTCAGAGAACTCAAACCCCATCTTTCCATCTAACTAGCAATGGCCAGCATGATATATACATTCCCCTATCACATGATGTAGTTACAGCTGGATGGCCATTAACCTCATACAGTAGTTAATTCCCAGAAAATACAAGCAGAGATATAGGGTTGAATGGAGCTTATGTTTGTTCAGAGACTTACTTTCTGCCTAGTGAGTAGCAGTTTCAAGTAGTTCAAGGTGCAGGTGTTGAGTTTGCTGTTTCTTGCTATATTTGGTGCCATGTTTAGTCCTGCTGTAGGTTTGCACTGTCACTTATGAGTGGATTTAAGAGCGACTGTGGCTCTGAGAGTGTGTTTGGGAGAGACTATGTGGTTAGGTGTGGATATAACTTTAGGAATGGTCTTAGAAATGGGTGGGAGTTGGTTAGGGAGAGATGATGGCCCTGAGGATACATTTAGGGAAGCATCTGAGGCTGGGGGAGAGAGTGGGCTTGGGGGTGAATGGAGCTTTATGAATGCATTTGGAAGATGATGTGGTCTTGGGAGGAGTATCAGGAGTGGGCACAATCTTTGGAAAAAATGCAGTCCTTGGTGTGCTCTTGGAGGTAGTCTTTGGACTGACTTTGCCTGAAGGTTTGGGAACTTGTCTTGCCTTTTGTGTGTGTTAGGACTGGTGCTTATGGCTCTGCTGGAAGGTCTTTTTTTACCTGTCTTTCATCTGATATTTCCATGGCATCTTGCACCCACTGGAGGTCAGTCCTCACATAGATCTTGTGGTGTGCTGTAGTAAGGAACCTGCAGAAGAGAAGCAAAGCTAGGCAGCCATTACACTTCTGGTTTCTGACCCAAGAGTCACTGTAAATGTTACAATGATGAGACCTTTTAAATTCATTTGTCATCACATATTCCATGCAAAACCAGAGAGCAATACTAACTTCATACATTGGACATGAGTATAATTATGTATAGTATGAGTCTATATAATTATACTCATGCGCAATGTATGAACAGTAGGTGTTGCTGCCTGCAACCATGAACCACTCTGGGAAGTCTCATATACAGCAAATAGCTGGTGAACGGCTGATGAAAGAGTTACTAAGCTAAAGGATAGAAGTACCTGGCAAAAAGCATCATCTATGCTTAGAAAATAGGTATGTTTGTGGAGCAGCACTTAAGTACCACTAGTGGGAACATCTCAAAATGTTCTCCAAGGATAGATCAATGGTTACATAGGATGAAAACTGTGCTTCCTTTTTCTCCAGGTTGTGGTGATGGTTATGTTCTGCAGGTGAGAGCGTGTCTTCTGTGCTTTCCCTCAGCCAACCCAAGCACTTTGTGGTATCAGCCTGGGCTCCCTGGAGGTCAGGAGAAAGTATTAAACTTTTGACAAGTTCCACCCCACAGAAGGGGTGGAAAAAACCCCCACCCAGCTATAGTTCTACTAAAATGTTTAGCTGTAACCACAAAGCTTCTTCCAAGATTTTCTCTGAGTGATAGCTGTTTATTATAGTTGTAGTTTTAAAGACTGAATTTAGACATTCTTGGAACTTTCATTCACTACAAGTAGTCAACCAGTTTGAGTTTAAAAAGTGAAGTTTACCCCAGCTATTTTTCTCCCATTGGATGATTTTTCATTTAAAAAGTTAAATCTGAGCCCATAAAACCTATGCCTTAGAGTAAGTTTTTTATAATCATATTACTAATTTTATCTGGTAGGTAATTACCACTTCACTTTTTTCTAGCATAATAAAAATCTAGAAATGGAGATCTGCAGTATTTTGCTGATTTAGTTGCTTAACTCGATTGGTATCATTACAGCAGGTCCTTCTGAGCAGACAAGGTCTCCCTCATGAGAGATGCTCATGCTAGGAGGCCTTAATAAATCAAACCTGTACCGGCCAGCGCCTCATGAAAAGCACCCCAAGGATAGTACCAGGTGAATTGGCAACTCATAGCATGGCAATTCCTGTTCAGGGTTTGTTTATAGGCAGGGTTAGGATGACTCTGGAGGTAGGTTGGAGCCCTAACAAACAGAGCCATTTTCTTCTCACACTGCACAGAGAGGCACTAGGCAATTATCGCTTGAGGCTTTTTGTGAGTCAATGTTGTCCCACTGGGGAATACCAGGGTAACTCTCTAATGGTGTCCGAGCAGCGGCCACGTTGGAGCTGGCACCCCGGTGGACATTAGGCAGCAGATGGTAGGAAACAAGCAGGTATTTTCCCCACTGAGAAGCCCACAAAGCCTCATCTTGCACATATATTCACATGCATGCACAAACACATGGCTGCACACAGATCCATGCACCCTTACTGTCACTCTCTCCAACGCCAATCTTTCAGGGAGACTCCAAGTCCTAGTGCTTACTCTTACAACAAACACTTCTTCACCTAATAGTTCTTGAGGAAACTAACCTCAGTGTGGAACTAAAAGGCTCAGAAACCCAGAGAGAACTCAAAAGTTATCAAATTTGTTTCAGCTGTTACGATTTCTAAATAGCTTTTGAGGTATTTTTTTCCTTCAGTTTTTAAGGGATTAATGCAAGAAATATTCAATATGACACATAATAATCAGCCTAAATCAAGTGACAGCCACTGCACAAAAAATAACAAGTCATTAGTAGAGCAGGACATGAGTTTGTATTTTTGTAGCCCTTTTCTTGTGTCTTGTGACAGGACCAGCCTCTTTCTTTGCATAACAAACATGTAATAATTTGGTCTACACTCTTTTATTCTAAGCCACAGCCAGACAGGAATGAGAAACAAAACTTCTCCAGGAAAGGGCCTGCTGTGCAACCCCATTTTCTGTGGTCTCTTTACAGGAACAGAGTAGGGGCAATAAGCAGGCCTTGAACCAGCACGTGCTCTGGAAATGTCTCAAATGAGCCTCACAAAGTTAGAAGGTTCATTTAAATTGCAATCCCATACTTGGTTTTGGGATAGTTATTTACTGTTTTATACAACAGGCTTCTCAAACTCCCTGGAGATCACGTGGTGGAAAGTGTGTCCATAGTTTGCTCCGGTCTTTTATGGGCTGATGTATCCTATTTCTAATGATGGTGGAATTATTAGCAGAAGAGGTGTTTTTGCAGTACTTCCTTTCCTGTTGGGAATGTAGAAACACACAGGCAGATTGTACAAATATGGAAACACTAGTTTTTGTCAGTCTGAACCTGCTGGTTTGGTTGTTTTAATGTTTTCTAGGCTAGAGGGTGAGAAGGATGAGGTGGAATAGGTTTTCTTCTCTGCTTTGGCATTAGCTCTTTGTTGCACAATTTCCCCTCTCTCTGCTACCTTTAACTGCCAGGTGAAATGGGGGGAAGATAAACCATGACTTGACAGCAGAATATTTTTAAAATCTTCTGGGCAGCCTCTGTAGGAGTTGTCCTGGCAGGTCTGTTCCCTTCTTCTCAGATCTCCTAACCAAAATACAAGTTGTGGGTGGATAGCATGGGGTGGGAAATGGCAGACAGAAATAGTTCTCAGTGTTCGTAAGTGCACAGGCATCGTGGTAGGCAGTAAGGGGAGTCAGAAGGGTGCCCTCAGAACAGGTCAGGTATTGCTGCAGGAAGGTCCTTAGACATACCTAGAGAGTGGATGGGCTCACTGGGGTGTGCAGCAGTGTTGGTGCTGATCATAGAGCACGCTATATACAGTTTTGTCATGCTGTCCAAATCAAATGCCCAGCTAAAATTCATATTCTGAATTACACTGACAACCACTTGCAGTGTAGTAATTTCAGCTGTTTTCAATTTTGTGATTCCTAAAAATTAGCTAGTGGAAGAGTATAGCTTGGGGTTCCAGGTTTATGGCACATCTTTTAAGCTTCTGTTTCCCCAAGGTGATGAGAAACTTACCCTAGTGTGCATGCCACAGAGCCAAGATGACAACTCAAGGGAGCAAGTGAGCTGCTAAAAGACTGTGACTTATTAAGGACTTAATGGCAGCTACCTCATACCACTTTCTCCTGAAACAACTCCCTGTCACTCCTTTCCTATTTGTTACCCCTCTACCTTTCCCCTCACCTTCTCCTGTACTGGATTGCCATAAAATTTGAGTTAGCATCTTCTGTAGCAAACCCCAATAATTTGGGTTAAGTAATCAATTAATTTTAAATTTAAAATATAAGGTTTAGCTTTCCAAAATCCATGCGGTGCATTGTTCCACAGGGATGAGAGAAGAAAATGTTTGTATTTGCTGAATTAACATGCCTTATTTGTCATGTATATTTGGCAAAATAGCATCACCGATGCATTAATATTTGTACACAGTACCCAGTCCTCCTCCCTTTTCTTCTTCCCATGTAGGGTCTTGAGCAATCTGTTAAAATATGTGATCAGCTGATGAAAACCTCCAGTGTAAAGCAAAGCACAAATGATAGTCAGAAGGCATGTAAAAAACCAATCAAGGAATATCCTAGCTCATCACTGGGGATTAGGGATTGAATGTTGTAGTAACAGTTTCCGGGACAGCTGATTGTCATTGTAACCCTTAACTTTTTAGTTCCTTAATTATAAATAAGCAGTGAAAAGAATACAGATGCAGCTACGTAAAGTCATTGCCCAGGAAGGATACTTTTTTTATGCAAAAAGCCAGCATGCCCAAAGGGGTGGGTAGTTGTCCTGTCTGCCTCTGCTGAAGTTAGTGAAGCTGTGAATACTTACACAGGTTGAGGGTTTGTCCATTGTGCTCTCTGCTGTCTTTCCCCTGTGCTAAAGATCTGAACACAATGCGTCTCTTCAGTCCCTTTGGAAACTGTGAGTGGTGTGCGACAGAAGAGAAATGGTTGACTTGTTTCAAATATTGCTGCTCCCCGGTCTGCCATGTGTATTTGGAGGGTCCTTTCTGGCAAAGCGGTGCACAGATCTTACAAAAGGAGTCAAACAAAATCAATGTTTGTATTACAGGCTGCAGTCTAGCAGAGGATCAGTGGGAAGGGAAGCAGTCACTGTGAGCCCCCTGCTCCCTGCCTCACTTGGAGAAGAAATGGTGGGCAGCCAGGTGCAGGGAGGACATCAGTGCAACCACAGCCCCAGATCTTCAAACGTACCTTGGAGCCTAACTTCCTGTTTTTCTAAGCGAGATGTTTCCTAGGGATGTTTATTGGAGAGACCAAGACTATGGTTCTTACTTGCCTCCAACACAACAGCAGCACTCTAGTTCTTCATTTTGCACTTTCCTTTTGTGTGTGTGTGTGTGAAAAGGAGGTTTAATCATATTTTCCATTCTTTCTAAAGCATTTTGAGAGCCTCAGGGAAAAGTGCTAGGCAGGAGCAGTGCCATTACAGATAAGCTTCCAGATTATACACAGCTAGAGATGACAAAAATAGCACACAACTGGGACGACAGCAAGGACTGGGGTGAGGAATGGTCAGGGAAAGACAAGGAAGTCCCTGGGGTTTAATGGCTGAGTTGGAAGAGATGTTGAGAGCACTGATCACCCATAGTAATTAACTCCCAAGAAGTGCACAAGGATCATTACAGATCTTGCAAGATATAACAAAAAAGATGTAATTATTAAGTAGGATGATTCACTCTTAAAAATGATTATTAATCATGCTATGAACTGTGATGAGGATGAGCAGGTATAAAGTATTAATTGCTATGTGATGGTTAATTAATATATCCTCAGGTTGTGATAGTCCTAATTAAAAAAAATTATATTCACTTCAGCAAGATTAATTCCAGGATAAGATACTACTGAGTGTGAGCAAAGGCATTAAAATTCTGCCTGCCAAAAGCATGTGAGTTAGTTCTGGTCCTGGATGAATTTGATCAGTGGAAGCTGATGGTATTCATCTGAGAGAGCTTACCATAAAAATGCTTTTATAGGTGACCTGGTTTTGTAGCCTGCTGATAGTCTGATGATGTTGAAGGGAACAGAATTGTTTCTGTTGTCTATAATATGAAGGACTGGCAGCTTGAGATGGGTGATTCAAAATGCATGAACACCAGTTTATATATTGCCGTACTCCAGAAACATCTTATCTCAACATTTCTTTCTACCTGTAAAGCTCTTCTTACAAAGTTTGTAGCAACAACTATTTTTTTCTAGTGTAGTTGATATCAAGAACTTCAGTAAGGAAGCATCACTCTGTGTAATGGAGGCTCAGTAGCCTGCCTTGGCTCTGTTCTGTAGTGTGACGTATACAGTCATCCTTCTCTTCCCAGCCTGAGCAGTAGCACTGCTTTAAAACCTGTCCTGGATAGTGAAAACTAAATGCATTTCCCTACACAGGACTGAGCTAGGACAAAACGTGAACCACGGGAGACAAATTCTGTCTGCGGACTTGACCAGAGCAGGGAACTGTAAAGACTGGCTTTGAGAGTAACGTAATCTTATTTCTATAGTGTAGTTTGGAAGTGCTGTAGTTTCATGTGTATCACTAAGAGGTTATTTGTGATGAAAAGCCCGTAGTTTAGCAGCAGTGCAGGCTACATACATGTAGTAGTATGAGAGGAAGTTTATTCCTGGAGCCCCTCTGCCCATACCTCTCCTCCACCCCTCAAGCTCCTCAGATGCCATTTTTTTCTCTCTCTGCCCAGAGCTCTTCTGTGTCTGCTTCTGATAATGTGGGGATCATCCTAGCGTTGTATGAAGTCTGACTTTTAAGTACCCAAACTTTTGAAGAGGTACTGTCTGAAATACGGGCTTTACAGATGAAATGTGGTGTGGAAAGCTCAGAATCAGATTGCTTTTGAACAGTCTGAGTCATGAGTTGGCAGTAGTGTCAGCTCTAGCTGGTTTGCCCAAAAGTTCTCAGATTTGTGCTGTCATCTTGGTACCCGTTTCAACAGTCTCCATCTGCATTACATACAAGCAGACAAACATACCATTTAATTCCAGGTTTATAGTAACTTTATTAAAATTCAAAACCTTCTGTTAGTAGAACTTATCAATTTTTAAAATATAAGACATTTACATATACATAGTTCTCTAGGGCAGGGAGTTCCTATGAGTTTGTGAAATACAGATTCCAGACATGGTTTGTTCTTGCTTATTCAGAGAAAAGCAAAGGAAAAAGTAAAACAATTGTTTCAGGTTTGTCTCACATGAGGGTGAAACTGAAGTAACTTCACAGAAGTCAGTGGGTAGGATAAGTCTTCCCCAGTACAAGGCTGAATAGAGTTACACTGAATTACTCCAGGTCATCCCTTGGTGAGAATATCCATACATCATCATGGACTGAGCTAATAGTACAATACTGTGTATACAAATAGAAGGCCCAAGGATCTTCTTCTGAATATTGCACTGATCAGGTGATAGCCTGAAGCATGAGATTAGTTTACTTATAGATTATATAGGTATGAGTAACCATTAAATTATATAGCACCTTCTCAAACCCAGCACTCAATGCAGAACATTCTGACCTCCATCAGAATGGAGGTCTACACTCATCCAGCTCTGTGGGAGGTCATCTTCTTCCCTACAGTATGTGAAACTATCTGCCATTCATCCTTAAATGCCATACTGGTCAGGACAGCAAGGATGAGAAGATATCTACATTTAGTTGTAAATAAATACTAGCAAGCATTTCAGAAAATAAACAGTGTAACAGAGTCCAGCTATAAAACGAAGAAGTCAGCAGACGTTCAACCAGTGATGAACAGATTCTGGTGAGTTTGTGTTTGTTCAGGTATTTTATTGCCAATTAATAAATAGGAATTAAAAGCAGATACTAAGGCTTTCTTTCCTGTTATGTGCAGCACTGATGATGATTCCATTTAGTTGGCCTTAGATGCTTGCCTAGGACAGGATTATTTGCCTTTGGTGGTACGTTTTTGGTCTATTTTCTTTATAGCAGCCTGCACCCATTTCTGATCGGAACTTACGCAGATCTTTATACCTTTTGTGGTGATAAACCTATAGGAAGAAAGAAACAAACCAGGCAGCCATTAAATTCCAGTCTCGAAACCCAGGTTTACTGTTCTTGGTTTTTATGCAGAACATGAGCAACAATGTGGTAAAACCATATCACATGCCGGAGTTTGTAGTTGTTAGTTGCAATAACAGCAGTTAGCAACATTAGTTCCCTATTTATGGCATAGGTATGTATGCAACATACATGGTCATGTGCATATATGCTGACATTTAAAAAAAGGAGCGTACCTGGTATTGTGAGATTTTGTATGAAATCATGATGCACATTTACCTCCCAGAAGCAGATCCCAGATTTGATAAATATGCATGATCATGAGATCAAAAGACCAAACACAGCTCCTAGGAGGAGTCAGAGTTACCCCAAACTCTTCCACATGATCTTTCCCCTTGGCTCAATTCAGTGCTTCTGACAGTGCTTGGCTTCTGACTGCTCCACCCTGCCCCCTCACTGAGATTTTTCCCCACTTTCTGGGCACAAAAGATCTGGCGAGTCTGAAGGTGACCTGTGCACTGGATACTTACATGATGGCGTTTACTGGAACCTGTTGCTTTTCATAGCTGACAAGATTTCGGATGTTCAGTTTCTGTGTAGACAGGCTTACACAACTGAATTTGCGCATGGGCTGACTTCCAATGCTCCCTAGAAGGGGAAAAACAGATAAATGACAAAGGCAGTCAATACTATGTTCATATTTAGTCATAATTACTTAATTATGAATTCCAGCAGGTTTCCAATTGTGGTTAGATCATGAGTGTCTCATGATGTACAGCCACAATACCAGTTATGCAAGAGAGCTTAAGGTATTTTTTCTGATGCATCCTACCATCTCTAAAGTGTTATTGCTATTTCAGTTAAGATACTAATCTTCACCCATTCTGAACAATTGTATAATGACTCTGCCCCTAGGGAGTCACGGCTTCCATAGCAGAAAAGGTGTTTGGCATCATTCATAATTAGGTCTGTATCATCTGCAAATAAGTGTCCATATGGAGTAGCGCTTAGAACCGGCACCTTTACTGGGTAGATTTCCAAATGCAATCTGAATGTGGATCAGTAATTCCTCCTACTTTCCAAGTGAAGGAAAGGAAAGCAAGGCTACTTGTCTCTCATTGGACATCCAAAACTAGCATTAAAAAAAATTGTTGAAAGAAAGGGAGATATATCTGCCAGAAGACTAAGTACTTGCATACTCTTGCTATAAGTCTGGTTTCATAGGCAATGGAGTGCTACTTAATCCTCTCTTTTGTCCAACATTTTCATACATTTCAGGGAAGTGCACCGGTGATTAATAGAGGATTGCGATATCAGTGTAAAATTCTCTGGGCAGTTGTTACCTTACATGATGATAACTAAAAATGGGAGCTCATTTAAGTGAGATGGAGTATATGTATACATTACTGGAAGCCTCCACTTGCTAGTTTCTGGTTTTCTCCAACCCATCAAAGATAGATTTGGGAAGGCAAGAGGGGGACAAACAGAACACTGCTGTATTCTGAGGTTTCTTTTTAAAGAATTTATAGAGAAACTGGCTTGAGAAAAGTCCAACAGCTGTTCAGGTACAACTTGCTAAATATAAAACCTGCTTCACATAATGTCATTATCTCTGAGCTTTTCTTTGTTTGAAATAATTGGAATAGCTGAGGCAAAGACACGTCAGCCTTTGGAGAAGCTGTAGCATAGCCAGTGCACAGGTACTGGCAGAGTTGCTAATTCTTGAGGTTTTGTTTGCCTGAAGGAATATCTCTTCTGATCTTGCTTTAGTCATGAGTAATGCGATGTATTTTTTGATGATTCATTACAAATATGTATCTTACTGCCTCACTCAGACTGGTTTTCAAAATGTGGCATTAAAGAGCTCAAAGATAGTCAAGCAATCCTTACTAGTCCTGGAAATATTCTCTCTACTACTAACCTGTCTCCAGGGAATGCATGCAGGGAATACCAGCAGAGCTTCTCTAAGCCTAGGAACAAAACCAAACTGCTATGCACCTATAACTCCCCCTTTTTCTGGTGTGGGTTTTTTTTTTCTTTATCATTCTTCTTTCTAATCCTTTTTCTATCCCTTGCACACCACCTCAGTGTGCTTTTTCAGACTTGATGATATTTATGGCAAATTATACAACCTGGAGAATGACATTACGAACTGGCAGTCTGTGATACGAAGCCACATGTTGCCGAGATGAACAGCAGTAACGTTAATCAACGCATGAGAATGTAGTATGATCTAGCTGTAGAGGCACTAGGTCAACATACTCATTGTGTAGCTACATAATCTTGTGAATGCTTAGCAGGTCTCAGTTTGGTTTTGGTGTGGTTTTGTGAAGATGCCTTTTCTGTGTTTCTCTTTGCATATTTTTGTGGGTTTGCATATGGTTTGCATATGAGTGTTTTCTGTGATTTTTATGTGCTTGTTTGCGTGAATCTGATTGTGTATAAGAAGACATGTGCTTATGTGTGTATGTTCATGTTTTTGCATGATACACGTAGCCTAATCCAAAAGTCACAGACCTAAACATCACTGTAGGCAAACTTATTTAAAGCATGGCTGACAAACATGGCGCATCTTAGTGCTCATAAATGGTCTCAAACAAGATGTTAAATTGTATGAAATCAGGAAGAGAGAGAAGACATTGTATAAATCCATTGCTCTCCTTTGCAGTTTTTGTTCATAGTTTGCTTGCCTGTACCAAAATATTTGGCTAGAAACAAGCAAATAGGCAATGTGTGATACAGAACTGGAAGAACTTTTTAAAATAGGGACATTAGAGGGATTAAGGCTATATAGTTAAAGACAAATAAGAAATAATATAATAAAAATACATATAAAAGTAGTATACCTGGAAAAAGAAAAAAAGTACATCTTACTGAAGAAATATTATTCATAAAACGTTATTAACCTATAGAATTCATTGCTATATGGCATTAGTGAGATTAAAAGACATTGTGTCTTCAAGATTTCATGATTTTAAGAGCGAGAATAATGCACAGAAACCCTTTAAGTGTTCTAAGGCACAGAAACTCTCCTTGCATTAAGGCAGAAGCCAACCACTAATTGACAGGACAGCAGATGAAATCTCCCATAAAGCTGCCTTTCTTGCAGTTCTGATCTGGATTTCTTGCAAGTTTTATCTTATGAATCAGCTCTAGCTGAGAATGAATCCCGCTCATCAGACCACTGGTGCAATGTGGAGCAATTCCTGTCTTCCTCTTGGGCTGTAAACTTACCTTTCACTGTGCGCACAGTGAAGACGCCAAGCCAGAAGATGACGAGGATAGCTGCAGTGTGGAGTTTCATTGCTGGTGGCTTCTTTGTCGCCAAGGCAGAGAAGAAAGTGGCTGTTGTCAGCCCTCTTTCACAGAGTTTATATATTGTCATTCAGTGGTCAGTTCTTGTGTTCACTTTTCGGGCGTCATGGGGGGGCTGACTATGAGTGGAAAAAATTGAGTGGCAGTACTTTTTCTGGTGACAGAGAACCACCTCCTTTCCCCCGCCCGTCCTTCACTAGCCCCCCTGTGAAGGCTTTTCCTGCTCAAGCCCTGCTGTGGTTGCACTTGCTTCTGTGTTGTGAGTAGGGTTTATTTCAAGCTGCAAAAAGTGAGAGCTCTTGTTCTGTAGTGGAAACCTTTAATAAATGTTCCTGTCCTTTCACACCTCCATTTAGAGAGATGTAGCTAAGCCACACCGCAGAGACACAGAGTAACATTCAGAGTTACCTCTTTGACCAATGGGCCACTTAAAAGGGGAACTGTGAGCTAAAGGATGATGGAAACGGGAACGCCTTGGCTTTTTCCATAGTGGCTGTAGATACTTGGTCACTTTAATACGTAGCTTTGGAGGGGTATCATCACTCCTATTTCCTGTGTGTGGTGGAGCTTGTCAAAACTCTTCTGTTTTCTCTGTGATTTGATATGGCCAAAGTTGATATCACGATGTGGTGGGAGAAGGAAGAGTGAACACACTTTTACATACAGAGCCAGATCCACTAGCCCTCCTGCCAGTCAGGCATAACTAAAATGCAATGGTTTCAAAGAAGAATAAGAGTTTATAAAGTTTTTTGGTTTTGTTTTGGGTTGGGCTTCTTTTTGTGGTGTGGTCTTTCTAGTATAAAGAATGGAGCCCAAGAAAGTAACCAGGCAATCAGAGAGGCACAATTTATAGGAAAGAAGAAAAAAGTTCATTGCACTTCCATGTAAACATGGTGTTGATAACAGGTCTGTCAACTTGTTCCAATTGTACCTCTATCAAAAGTGTCCTTTTTTGCAGTCTGTGCTAGTCCTATTACCCAGTTTTAGGTGTCCTTTCTATGTTGTGGTAAGGTGGTTTGAGTTACTGGACAACATTGCTACATGCCAGTGGTTTTGCGCCTGCAAGTATTTTTCAAGCAAGCTGTGGACCTCCAGGCCACACATGAAGCAGCACCTGAGCTGGCATCATCGTCCAGAGCCTCTGAGCAGAAATCTCCTTTCGTGCTTTACACACTCTGGAGCACTTCTGTGCCCGGTAGAAAAAGCCATGCTTTGCTAGGCCCACGGAGACTCAGCCAGACCTGATATGAATAGGTAAGCACCAGGCTGCCTGATGCCTGAGATTGTAAGGCAGTGGTGTAGAACAGCTGTCAGTGCAAAGCCTGCAGCAAGCGTCCATTCATGCGAGTCTGAAGTTTCTCCTGATCTTAGCTCCAGGCCTCGCCTCAGCTGGTTACTTCCAGTTTTCCAAATTCTTGATAACATCAATGTAAATTGCTTTGCATGGGGAAACGCAGTATGTGGAAGCCAATTCCCTAAGATTCCTCAGGCAAATTAAGATTGAGCTAAGAACTGAGCTCAAATACTTGACTCCTAGGCTGTAATGGCTGGTCTGTAACCTCAGGAACAGTCTGTAGCTCTTGCAGGTAGAGAACACGCTGCTTGGTTTGCTTGTATATACACGCACATTCTTTGTTTCTTTTGGTTTGATTCTTTCATCTTACATATACCGTGCAACTCAGGGAAAAGCAGTGGCAAAAGTAAGCAGGTGTAAGGTACTTGCTGCTTTACTTGAATGCCTGCTAAACCCACTTGCAACACTGAGGAAGTTGTAACAAAATGGAAGCCAAAGCTTCAACCGAAGCCCCTAAAGGACATGCCTGATGCCACACAGGGAAGTAACCGTACTGACCTCAGCAGCACTACTGGGAAATCTATATGTTAAGTTTGTGTCCAAGCAGTGTAGCAGCCTGGTGTTTTGCTGAACACTGCCTGAAATCACTCCTTGAATGAGATGATATTCTAACTTTTTGGTACTTGTCAGCTTTGACATGCAAGATAGCAACTTCGTCATTGATGGTAGAGAGAAGTTTTCTCCCCATTAAGAGAGGAGATGCTCCCTCACTTCTGCTCACTCATATGGTATATACATGTATACATATACTCACTGTCTGCAGCTTTGAGAGGAAGGGTCACCAGTTGTATGAGCATGAGCCAGCTCAGAAAAAGTCAGTCCTTCCTACAGAAGCTTCTGCAGGTTGTAGTTTCATCCCTGAGGTGTCGTTAGAAAGCCTGTTGCTTCTTCAGTTTTCCACAGTTCTTAAGGTAGGATGTAAAAATTGCCCTGTGGCAAGCTTTTCCCCTCTTTGTAGTTCTCATTTGCTGTGGCCTCCTGGGCTGTTGTTCTGTGTAGCTGGCTTATGTCCAGTGAAGTCTGTGTTTTGGAGAAGAGTTTTGTGGGCTGGAGCCCCACAGCCCTGTCTATGGATATTCGGTGATCTCTGATGTTCTAATGTTGTATAAGGCTCATTTTGCATGTACTCTAACACCAGTGTGCACTGCCTCTGTGCTGTGGCAAAAGCTTAGCGCAAGATGATCAGATGTATAGTCTTTCTGTTTTCTTGCTGGTAAGTCATATTAAAAACACAGCTACTAAGTGCCCAAAGTACTTTTCCTATTACTGCTTCTCAGCTCTGGATAAGTTGAATGCTAATGATACTTGCCCTGGGGCTTGACTGCCTCTTGCATGGCTCACTGATCACAGGCTGCTTTCAAAGCATTCTGGAGTAAAATGATCATTTGCAGCTTGTGATACATCCACAAACAAAACATACGGTATGATTATGGATTTCTCTAATAGTGTGTAAAGTCTGAATTGTGGATAAAGATGACTAACTTCACCACGATGCTTTCCAAACCCTTGGCTATAGGTATGATGTTGTGTGTGCCATGAGAGCTGCCCCTTCTTCTCCCCTCCACATCTCATGTTTAACACATGCACTCTTTGCTGAGAGAAAGCAGGTGCAGTGGATATTGCAGGTATGGATGTGTAGACGTATCAGTACTTAACCTTTGGAGCCTACTCAAGTGCAGAAAACCACAAGCTTTGAGTTAGTCTCCTAGGCTTCCTGTACGACGTGGGGAGAGCCTGGGACACACAGCCCTGGGAGAGGACAGCAATAGCATGCTCCTGCTTGAGGAGTTCAAGGGTTCTCCTAAGCCCTTCAGCCCCCATTCATGCAGAGCAGCCTGCCTCCATTTTACCAATACAGCGGCTGGGGCGCAGAGAGGTGAAGTGACATGTGAGACTGCTCACGCACAGCAGGAGGCAAAGTCAGGGCCTGCTCTAGCACAGCTCCTAATGAACTGCTGAATGCAATAGTTTTCTTAATTTTTAGCAAAAAGTCAAGACATTTTTACTGAAATAATTGTTTTATATACCCTGTTTCATGTCAGCAACCCTGCTGAAAGAAAAGAAATATGCAGTGAGCAGAGTGTTGGGCCTAATATCAGAGTTTACCTACCAGGGTAAAGAGTCTGAAGTATTGCATCTTCTCATACTGTAGTTAGCTTTCAAAAAAGAGAGGCCAAGATCTTCACAAATAAGTAAATTCTTATGCACTCCTAGAAATGAGCATCTTTAGTGAATGTTCAGCAGCCCCTTGAACTTGAAGATGTGCCAGCAGGTCACTCACTTTTGAAGACTAAATCAGGGCATTCAGTGACTTTAAGAGGGGACCTAAGAACCTCAGCTTAGACACATCTGTATCTCAGACAACTGTTTTTAGGGTGGGAAATGTCACCCTCAGGAGATACATGTCTGTCTCTATTATCTACAGAAGCAATATACGCGTATATCTTATGCCGGACACGGTGAGTGAGTGAAGTTAGGTGGGGTAAATCTGACCCTAATGTATTTTGGTTTTGCATTGTTTCTTAACAGTTGGAGTACTGGTTTAAGAATTACCAGCAAGTGACATCCAGCTGTGATATTTACATTACTTTCCTTCCCCGCTTCTTCCTTTGCTTTTCAGCACTTTTGCTCTGTAGATTTCATACTGATTTCATAGGTACCTAAAATAGCAGTTTATGTTCAGTCTTTTTCATTCATATTGTAATGGAGTAGAAAAAAACACATGCTTGGTGCTCACATCTCAGCTGAGAGACAATGACTTTTAATCTAATTTGATCACTTAAATCACATTTTTAATAACTACTCTGTTTTGTGCTGGTTTTGGCAGAACTCCTTTAGAAATGTAACCCTATTAACAATACTTTCTCTTAATCACAATAGAGTTTTTGCTTGTAGACCATCTGTTTCCACTACCATACTGCCAGCTTTTCCCTGCCAGCTTTTCCCTGGTCCTGCTAACATGCTCCTCCCTTGATATATCATGTGCTCTTGAATAAGTTAGTTGTATCAAAATCTTTCCTTCAGTCATCCAACTTGAAGCATTCAGGTACATAAAATTAGACCGAGAATGATTTGGTTTGAAAGGGACCTTGAACCAAACATAAAGGCTACTCTACACTGTATAGTCAGCTCTACAGTCAGCTGTATGCAGGCATGCACCTGTTTTGCTGATGTTTTAAGCTGACTCGACATGAATGTGGCATTCTCTATATAGCAGAGGTCTTTGGTCTTTCTTGCATTCAGTGTTGTTTTGTTTTGTTTTTTTTCTATGAGCGGTTATACAGTCACCCAAGAGTTTACAAGAGGAAGACTCTGATCCTCATCTTTATGATCTTAGTCTTGTGTGTTTTGATTCTTTGTGAGATGCATACCAGGAAGCTAACTAAACACCGTGCAATGCTATTGCTGCAGAGAATCACAGAGGTGACTATAGCTCAATTCTGTGAAGGTATCTAAATTTTGTACGTGCTGAAACAGGAACCAAATACCTTTGGGAATTTGTGGAATGTTCTCAGTCCATCCTATTGCTTTTTTCTTCCTTGTTTTGGTTTTTTTTGTTATTTCTTTTTCTGCTTTCTCTTCCTCAGCTCTGACATAAAACAGAGAATGCAGATTTTGTTTAGCACTTCTTCCTGTGCATGCCATATCTGTAGGATCAAGGATGTGGGAACCAAGTCTTACTCTTTTAGTCTTCAGGAGAAGAATCAAGCCTATTGTGTGAGAAATAAATATACTTCTTGGTTAACCATGGATAGTCAGTGTCTGTAGACACTGGAGATGGATCTGAACCAATATGTTGCTTCTGGGTAAACTGGAGCTTTCCTCAGAAAACTGAAGAAGCTCAGATGCTTATGTTTTCTCAGTGGGGAACAGTTTCCTCAACTGTATCTCGTGCTTTGGAGAGGAGAGAGCCCCTTGGCCAATCTGTATGTGTTTGTTTGGATTCCTTTGCTCCATGATGGTCATCACAGGGAATATGTTGAAGAGCTAAGATTGTTAGGGGAAGGGGCGAGTTACAGGTATAAGAACACACATCAGTGGTATTTGTATGCCTCTCATCTGTTGTGCATGTGCTATTATTTACAAGTACACAGAATTTTTCTTATCACTGCCATTAAATACTTTTGCAGTCATATCTATTTTAATGAACGCTTGGAGTGGGGGCTGTGTAGAAGAGAATCGCAAATAAAGCAGCAGGTTCCAGGCAGCAGAGCAAGAAGCAGAACCAGTAAGCCTGGATTCAACTTTCAGTCCTTTATCTGCTAACTTCTCTTGCCTCCACCCAAGGATTATTCTAACTCTTCAGCATGTGTTTTCATGTGCCAAAGAAAACCATGCATCCTCTCCACATGCTTGTGGCTGTCTAGTTCACATGTGCTGACAGACCTGCTGCATCGAATACCCCTATTCTGCTGGCTTTTCCCCACAGTGGAGGCAGCGTGTTGGGTCCTTCTCTTGTTCAGACACTAGATTTTGGAAAATTCATAGGGATTTCTGCCTTTTGTTTAGCATTGGTTGAAATTGGCCAGTGGATTAAAAAAAAAAAAAATTAAGAGAAGACAGACAAATAATGCAAAATTCCTTTTTTGAAAACATCACCTTCTTGAACTTTCCAAAAGGGAATCCTTGGGATTTATTTCTTCTGTTTTTTCCCCACATAGCTGATTTCTAATAAATGCATTTGTTTAAAATAATAATTATACTTGTAAGCATTTTTAATAACCAAACCTTCATGAAGTCCTATGACGGAGTTTAACAAATTTGACAAATTTTAATTTGCCGTTATGATGTTAACCCCTATGGCTTCCAGGAAGAAAAAATAATAGAGAAGAAAGTAGGAAGAGATCATTCCAGAATCTTTGCAAGAGAAACCCATGGACTTTTTTTTCAATGAGGATATTTTTTTCTTCATTCAAAGAGAGTTATAATAGCCTCTGGAATAGGTACTTTTCTACTTCATCTCTTAGATGAAGAACTGTCACACTTTCTAACCATGCCACTAGTGAGGTACATTGCCTTGCTTCACATTGGTTACTATAATCTGACAATTTTGGGCCACATCCTGTTCCACAAAGTGTTATAGAATTTCTTAAAACTGATCACAGCACTTGATCCTCATCTGCCCTATGGAATGAAACTTGGTGCTCATGCAGCTGTACCCTTAAACAGATACAGACTGAGAAGAAGTATTTTCCTTTCAGTTGGCTTTTATATTTCCTTAGCCATTTGCTCAGGGAGCCCATAACAGCAGGAGAGTCACTGTGCAAATGAAGGCTTAAATGAGAGGGGTAAAGAAAAAAGAGCTCAGCTTACAGGGGCCTGCAGCAAACACCCACTCTTGAAAATGTTCCACTCTGAACTTTCTAAAAGAGAGTCCTTGGGGTTTATTCGTTCTCTGGGTTTTTCCCCCTCATAATGACTATGAGTATGAAAGCATGTGTTAGACAAATGCATCAGTCTATATTATTCACCTGAGCTTACTGCAGTGAGTGATGCAATGTGGGAGGCAAGAGGGGATGGGAAAATTTCCCCCCTGCCCCCTCAAGTTAGCATTCATTTTATTCTTTGCAATTTCAGAGATCATGCTGTGACTGTTAAATGCTGTTTCACTTTTCCTTTGCAAACTACTTTTATCTCTCAGTAAGGGCTGCAGAAACCCCCACCGTGTCTAAGACAGCAATAAATTAAGAGCTCCCTCCCATGGTTATCATATTTCTTGCACTTAATTCAGCTGATTTCAGCATGGTCATGGGCCACTATATCCCTCCCTGATGGTTCAGCATGGCCCCATGTGCAGCACTCCACCCAGTCTAGCAAGGCATGCCAGACCTGGTGAATGCCCTCACTCTCCTCTTCTACACAAACCAAGCCCAAATTAGCCACATGTCCCAGTGGCCAGTAAGGCTACCTGCTTGTGCCAGGTCTAGTTTCAGATTATCAGTTTGGTCTTTGTGCACTAGCTTATTTACTAACATAGGACACTGGTTTCTTCTATCCCCTGTACTACCTTCTTTGAGCTAAACAATTATTTTCCCCATTTTCTACACAGAATGAAAAGGAGGCTGCTGGTATCATACTATCGAAGGCATACATGGGAATAGGTGACCTAATCTCTGCTTGATGGGGCAGTTTGTACTTCAGAGCTAAGCAGGTATTGATGCAGCCCCAAATTAAATGGGACCGGAGTCAGCTGATTGTTGCTAGTTAAAAAATTCGGGGACTGCCCTGCCTATTTATCCCAGTCCTTACCTTACTCTAGCTCTTCTCTCTATTGGTCCACCTGTGAGCTATTTTGCCTCCTCTCACCATAGGCAACCAGCAGATTCATTGTAAGTAACGACACTGCTTTTGCATAGCGCTTCTCTCCCAAGGTTCTCAAAAGGTTGTAAGAGTATTGGAAAGTATAATTAGCTCTCCTATCACGAAAGAGAAAACAAGTCTGGCAAAATAGAGAAGTAGTGCTGTAGCAGTGCACTGTTCCTCAAATTGGCTGTGGAGAGGGCATTGTAGCTCTCACACACCACTTCTCTTTGCCAGATTCCTGTGCTCTGTCAGGGGATAGAGCTCCGTTCAATTAGATGTAAAATAAACTCTATGGCTTAGGTCTCAAAGGCATTAGGAAATAGCTACTGTGAAATAAGTAGGAGCTGGACTCTCGCCTTGAGTTAGCAGTAGCATTTTTCAGTTGCGATTTGCTATAGTTATTAATGTTTAGGTAAGATTTTTATGTATGTTTTATTGTTTGGCAGTGAAGTCCACTGGAGGTGTGCAGATCTGGTGCCCCTTGCAGAACTGCAGGAGTTCCCTCACGGGGAACTGGAGCTGGGAAGTTTGCAAACTCTTCGGCTCTGTCTCCAAATTTGTGCCTCAATCCTTCCATCAGAGACTTGGCTGAGCCTCACAATCATGGTTTGTTCTTCAGTCTTGAAGCACACTCACACTCCCACCTGATCTCTCCTTTCTTCTATGCCCTGTGACTAAATATATCTCATTCCTGTGTTTTTTCTTTGTGAGGGAGCACAGCTCTCATTGCAAATCAACTTGACAGCTCATCAGCTGGATCAGGGTCCAAAGCTCTGCCTAATTTCTCCAGGCTCTTGTGTGTCCATTTGCTTCTCCTCTGCATGGGGTGAGACAGGTGGGTCATGGAGGCTGCTCCCCCTTCCTTCAGACCTTGGCTTGTAATGTAGGTATCTTGTGCAGGGAGTATGGGCCGTGTTACAGTGCCACTGTGCCATTCTGCTACAAGGTCTCACAGCCTCTGTGCATGGCAGGTAAGTACAAAGAAAAGGGAAGGAATGTGGAACTTTCAGGGAACATTGTAAAGGGGAAGTGGCTGGAGGTAGCTGCAATCTAGTCCAGGTAAGTCATAGTCTTTAGTGGTTTATCTACTCACTTATTACATATTCTCTGGTGATTTAAGCTTTACTTCAGGGGAAGAAAAGGTTGAAAGGTGTGCCGTGAACCCAGGGCCTTAAACCTGAGAGAATTAGCTAGCCTGAGGAACTGGGAGAAGAGAGATTGCAAAGAGAAGAAACTGGCAGGCAAGTGTTAAGCCTCCTCTCCCTGGGCAGAAGTGTTGGAGGGAGGAGAGAAGAGGAGGGAATTTTCAAGGATTTAGAGGCTTGGTTGCCCTGGGGAAATGCAGCCTAATAAAATGGATTTCAAGGGCAACCTGAGCTGGCTTATTTTCTTGTGAGGCAAGAAACAATGTTGTTGGCTGTGTTGTGAACAGCCCTCATTCCTCCCAGTGAGGGACTGGAGAGACTCATATTGGACCTGCCCTGGCCTGCCAGTGCTTCCCTGCCAGGTTAGAAGGAGGTGCATTTGCCCAGCAGCTATTCTCTGCAGCAGTCTTTGTCATGCAGGAGGTCAGGCTAGGTGGTCTGCTGGTCCTTTCTGGCCCAAAAAACTTGAAAACCATTTCCCCTCAGCAGAGCTTGCCTTGCAGCAATTCAGTTTCAGCTGACTTTGGGCATGACCTTGCTTAGGCATCTTCATAGTAGGGGGAAGGAGGATTGAGTTCAAACAGGTGAGAATCAGGTTTTGTGCCTTCATGATCCTGATGGATGTTGTGCCTTGGAGGCTCCCTGCACTCTGGTTGCTCTGTGTGGGTAGCTCTAGCTGGAGCCCAGCAAGGCAGGAAGCTGGTGAGGCAGAACAGAGGTGGTTAAAAATCAACAGGGTGTACTAGCCAGAGACAATGTGCCATGCTCTCAGAAAGGGAGAGAAATGCCTGTCAGGGCTGGTTTTTCAAGACCTTTTAATTTCATGTAACAATGCCTGAATATGAAGCTCCCTCTTTTTAGCAGCTGACTGTTGAGGAGCATCTGCTTTTGAGTTTTATTTTTGAAGCTGTGTATTACGTCTGTTTACAGGCACAGTTGTGCAGTACGGAGAGACCTGTTCTCCTTTGCTTCTTACAACAGCAGGGCAGAGTCGCAAGACTTTCCACAAGCTTGGGCTTGATCAGCTGCCAATACCTACTGAAGTGTAGTTCATTCCTGCTTGAAATTGGGCTGGACTGTACCCCAGCACCAACACCAGCTTTGCCTGCCTACGCAGCCATTGTGCAGCCAAACTCGCTTCCTGCTGCCAGCGGCTGAACTCCCCAGCTCAGACAAGGTCTAAATAACACATGCAGAGCAGCAGGATCTGTCTGCACATCAGACCCTGCAGCGCTGGGAACTCTGAGTGGCAGAAGGAGGTTCTCTGGGCTGCTTCTAAGAGCTGTGCAAAATGGGACTAAGGAAAACCTGACAGTGGATTTGGTTTCATTGTGTGGAGTCTGTTTCCCAAGGGCAAGTTTTTTAGGGGTGAGCACGTTGAAAGGGTTACAAATCACTGCACTTGAATGATTCTAATTTCCAGGCTGGAGCATGGGCAACTAATTTGATTTGGGCAGAATAATAAAAATCATACAGTATTTTCCTTGATCAGCTACACCATGATCTTATTTCTGAATGAACTGGATGACCTATACTGTCTTTCTAAATACTTCTAAAGCCCCTTTCACCATAGACTTCACCTGCTCCAGAGGCATTTTTTCTCATTCCCCTCAATATGACAATATGAGATCAGGCCTGCTTGGTGCAGTGTGAACAAATAAACACATGAATAGCACTTACACAAAGTGCACAAAGGGTTGCATGTATTTTGTCACATCTTCTATGTGATGTGTGGTATTGTCCCTATTTTACCTGACCACTAAAGGAACTGGAAAGAAAAAAAGACAGTCAGATGAAGCAGAGCAGAGCAGAAAAATGTAATTCTCCATATCTTCCACCTTCTTTGCTGTAATTGTTAAACAGTGACCCTTCCCCACACCATCTGGGATAAATGATTGGGTTCAAACTAACAACAACCTGTCTATCCAAAGTTATCCATTCTCATACATCTTGGCACCTCAAAATCCTGATCGGGATCAAGAGGACTTCTCAGCTGGTAATTTTTGCAGGTTCAGAAATAAGAAATACTGGCTTGTGAAAGTGTTTAAGCATATCTAGAACCTGATCTGGATTAAGTTGAGGGAGCTTTCCAGAAGTCTGCTATAGTTCATGTTATGAAAGAGTAAATAATATTGCCTACCAGAAGTATGAAATGGTGAGGTAAATGAACCTCCTGACTGTGAGGATCACTTGAGACATTTCTAAAGGCTGCCTGTCTTTGTTCCCTCTGTTTCATACCTGGGGATTCAGCTTGTGTACAGAGATGGCACCTCTCTGCCCTTCCGAATGGGGTTGCACAGCAGGTTCTTTCCAGGGCAGGTTTTGTTTTTCCTTCCTGTCTGGCAGTGGCTTCAATTAAGAGATTCCATGCCAAGTCATCACAGTTGTTCTTCATGCGAAGAAAGAGGCTGATTTTTGCAGAAAGCACTACAAAAGTATTCTGAAAATCTGAGTTTGTGTTGTGTACTACTGATTTCCTCTTGTAACCTTTTGCATGCTGCTTATATTGGCTATGCCTGCCCAGTGAGGATATCGTTACTTTCTTCCTCTTCTTTATTTAAAATGTATGCTCTTAAGAGATTTGGGTATATGATAACCAACTTTTCCAATCCCGAACTCCTAGAAGCTGAAGGCCCCCAAAACATGAGGTTAGATTAAAAAATCATGGCACTCTTTTTATCAAAGGAGGGATTTGCTTTTCTGTGCTGAGAATTTGGAGTATTTAGGGATATGGTCATGTAATACTGTCAAGATTTTTTTCAAGATCTTGAGGGAAAGATTTATTTCCCCTAGAAGGTAAAATACAAACCAAAACCCCCTCCTAACCTCCATGAAGGAGTGTGTCCTCACCTCCTGAGTGAGTAGGGAAGCAAAGTTAGGAAATTTAACTGTCCTCATTGTACCGGGAATTCTGGCAATGTTGAATATCAGGTGAAAAGTCCCTTGGGCACTGCTCTAAAATAACGCTGGTTTTATGGTTTCCCTGTTTCTTCAGTTGGGCATATGGTTCCAAATAATGAAAAAAATGAGACGAGTGGTAGCCCAGCATGTGAAACCAAACCTATACCTTCTCTTGCTGCTTGTGCCTCTGACTCACTTTGAAATGACATGCTGAGTATAGGTCTCGTCCATAAAAACAACTGGGTGGCTTGAAATGTATAAAGGCACCCTGGAGCAAAAATATGCTCACGTGGCAAAAGCTGGACAGGCTTCACAGTTTTTCCTTTCATCTTATTCTGTTTGAGCCCAGGCTTCTCTAGGGCTGTGGGCAAGTAAGTGCGTGCTCGTACACATCGCTAGCTTAGCAGGGTGCCTTGGTGCTGGCTGGTTTTGCCTACGCTTGTACTGTTGTAGAGTGGGAATTCCAGGAGGCACAGAGAGCTTGCTGCGGTTTTTCTGCTTTCTTTAAAAGCCTGGACTTGAGAGAGGCTTTGATCAAGGTGAGCTTTCCTTCCTGCCCCTGCCTGCATAGCTGTTTTCCACACAGTTAGCAGACAGGGAGCGAGGTGCTGCTCTAGGCCTGCCAGGTTGTAAGCTGACCTGGTGGGTGACATCAGAGTCCCAAATGCTGTCAGAACTGTGCTCCGACCCCACCTGAAACTGGCTGTTCCTGTTTTCCCTGATAATAAACAGCGTGGTAGTTGGTGAGTGCGGTCTTGGGGCCATTTTTACCAGAGGGTGCAGACCTTGCCAGTGAATTTTGGGATCCTATTCTGAGAATGTGAAAGGCTGTCAGCTTATATAAAGTCTTATGCAAGAAATTATTCTAGGGAGAATTCAAAGCTGATTTTTCCTCCCACCTGTGGCTATCCATTACATTTTGCCTACGTGTTCTTTCCATGCCTTTTTTATTCTTTAGTGAACTTAATACCTAAGCTACTGAACACATTAGTAATGCTTGATTGCAGCCCCTAGCCCCTGTTCTTCAGTGCCGTAGCTCTGTTAAAACAGAAGTGGGAATGTCCTTGGCCTTCTACTCAGCTGCTCTATGAGCAGGAAACAACACCTCATTAATATCTTTTACTGACCAGTGACTGCTAGGTGTTGCTTTGTGGAATGAGAGAAGGACGAGGCTCTTTTATGGTATTTGGCCTATCTCCTGGATATTTATAGGTCTACTCTGTCTATAAATAAACTTGTAATGGGAATTGTCTCAGTGCAAGTTATTGATGGACTTAGTATTGTGCCAGCATGGCCTCTACTCTGAGCCAGTGCAGGCTTGATTGAATGAACGCAGTCTGAGGGTCTGCTGCACTGCCGATACGGGATGCTGAGTGCTTTGGGGGCATGGGGAGTGGGCAGACTGGGGGGAGTGGTACTTCCACCCCATGAAGCAGGGGACCCCCATGGGAGCACACTGTCAGGGCCTTGAGGGCACCAGGGAGCACTTTATAGCAGATATAGGAGCACAAGAGACACCCATTACTGCTGACTTCTAAGCGTGCTTTCGCTTCAACCAGGAACAGCTTGATACTGATATGAACTAGTAGGATCTGTGCTCTACAAGTTCTTGCCTGTCTCATGTGCCATACATTAGATTAAATTGATCATGTACAGTGATGGAAACTTCTGTCTTTCATGGTACATTTTTATCTCTGTGGAGAAACTGAATGGTGCTGTACTGTAACAGTAAAGCATAGAAGTATAGATAACAGCTTTTGTGTATGGGGATAGTACATAGTCTAATTTACATTTACTCTCCCGCATACTTCAGAACTCTGCAGGATGGATTTCGTTGAAGAATGAGGTTTTTTGGTTGATTCATCTATGTAGAAGGACCTTCCTTCTGGGGCAATTAGTGACAGAACACTGTATGCTGCTTCATCCTGCACTTTACTCTGAAGGAACTGCTGATGTTTCTATACTAATTGTGCACAAATTTTGTACCGCTGCTGGGGAAAGGCAGCTGCCTCTAGGTTCAGTATGTCCTAATGGTCATAAGTGATTTGCACTTTAGTTTTTCAATTTAGCATTAAAGCATTAGTCCAGATACATTCTGAAAGAAAGGGACCTTCACTCATGTTCCTACAATACTGTTTCTGCTTGCTTCTTAGAGATCTCCTGTGTGGCTGTTTGCCAGAGGTCTGCATAATAGGTGTCTAAGCAAAGGTGGCTGATATAGGTAGAGAATACAAGTGGAAAAAAATTCACACACACAAGCATTTCTGCTGGAAAACTAAACCTAAGGATTGTGCTTATCTGGTGTAGAAATGGAAGACTGCAGAATGACTTGCATAATGTATACAGTTGAGGCTGAGAAAATTCAACTCGAAATTTCAGTTTTGGATTCTCGGAGAGAACTGAAAATGATCTATGGATAAGGCATTGCTGACCCACGGTTATTTGATAAATAATATTAATAATAATAATTATGCTTGATACAATAAATTAGTTCAGAAGCTTTTTCACAAATGATTCTCAAATTAGGATGAAGGAAACTTCATTAGATTAAATAATTTTCTACCAGTCACTCAATAGGATCTACGAGGGACTGATTTTAAGTCACTTCGATTTTAAATCAATAAGCTTAAAATTGTCTTTTAATTCAGTGATATTAATTACATTTTTTTGTACTTGTATTTTCCCAAATCAAGAGTTGTGGCACTAGCTATAAAATATTTTTATTTGATTGTTGTAATAAAATAAAAATCTTTACACAAAATGTGTTTGGGGTTTTTTTTTGGCTAATAAGGATATTCTGTAGCTGTGTATACTTAAGCAATTATATAAAAATATTTTTTTGCTTTCTAATATTCCCTTTGTAGTAGATTTAGGAAAAGGCGAATGAAACATTTCATATTTATGGCATAATTATCTTTCTACTTACCATTTGTATCAAATTAATTTTGGAAGGAGACTGGAACACAGATTCATACATTGAAAACCAACATTCTAGATCATTTCTAATATGACTTACTAGGTTTTCCAGACTGAACAAATTTTGAAATCTTCAGTAAAAGTTACACTTTACAGAATTCTGGATAACAGCAGTGAATATGCCAATATAGAAACTCTGTAGGTGCTGACATTTGAATGAATAGAAACTTTCTTAATTAAGGAAGTGGTTTGTTGTACTTTATTTATAAAGTGGGATATGATAATTTAGTTAAAGGTAGTTCACCCCATTCTTTCTATAAAAAATTTTAACTTGTTTATTTACAAAAGCTCACTGATTCAATAAATGACAGTTTTCAATTACTTAATTTATACTATTATAGTTAATTATTAACATTTGTTGTTTTAAGTTCATTTGCAATATAAAATAGGTTCATTTTTTAAACTATAATAATATAATCAGAGAAAGATTTGACTAAAATGAAAACCTCTATTCTAATACTTTGAATAATTGATTTTTCTCTACTTTGTTTGCTTATAACAAATCGAAGTTTCAAAAAGATAAAGCTACCTCATTAAATATAAAGATTGCTGAAATCAAAGAAAATAACAAGTAGTCAGCAGTGATTACAGCAAATTGCTGTGGGTGGTTTGGAGTAAGAGCTCAGGTTTCTAATAGCAATAGAAATCTAGTTTTCCCTCATGTTGAAACTAATTTAAGAGGTTTATTTATTGCCTGCCTGTACTTTAAATTACCAGAATGTGTTTAAACTCTGTGCAGGAGATGGGTGTTTAACTGGTGTTGGATGTATGCCTGTTCTGGATGGGGACTTCACGTGGCAGTAGTTTCTCTCCCTTCTCACATGGCCTAGAGCGTATTTGTGGCATGGGGCAGTACCAATGGGATGCACATTGCTGGTGGCAAATCCACCTCTGCTTCCTTTCTTGCAAGCAGTAGTCCTGTGAAGTTCAAAGTTATGCTTTGTGTATGTCGAGTCAGTTAGATATGTAATCATCTTAAAAACTGGAGAGCTGTAACTCATAACTCTGATTTTTTAAAAGATGTATTTAATGTTAGTCTATATTCTGCTCCATTTTTGGCACTGGGAGGTTGAATTGGCAGGCAGAAGTCTTGCTTTGTTTGCTTCATTTTATTCTTTCCCCTGCTGTTTCTAATGTCACTCTTTGCAGCTTTGATCAAAGAAAGCTTTGAAACCTTTCTTCTTCAGCTCTTAAGAAACTATAACTTTAGATCAACTAACTTCATAAATGTAGAGCCCAACTCCCTCCTGTTTAAAGAAAGTCAGCCCTTCTCAGTGTGGAAACATGTACCTCTTCAATGAGGAATCCAAACCAGCGAATTAGAAGGTTTGGTTCATCCAAAAGAATTCTGCAAAGTAATTTTGTAAAATGATGTAAATAAAAACATGGGTTTTAAAAAACTATTATTTCATGTATGTTTAACAGAAATGAAACTAGACTTTCTTTGCCTGCTCTTATTAATGTAGACTTAGTGGAAATGTGAAGTTACATTGTGAAAAGACAGGAGATAAACAGAAAGATAAAACTGGAAATAACCACGTTGACTGAGCCCATCTCAGGCTGACTGAAGTGCAGAAAGTAAGCAAACAGATTCACTAATGGATCCATTTTACTGCCTTAGCTCTAGTAATTTATCCTGAATCAGGCTCTGCTATTTTACCAGTTGCCTTCATTTTATCCCTTGCAAGCAAAGTAACTTGCATATAACACCTATGACAGTGATAGCATCCAAACATATTTGTCCATCTTTATGGTTTGTTACAAGATGATAGCATTTGTACTTTCTTTGCTTTCTTCTTTCCTTCTCCAAATTATGGTCAATTGGCCTCAATCTCTACTGTTTCCTTCTACTGTTGATGCTTAAAGTTGGAGTGATATGACAAACTGGACAAAACCACAGAAAGTTTCTACAGGATAAAAAGAAAACTTGAATATATGTGTGGAATATTTGGTTGTACATCTTTTGTCTTTATTATTCTAATAGTGTACTCCTGTTTTAATAGAATTATCATTGCATAATGTACTCTGATCATTGACATGCTATATGAATTCACTGTTTTATCTTAATCTTGGGCTCAGCAAGATCATTGGTTCAGGATGCTGTCAGATTAAGTAAATTACCTTTAAAGTAAAAGATTGAATACTGGCAGAAATATTCAAGCTAGGTCATGTATTAAGTTCCTTCTTTTCCATGTTGTTCCTAATGTTGTGAAGAATTTATATCAGAAGATTGTTTACACTTTTTTGTGTAGCAATTAATCACCTCACGGACAAGGAGTTACAAGGCATTTTTGTAAGTCCTTCTAAATGTTTGATTTGTTGACTGCTATCCAAGGTAAAGTCAACCGATCAGTCCTGATTCCAAAGGAGATGGCATTGGCTGCGTAAGCTTGAAGATGGGTTGCATCTGTACTTATATACAGCTTACATCAATGTCGGTGATCCTTTAATTGCATTGCACATCTTATGTCTGTCTGTGGTTTCATCAATTATTCAGAGATATTGGCCTCCTGTAAGTGTAACAATCACTTCAGTTGATAGCTTTAGGAAGGATATTTTTGGCCTAAGGAAGAATTTTCTTTGTCATCATAATAAGATCCAGGAACTCCAGTCTTGCACCAAGAACCATTGTGGCAGATAATAAACAAATATGTAACAGAAAAACACTCTGTGAAGGACAAGCCTACAACCTAAGTAAATAAGCTGAAAGGTCTATACCAAACAGGCACCCAAAACCATGTTTGAAGGAAGAGCGCTCAGTATGACAATGAAGTTGTCACTATGCTAAATGATTTCATGATATGCTGTAGGTCTACCTAACCACATAAACATTTATTTATGTACGTTACAGACATTATATATGTTTCATATCAGATTTTTAGATAAGGATGATAAGTCCTCTGTGTGTCTGTTTAGATATACAATATTAATAGCTCAATGTAATAGCACCAACTAGATTTTTGACAGGCTGGAAGGCCTCCTAGCCCATTTCTCCTTCACTCTGCCTGTCAGATACATAGGCAGGTGGTGAAATGTTTTCTTTTCAGAGAATTTCTGTTACAGAAGCTTCTGTGGTCAGTGCTGACCTGAGCAAGAGTTCATTGGACTTCCCCTGTGTTTCCTTCTGTGTGCCTTTACTGCTTGCACACACAGAGAAGGGAATAGGGAAATAGGAAGGTAACTCTGAATCTGGTAATACAGAATTGAAATTGAGAAGAAGTCAAAGACGTTCTTCTTGGAGAAGGCAGAGCTCAGCTAAACAATCTGTTTTGCACAACAAAAGAACTGGGGGTTCTCAGTTACATTCATAAAACTTCTCTCCCAGCTGACATTGATTTAAAGATTAGATTAGTACGTTCATCTACTTGACAGCTAAAAGAGAGTACATACTGATGTTAGTAAGGATGGGAAGTGTTAAGCGAAAAAGGGGAAGTGTCGTTATTAAGAATTAAATCCAATGAGATGAAAATTTAGAATAAACACGAAGAGTATGATTAATAATCAAATGTCTAAAAATGCATAGTAGTATAGAGTGCAAGGGAATTGTTATCCTTTTTTTACAGCTGAAATACCAACAGATACAACCCACTGAAAGGCTCCCTACTGAATATCTTGTAAGGTTGGGGATGTGTTGTGGGTTAGCCCCAGCAGGCAGCTCAGCCCCACCCAGCCGCTCGCTACCCTCCCAGTGCGATGGGGGAGAGAACTGGAAGGGCAAAATTAAGTAAACTTGTGGGTTGACATAAAGACAGTGTAATAGGTAAAACAAAAGCTCCATGTGCAAGCAAAGCAAAATAAAGAATTCATTCACTACTTCCCATCGGCAGGCAGGTGTCCGTTGCTTTCCATCTTCGGCAAAGCAGGGCTTCATCATGCGTAACATTTCCTTGGGAAGACAAATACCATAACTCTGAACATTCCCCCTTCCTCCTTCTTCCCCCAGCTTTTATTGCTAAGCACGATGTCATATGGTGTGGGATATCCCTTTGGTCATCAGGGGTCAGCTGTCCCAGCTGTGTCCCCTCCCAACTTCTTGTGCACCCCCAGCCTACTCGCTGGTGGGGCAGGGTGAGAAACAAAAAAGGCCTTGAAGCTGTGTAAGCACTGCTCAGCAACAGCTAAAACATCCCTGTATTATCAACATTGGTTTGGTCACAAATCCCAAACAAAGCACCATACAAGCTATTATGCAGAAAATCAACAGCCAAAACCTGTACAAGATAAAATATCCCTTGCCTTTTGAAAGTACAGAGGACTGAGAATTATGGCCCATTGTGTTAGAAGTGGCTGGAATTGTTACAGGAGACTAAAAAAATTGTTGATACGAATCCATGAACAAGGGAACTCCTGGGGACCCGGCCATTTGCTTAATTTTATCTCTTTTTTTCTTTCCCTACATAATCATGTGCTTTGTTTGTTTGGCTTTTGTTTTGTTTTGTTGATGTTGGTCTATGGTATAATGAGTCTATATTGCATGTTCCATTAGGCTTATTTCCAGCTGTGCTGTCACTGGCCATGTTGTATAGCTGTGAATAATTAGTCTTTATTGGCACGTGTGAGAAAAGGATCTCAAGAAGCAGGAGTACAAGCGGGATATCACCTCTAATGTTTTACTTATCGGGTTTGTGCTCATGACCCCTTGGTATCAGAGAGGACAGAGGTTTTGAAGGAAGTGGTAATATCTTCTGTTAGACCAGTTGAAATATTCAGAATATGGAAAGAACATCAGGGTCATGAGAGGCTTAACTGAAGGAGGGGTGGAGTTAACCTACCGTCAGCCTCTCAGGGACAGAAATGAAAACCAAAAAAATATTCAAATTAGAGGTGGTCCTGTATGGAGTCCCTTCCTTTCCACATGCTTTCTAATTTTGTTGCAAGGAGTTTATATTTGGAAATGGTTTCTCCTTTTCTATCTGTCAATAGCTACTTCAGGAACATGCAGCATAAGGTGTTTTTGTAAGGCCTTCTGAAGGTCCGAGGCTGCCTGTGCATGAGTCCAAGGGAGCATGGTTTGCACACCAAGAGGCAAAAGAAAGTGTGAACTGATGGATAGGATAAATATCCTGAATTTTAAAATCCTGCTGATTGTTGCCTTTCTGGAAGGACTTATCTACTCCAGCACCTCAGCGTGTCAGTTATACCATTGTCGGCTCCCAGGACTAAAACTTGAAGCGATGGGGTATGAGTTAATTGCTGGCAAGAGGGCTGGTAAATGTGTGTAGCCTGTGAGTCAGACCAAACAGTATTTAATTTAACATTATTTACTGGATGTATTGAGGGGAAAGACAGACAGTTTTGGTTTCCTCAGTTTAAACTCAGTGACTATATCTATGCTAATAAATTAAACAGTCCCAGAGGTTGTTCCCAGATGTTGAGTATGATTTTTTTTTTTATAATGCTCAGCTATTGTCACTGACCTGTTTTGGCCCCAGCCAAATAACACTGTCCCAGACAATTCATATGCACAGCTTGAAAGTTTACAAGGACCAAAATGTTTTGGGCTATAAGGGAGTTGGGCTATAAGAGTAGGTGAAAAAGGGCCAGTCTGTACTAGAGAATGAGTGTTGGGCACATTTACCTTCCCGGTATAGACATTAGATATCCAGTGAATAAAGTACTTTTGTCAGCAGTACACGGTAAAACAGTTGTGCAACTGTCACTTGTCATGAATTAATCAGGGCTGAATCTAATGTGGACTTGGAAAAGGGTATTTTTGGTCATTATATTTGGTTCTGACAAGAACATTTGGTGGATCCCAATGTTATTTTCTTTTTAGAACAGGTCATCTTCTCCATCGTGTAGTCTGCATATCATCATCATCTGTATGAAGATGAAATAACTGTGTTAGTGGTGTTTTGATTTGCTTTCCTATTACATAATAGTTCTCCACCTGGAAGCTGATCCAGCTCGTTGCCTTGTTTTGTATTGGAGAACACTGCAGGTAAATGAGAATGGTAGTGGAGAAATGGGACTCTGTAAAATTTTGAAAGGAACCTAACCCTTACACTTCTGAAAAGCCATCATAATTCTGAAAAGAGTTTTACATCAGCTGCTTCCACTCCTCTAGTCAGCAGCAAAGTGTGGGGCCACCTCCTTGAACTACATCTCCCATGATGCACCCACAGCCTTGGCCATCCCCTCCCTGCAGGCGTGGGGTGTCTGGTGCCTCCGGGCAGTCACCTGCCTTTGCTGATTCATGTGTGATGATACCCGCTAGGAAGCCTGTTTTCAAGCAGTCAGACATTTTTCTGCATAGTGTTTTGGTCAAAATCCTGTCTTTCCAATCTTCCCAGCCCTTTGTGGTTTCTAGAGAAGCCAGCCAGCCCAGGTTAATGGCTTTAACTCTTCACTCGTCTCTGAAAATGCTCTGCAGCACAGGAGAAATTCTGCTACCCGCAGCTGATAGGTAGGGGAACCAAGGCATGTTGTCTAATCTGCGGTGAATAGCACAGGTTGAGAACAGAGTCCAGGTCGTGTGCCCCCCTGCCAAGTATGCTAGAATAGGTGACTTAGAGGTCACCTATAATAGAGGTATGTAATAGAGGTGAAAGGCTGCAGCTGTGAGACAGCCAATCTTCCGTGTTTAGCAGTGATTAACATTCCTGAAAAGCCTGCCCAGGCTTATGGCAGGTAATCATGATTTACCGCGTGAGGGTCTTTATATAAGGCTTTACATGCCAGCTGTAGCAAGCTCAGATGCCTCCAACCCTGCATTTTAATTTGTATTATTTTAAAGTCTTTCCTTGATTTAAATAAGGAATATTCCTAAATGTTTTTACAGGAATAACATGGAGATATGTCATTTCTTCTGGAGGAAGTGAACTACTGTGAAACCTCACTAGGGCATTGAACAGATTTGTTTAAAAAGAGAAAATCAAACCCAGAACTGAACTTTCTAATTCAATTCCTTCCTGCGCTGGCACAATAGAGCAGTGGCTGCTACTGCATCACCCAAGTTTCCCTGCCTGCAGTGGTTTTGCTTTCCTGCCTCCAGTAACGAGGTACCTCCCCTTCTAACGCAGCAAAGCTAAATTTAGCCCCTGCAGAGTGCACATTTCCTATATTTAGTGTTGTGAAAGTCAGACTTCAGCAAGGAACTGGCTAAACTATGAGATGTTCTGCAGTCCAGGAGACAGAAATAGAAACATAGCAAAGTGCCTCCTTGGGTTTTCCCCCTCTGGCCAGGCAGCAATGACAACGGAGGGGCCTGTGCAGGGCCGGGCTTTTTTTAAAATATATATCATGGCAGTTATCATGGGATTCCTGAATGTGAGCAGACAGAGAGCTGCGGAGCCCAGTGCCGCTGGGAGGATGCTGAGCATAGCTGCTGGCTTTGTGACGGAAGGAGGCTGCTAGCAGCTCACCCAGCCCTGGCAGCCTGGTGGGGACACAGCGGTGGTGGCTCTGGCAGGCTGATGCAGCATCCCCAGGTGCCAGGTGCACTGCAGGGGTGATTTAGGCTGCGTTTTACTCCTCTGCCCTACAGTTGTGTATCTGCTTATATACGATATATGCAGAAATATGCATGTGCTTGTATATACTGAAAGGGCCCAATTCTCATTTACCCAAAGCTTGCCTAGTATTCAGCTTGGCAAGATTTGTAAGGCAATATAATACCATTTGTTGAGCCAAGTGATGTATTTGGGAAAGAAATGGGAAATTTGGGGGCACTCTCCTTTGGGTCTTGCATCAGAGCAGGTGATGCAGGCCACAGACATGGCAGTGGGGGTGGAAATGTGTTGTGGCTTTTACTGACGTGGCACCTGACCAGACGGATGAGTGGCGTGGTCATGGCGGCACCCCGATGGCGGTGGGCACTCCCTCTGCGTGGCTCTGCACAGGCCCCTGGACCCCCGAGCATGGTGGGCACCACTAGAGGGCTTGCGGACTGGGACTTACCACGTCTAAAAGCGAACTCTAATTCAAATTGTAAGATGTGCCGGCATTGAGCCCCTTTTGTGCTACCGGGGGAGGTTAACAGAGTTAATATAAATGGGTATTCAATGATCACTTCAGGCTGCCTCTTGGGTACCACAAGCCATGCGATTTAATTCCTGTGTGAATCAGAAAGCATCTTTTGGACAAACATGAGATCGATTTGGTCGAGCAAATCACTGTTGTTTTTTTCATTTAAGTCTGCAGAATCTGCACCTTAAACAAGATTGGATTAAAATTTGATCAAAAAGGCATTATGTTACAGAGACGAGCCTCCGTGAGGGTATTCTAAGAGCCTTGTGGGAGCCTCTTTTCAGAAGAAATGTAAATGCTCTAAAAAGAGAA
Source organism: Gymnogyps californianus (assembly GCF_018139145.2). Taxonomy (NCBI): domain Eukaryota; kingdom Metazoa; phylum Chordata; class Aves; order Accipitriformes; family Cathartidae; genus Gymnogyps; species Gymnogyps californianus. The sequence goes on from NC_059471.1 coordinate 125,686,831, forward strand.
GTATATAGGGCTAGAAGATTCCTGAAATGATCCTCTGCTATCATAGCCATCAGGCCATACAATGATAAAACTTTCCTAAACTGATCTTGTTATTTCCTAAAAATAGCCTTGGTTTTTTGCCCCCTGTACTCCTGCTCGGAGGCTCTTCCAGAGCAGCACAGGTAGAACCATTTTCTAATTTCCAGCCTAATTTTATTGTGACTCATTTATTCCCATTTGTTCTTGTGCCATTTGTTCTTCATTAGCTCTTCTTCCTCCCTGATGTATCTCCTCTATAAATATACCTGGGATAATAATATTTTGTGCCAGCCTTTGCTTGGTTGGGCTAAACAAGCAGCTCTTCAAATTGCAGATTCTAAAATAGGCTATCAGGCTTCAGGACTGTTGCCACAAGGCATAAATACTTCCTTTTTTTCCTTCTTTTACCCCTTTGTCGGTTAGGGAACATTGCACAAGTGGGGTTACTATGGCATGGGGAAAATTTGCCATTATGTCTTATTATGAAGTGTGGCATCAGAGTAGTTTTCTGAGACAGAGCATTGCACTGAGAGAACCATTTTGTGATGCAAATTGCCAGGTCTAGATGGGCCATTTGCCTTTTCTAACACCTTGATTTCTAATTTTTTTTATGCAGAATAGCTTAGTTGCTATAGAGAAAATCATACTGTTATAAGCTAAGGAGCATGACCTCAGAGAAGGATTGAAAACAAAGCAGCAAGAGCAGAGAAAAAAAGAGCAGAGCCTTTTTCCTAAATTTTTTGTGAGATGCGGGAGCATATTAAAAGCATTCAGGAGAGCATTCACATATTAGTTGCTTCTCGTATACAGGCTGGTCTTTGGAAAGGGGAAAATGTTTCTAGCCTTGTCACAGTATTCCAGACTGGAGTGAGCCCTCTGTTCCTTTTGCCTCTGTCTCCTGGCTGAGTTTCCATGCATGTAATGAGTTGCCATTGATGGCTTTTGACCACTCCTTTCAGCTGGGCGCCAGCAGCATGGAGCTGGCAGGCAGTGGAAACTGAATCTGTGTAGGAATGAGAAGAGGGAAGCATCTCTGAAGAGCAAGGCTGAGTCCGTGCAGCGCTGAGTCTGTACAACAAAGCAGAGCTTCGTGGCTGAGAACAAACAGACAGTCAGTCAGTAACTACTGCTGTCTATGGAATCACAAAACGCTAACTGTCCTGGGGCGGGAGGTGTTTGCTGCACACTGCGGCCACGAATGACAGGCACAAAGACAATCTTGCACTATTCACGTTCCAATTTAACTTGTCTGTTACCCATAAAGCACACTCTGACTTGATCATTCGTTCATTTACACAAACATTAAGTGTATCTGCAAAAGTGTATCTTGACATCCTTTGGCACCATGTTCAGGGCAATGCTTTGATAAAAAAGGGGAGTGAAAGGGCATTATTTTAGCTGGAGGCCAAAAGCTGCTAGGAAGGAATGGAAAGGGAAGGGGATTCCATGCTGAAGGTAATTAGAGAAGATGAAGTACTTAAATGAAGTGAACGCTTCACTGCGCTTAGAGTTAATGCTGAATTTCACTGGTCTGGTAAAAAAGCTGAAATGCTGCTGCTCAGATTTGCGTTAATAATTTTTTTACGTGCTACTAAATGACCCAACTCACTTTGTCTTGGGAACAGAATAGTAATGATCCAACCAGTGTCCTGAAGATGCCGGGAAAGGACTCAGTACAAAGAAAGCCAGCTCTGTGCGATGTGACAAGACAGCATGTGAATGATTTAATATTATCTCACCGGTAGATCCAAGAGCCAAAGGAAATGGAGGCCTTGTTGGGCAAACAGTGCCCGAGAGCTAGAGTCACAGCTCCAGTAACTTGTAGTCTGAACAAATATAACGGAGAAACAAGGGAGGATGTGGCATTGAACTAAATGGGAGGTGAGAAGTGATAGCAGCGTGGTACGATGTGGGAGCATGTGCCACTCCAGCAAGCATTAATGGCTCACAGGCAACCTTACCCCCTCCTCCCAATCAATCTGCACTTAAAGAAAGGTGATGGAAATGAAGTGCAATACAGCTGCTTCTGTAGCAGAGAGTCTAGCAGCAGAGTGATTGCAGGCATCTTCCTATGGCCTGGCTGTGTGGCAATTGCCGAGGAGATGTCTAAAAGCTCAGCTCCCAGAGCCTGTATAGCCCTGTCAGCGCATTGCCTGCCTCAGTTGCAGGGCGCAGGCACAGCCTGGGATGGAGCTGCTCTGCCCAGCGCTGGGGCACCTTCAGAGCGATGCCACCTGCCCAGGGCCAGCTGGGAGCTCCCTGTGGCATGAAGCAGAGGTGCTCAGGAAGATCTGGCCAGAGTGCAGCCACCTAGACAGTAACGCAGCTCAGCCTTCGCCTGGGCCTCAAGCCTTTGCTGTTTCTCTGTATCACGTGGCACTAAAGCCGTGGTGAAAACCAGCTCTGCTCAGGTCTGTTGCCAAATTCCCAGTGACTCTAATGAGGCCAGGATTTCAGCCTGGCAAGCTATTCCATAGTGTCATCCTCACAGCCATAGCCCAATTAGCCAAGAGATGGAAAACCCTTTGTGATTTTCCCCTTCATGTTCCTAGTTCACCTGCTAACTAGCTACTGAGTACCAGTTGCCCTTTTTCTGTCTCTCAGGTACTTCTGTTGCCAAAACATCTCCCTCCCTGGCAGGCAACATGAGGGAGGATGGCACCCTCTCTCCTTCCCCAGATGGTCACTGCTGTCTCCTCCTCAGCCACCAACTGCTGAATGTGAAAAGATTCATGACATGAGTGTTGACATAGTGAGAGGCTGAGAAATTCCCTGGCTTGTAGTACTGTCCTCAGCCCGACCTTCCTCTTCATCTATATTTTCGTTTGCCGCTCAGGGTGGAGGAGTGCGGCCGTGAGTCATCCTGGGGGCTGATGACTCATATTTTCAGTCAGAGCCGTCAGCATGCTGAGGGTTTCTTGAGGCTCTGCCCAAGCTTGCGTGCCTGGAAGCTCAGCAGAGGGAGGGGACTCTCTCCATTGGGGGTATGCGCACGGGTTTTCCTCACTGTGATTTCTAGCCCCCAGTTGTTTTTTCTCTCTATTTCATTGTTTCCTCCCTTGTCAGTAGCTTTTCCCTCCCCCACGATCTACCTCTGTGCTTTCCAGTTCCAGACTGAATCTGCCTGTTTTCCATATATGCTAACATTTTCCTCTAACATCCCATACTCTTCTGCTGCTTGGAGAGAGCCCACTAGTATTTACTGTCTATATGAGGTGCCGCTCTGTCACGGCTTGAACAGCCTGTGTTGGTGTGCTTTAGGTTCCACGTTCTTTTGACCGCTCCGTTGCTAAAGTGTATGTGCTGCTGTATGTCATCCCTCGCAGCTGGTGTCACCATGGGTTAAACAGGCTACTTTCCAACTGTGTGTCTGTGGTTCTTAAAATACCCATCCAGTCCCCAGCTGAGGTTTGCATATCATCCATGGTGACTGGGTGAAGCAGCTGCTAGGCCCCAGCATTATTTGTCATATAACCTCTTGTTATATGACAAACCTCTTGTTTGAGGTTCACCTTGACATCAGACTACAGTATCAAGAAGCAGCACGCGTGGGATGTCAGGGAGCAATGGCAGCTAGGAGGTTGCCCACACCTGAGAGGGGTCTGCTCCAAAAGGAGGTGATGAGAGACAATCTTGAGATGGTTGGTGAGAAGTTGCAGGAAGAATTCTGCTTGATGTGTAAGCCAGTGGTGATACTGGAAGGGGATCTGAATGAGAAGGGCATATGAGAGGTGCAATATGCTGGGGAAACTGGAAAAGAGGACAGCATTAGAGGGCAGCAAAAAAGTAATCGAAGTAACCCTTCCCAGCTCCTTTGAACTGAGGAATATTCTGACATTCAAAAGCACCAAAACATAAACACACAAAAAAAGAACTTATTTTTATTGTACAGTGCATGACTGATGTGTTGGCAATGTTTCATTGTCACTCTGCATGGCTTTTAATTGAGGTTACCTAGACACAGTAAGGGACAAAAGTGTTTCACCAACACTGAGTTCTAATCATGGGAGAGTTTGTAGGAAAACCAAAAAGTATCATGGAGAAGAATGGAAAGCCAAATTATGTTTTCCTCAGTCTTTTCAGTTTCTCCTTTCTTTGTAGACCTTTTAAGTAAAAAACACAGAAGGAAGTGATGCAAACAAGTTATGGTTTAGTTCCATCATATTTTTTTCCCTGATTTCTTTCCTTTTCCCAAATTGAAAAGAAAAAGAGAGAAAGGAGAGAGGGAAGTGAAAAATAACTCAGTTTGGGGCTCTTAATTGAAATAAAAGTTAAATTTTTAACCTCACTACAAATTTTCTTTGTAATTTTCATTTTTTAAGAAAGCCAAAGTTTTTGTGTTTGTTTGAGAAGCAAACCAAACCAGTACGAATTGAAACTTTAAATCACTCTGTGCTTGACAGAATGAACAAGTGGCTCCTGCTCTCTGCATATGTCTTTCCTTCAGTAGATTTAAAGATGTAGTATACATAAAGAAGACATAATAACTACACCATTTACCAAACTGCAGCACATCTCACATTTTGTGTGATAGGTTAAAAAACTTGTATTTCATCTGAGCCAGCTCATGCATGGATAATAAATAAATGAGCTGCTAACAGGCTATCAAGGATGTGCGGCCGTTCTGCACCCTTCATCTAATTATGCACTCTAAAAAAGAGTATCAAGCTAGGAAACATATCTACATAGAAGTTCTCAGATCAAAGTGTCCCCAAGAAAAAAAGATTTGCTGGAATAAAGTAGCTTCCAAAAAACTCTGTATAGTTGCAGTGTTAGTGGAGCCAAGGCCCCTGGAAGCTGCCAGCCATGTTGTGTGTCTTTTGGCACCTCTGCAACATACATAAATAGCTGGAGACCTTTCTGCAGCCAGGAACAAGTGAGATGAGAAAAGCCTCTGTTTCTAAATTTGAAAAGAAAGCTGTAAACAACAGGCATGCTGAGTGTAAGTATGCCAGGGGACTTCAGGAGTCTGCCCTTTGGTCCTCTCTGCAGGCAAGGTCAACTTCCCCTCTGTTTTTTTGTAAACACAGACAGTGCATGAGCACAGTCTGGGACTGCTCTTTCCTGAGGACCAAATCCCAAGCGGGGAAAAGGAAACTTATTCTGGTGTGATCAGAAGCCCCACATTCACACCTTTGCTTTAATAAGGTGTTGCTTACCAGTTGTCCAGAATGGCTGCCTTTGCAATACGTGGTCCTGCTGTGCAGTTCCTCTACTTAATCTAGCCTTTGAAGAGGTCAGGCAGGATTATTTTTAGAGGAAATCAGAGCAGTAAATAAAGACCTTAGGCCGTGGGACACGGTGCTAAGTTAAGTAAATGGCAATTCACTACAATATGACTGGTGAAACAGTCCACATCCTACCCCTGTCCAGGACCACCATGTATTTGGCATCTGGCCACATGAATTTGTAACAGATATTAGATGTCTTTGCTGTTCCCTAGTCCTATTCAAATGCCAGCCATATTTCCAACTTCCATGAACTCTGCACACTCCACACAGTGGCCGCAGATTCTGTTGATGGTACAGTTTTAACCACTTCTGATCCAGTCAGGAGAGAGCAATGTGGTCTACTCAGAGAAGCAAAGCCATATGTTAAGGTATCTTTTCCCAGACTCCCATTACTTAAAGAGTCGGGGTCTCGTTTTAAAGCGTTTTAGTTTGCTCTTAACTGGAAATTTTGCTACATTATTTTGCAGAGGTGTTTGTATAATTTCATAGAATCATACAATCATTTAGGTTGAAAAAGACCCTAAGCGCCATGTCTACACGTTCATGTATCTGAAGAGAAACATAATCCAACAAGATAACGGAGGACTTTTCTGGCCACAGAATTACGTCAATGGCATTTTAGTTCCTTTAGAAAAAAAGCTTTGTATAGTACACTAGGAGCACAACTGAAGGCAGTGGCTACCTAGGTGGTATTGTGCATCAGTGAAAACTGGAGCTGAGTAGGCAGCTGCACGCGGTGCGTTTCACACCTCACCAGCTCATAACCACTAGAATAACTTTTCAATTATTCCTTCCTGCAGGCAAGGTTGTGAACTCCAGAGAAAACATAAACCAAATCCCCCAAATTGCTCAAGGTACTTCAGTTTATTAAGCCTTTTGGCTGCTTTTTGCATGATTTTCTAGTTCACTGAAGTGACCCTTCGAAGTTTTCAGCACTTTACAGGGGAGCTCGGACTACAGGCACTTTTTGTTAGCTTTTTTTGCTAATATGTTTCAAATACTATTCTCTAGAGTCATTGTTTCATCAATTTTCTACTTCCATCTTTGTAAAGCTAAGTAGCTGATGATCAATTTTTATACCCTTTTCTTCTTTTTGGGTCTAGACTTGACATAGGAGAGAAAGGTTAGTTCTATGGGCCACCAAAATGTTCATGGTGGCACTTTGTCATGGTTTAACCCCAGCCTGCAACTAAGCACCACCCAGCCGCTTCCCCCTCCCCCCTCCCAGTGGGGTGGGGAGGATGATTGGAAAAGAAAGGTAAAACTCCTGGGTTGAGATAAGAACAGTTTAATAACTAAAGTGAAATAAAATATACTACTACTACTACTACTAATAATAATTGTGATGAAAAGGAATATAACAAATAAAAAGAGAAATAACACCCAAGAAAAGACAAGTGATGCACAATGCAATTGCTCACCACCCGCTGACTGATGCCCGAGCAGCGATCCGGCCAACTCTCCCCCGTTTATATACTGGGAATGACGTTCTATGGTATGGAATATCCCTTTGGCTAGTTCGGGTCAGCTGTCCTGGCTATGCTCCCTCCCAGCTTCTTGCACACCTGCTTGCTGGCAGAGCATGGGAAACTGAAAATCCTTAAGATAAGCGCTACTTAGCAACAACTAAAACATCAGAGTGTTATATCAACATTATTCTCACACTAAATCCAAAACACTGTACCAGCTACTAAGAAGAAAATTAACTCTGTCCCAGCCGAAACCAAGACACACTTTCTGTTCTGCTATTTGAGAGGATGCTCCTTCCTCCATCTGGCCAATCACATTTATCAAACTGCTTTTTCTAGAATCCACAGCCCATTTATCACAAATAGTCCAGGAGTATTCAACCGTTTGTGCAAAGCATGTTTTCCTCAGAGATCTCCAGTGTGTTATAGGTTTTGCTTTTTCCTATCTTTTCCATGGCATTCTTGGAAATGTCATGACACTGTTCATTGATTGCACCTGTCACCACAATATACTCAACTTTATTAGTAGTATGTAATAATGTTTAATAACATACACAACAGAGTCTGGACACTACAAATGAGATCAGTTTCTCTGTTTCACAAGGGAGCACTATTCTTCCTGTTTTATAGACAGAGAACAGGGCCTTGACGAGACTAACAAAGAAACCATGGCAAAACGTGGTTTGTTTTCTGAATCCTTTTTTGTTGTCCTAATCAGAGGACAATCCTGCCTTGCTGGCATTCCTCTGGTGCTGTGAATTACAACGTGCTTGATTACCAAGTAACAGTGTTCTTCCATGCAAGAATATTTTGCTCCCAAATCTTCATCACTTCAAGACACAAGAAATAACTGTGCAGATGAAAGAGCTGTTACTTTAGAACAGCTGTTCAAATGCACATAAACACCCTGCTGAAATTGCTCTGGCTATTTTGCATATGATTAGCATTAGTAAGAGGCCTTAATAACGGTTTCTAGCATGAAATTTCAGCTCGTGCTTACAGCAAATGCTGGTACATTGCTGTTGTTGTAGTAGATTAGAAGAGTGCCAGAACGCTGTTCTGCTGAGTTACCTGCCGAGAGTGGAGGCGGCTGGGGGAAAGCTGCCTCAGGGACACGTAATGGAGGACACTTCTTCTCACCTGTTGCCTAATGATTTTTATCCATTTTATCCCCAAAGTTCCTACTTCTAATAGCTTCCTAATGTCCTCTGTGCTGGGCCTTAGGATGGCTTCAATTACATTCCTGCTGAAGAGTTTCTGTATTAGCGTAGCTGATGCCCTGTTTTTTTTTTTTCATTATCGTAACAAGGAAAGTATCAGCGCAGTGGGGAGACGAAGCTGTTCCCTGAGTGCGGGGCTGGAGTAAAAGCTCATTGTGGTGTGATGGAAACATATCATCTGAGGTGTGGAAAAAGAGAGGGCTGCCATCTCCATGGCACCGCTGCTCTTCTTAAAGGAGAATACTTTATTTTTCTTCTCACATAATGAGTTGCTAAGTGACTGACATGAAAATACAGACACGTATCAAAATGAGATATGGCTGCATTTCGGACATTCAATACAACTGCAGGGAAAACTGTATGGGACGATGTGTTAATGGTAGAAGCAGATGTGTGCATACCCGCGTTGATCAGATCTTGAGTGGGTATAAATTTTCTCAGTGTGTTGACCTTCGTGGAGGTACTCCAGTTAGCAGTAGATGATGGTTTTGCCAGAGGTTCTTTAGTTTCTAACATAAAACGCTCAATTAAGTATATATTTGATATCTGCTGTTTCCTCCACATTATCTTTTGTTTCTAAAGCAATTTAATTTTCTAGCTCTGTAGTACAACACACAGCATTCCTCTGTCAGTAGAAATCTAAAAATCTCCTTAGTAGTGTTATTATAGCAGCACAGTTCTACAGTTGTCAACCTGTGTTGTAGGTACAGGGTGAAAATTTAAAAATTTCTCATTTGCTAATGGTAGTTTGTTGGGTTTTTTCAAACTTGAAGGTTTTGGTGATGATTTGTGAACAAATACTTCAGGTTGAAAACTGACCTCAGCACCCAGGGAATATGATGGCAACCAAAAGCGTAGTGATTTTGCCCTGAACGTCCTGTAAGACCAGGATCAAACCATCTCTCGCTTCACTGAAACAGAGGATAATTGCCTTGCCTTGTCCCTGAGAGGGTTGAGTGGATATACCTGTTTGGTGGTGGTGAAGGCCAGCAGAGATGCAGCCAAGTAAGTAGATAGTGAGTGTTGTCAATATAGGTTGTTTATATGTTTTCCTTATTAGTGTGTGCATGCCTCCTGTCGCATCCGTTATAACTATTTATTGTGGGAGCTGGTCATTTTCCTTCCAATACACCAACTCATGCTTGTTAGCTGTCAGTCATGGACCAGTCCCCAGTGAAAATATGTTACCATCTGTATTTGGTGCCGGTGTCAGGGTTTTGGCAGCGGGGGGCTGCAGGGTGGCCTCTGTGAGGAGAGGCTGGGGCTGCCCCGAGCTGGACACAGCTGGTTCCAGCCGGCTCCAGCCGACCCACCGCAGGGCATGGCTGAGCCCCTCAGCCACGAGTGGGTACCTTGGGGAGGGCCTGTGTAAGAAAGGGCAAAACGCTGCCCTGCAGTGAGGAGTGAGGGAAAAAAGTGTGAGAAACAGCCCTGCGAGCCCTGAGGTGAGGGCAGGAGGGGGAGGAGGAGGCACCCCAGTGGTCTGCAGGCCTCAGCACTGCACCCAGGGGCAAGGGGTTTCCATTGGGAAGGTTTTCTCCGTGACCCTAAGAGGTTGCGTTTTGAGACAAAATGTTACAATTTAAAAGCGTAGACTGCTGCTGGGCTGTGTCTGGGCCTCATTTTTCCACCCCAAAACTGCTGTTAGCATCTTGAATTGAAGATTGTCCCAGTTTAGAAACTGGGAGTTTGTGAGGCTGAAGAGGGATATAAATGTAGGGGCTAATGAGTGGGAAACTGTGTCTTATGTGTTTGTCAGGTAGTGACATGGCTGTGTAAGTGAATACTCCCTTCTGATCAATGCAAAGTAATGAAATAATGGTCTTTGTGCATCTCTGTGGTTATACTGCTTTATTCTACTTGCAGACTGATAGGTAAGACTGTCTATTACACAGAATGAGAAGGATGTATTTTCAGTTTATTTACTGAACATGTAAGTCAGCTGGCAGCCAGGGCCCTCAGAGGAAGGACAGTCTAATGCCTTCTTGCATAAAGACAGTACACCCATCTAAACACATCTTTTTCTGTGTGCTGGAACTTGCAGCTGTGGCTATACCAGAGGTGCCAAAGTTTTTTCAGTGGTTTGAATGACACTTAGTTTTTCTGGGCTCCTGGCTTTCTGGAGAGATGCAGGCTTCTGAGCAATCTAGATGGCTTCCTTCAAAAGTTGCCTTGGAGAGTTAGTCACTTGGAAAACTGCACTTCTCAGGGCGCTGTAATTTTCAAAGTGGTAACAGGATTTGTGATAATGAGAGAAGTGCAAGGAAGTCGAGAGTGAGGGGAATTAGATTATCACCCTACAGGGTCAGGCTGTCTGGCTGGGAATGTGTCCAACACAACAGAGGACCAGCAAGACACTGCAGATGTCTTCCTGATTGCAGTCTGAGCATTTTATGGCATGTAAAATCCTTGCTCCTTCAGTGAAGTGGTTGCTGATGCTGAGACCCCACTCAGATCCAGGTAGAGCCCGTGGAGCAATTCTCTGGAGTCCCAAGATTTTGGAATGGGCATCCTACATTTTAGTAAGTCAAAAAAAAGAAAACTGGAGTCACACGCAAGGAGTCTGCTTGGGCAGGCTGAGCACGATAAATGACAATGTGGCATTGGGTAGAGGTTAAGAGAAATAAGCATTTTGTGAAGAGAGGAGAGGGCGTATCATCTGGGTCAAAGGGAGAAGGTAATGGGAGGATAAATTTGAAGGATGGAGGACAAAGGTTTACCAGACAAAGATTGTCAAAAAAGAACATGCTTGTACAATTTTGTTTTGATGAGCTCTTACAGATTGGCACCAAGGTATCTATCTAGTTTACTTTAGCAATCTAGATGAGCTCAACAGTTAATCTTCACCTAGCAATCAGGCACTGACGCCGTGATGTGTTACAGAGAGAGCCTGTGTTTTAAAAAAAGAAAGTGATTTATTGAGAGCAAAACATCACAAGCCTGTGTCAAGGGGAACAAAGAGACTGATACATTTGCAACTTCACATTCCGAGCAGCCTGATTACAGAACCTGCCTCTTTTAAGTGAAGGATGTCACGTTTCTAAACACAATTAGATCCCTAAGGATGCACAGAGGCGCCTCATGGCATTTGCAAAAGTGTCTACACATCCTACTTAAGGGCAATAAGTGAAGTAACTTTCATTTCCTTACTTGCATTTTGGATGCTTAAAATTTTTTAAAAAGCTAATGCTGGAAGGTCAGATATGTCACAGTTTGTGTTTATTTCCCGACTAATGTGTACGTGTGGTCATGAGTATTGTTTAGACATTTTCACCATATTTGTAGCCATCATACAGCATGCATGCCACAGGATTATTTTAAAATTGACTATATGGTTTTTTAAGGAATTTATAAAGATTATTTTCTCCCTACTTTCCAGTTCTCATATAAAAGGCATAAACAATACAGGGTATTGTAATAGTGATATGTAAAGTGTTAATTGATCTGAATCTGGCATGGCTTCTCTCATGGGGCCTACTGTGATTTTCTTTCTAAAGAATTATCCTTCTCTTCCAGAGAGATTTGATTTCCCAGTGATTGCTTAATCATGCTGCTTATTATAAATATTTGGTTAGACTAGGCATGGAAATGAAACCTCACCTTTAACAGAGGTGAGCAATCAAACAAACCAAGTACATGTTGCAGAATGCACAGATTGAAATACATATCAAATACAACAAAATTATTAATCAAACAGTTGTTTTTCTTTTCTTTTCTCATTGCTACTTCCTTTGTTTTTTCTATCTCCTTCCTCCTGCTCCTTTGTATTTCCTCTTCTTTCTCTTTGCCTTCTTCCTCCCTGCTTTCTTTTCCTTTCTTTAGGCCTGCTTGACCACAGGTGGAGAACTACATTTCTAGACCTTGATTCAGTACAAGGCTTAAACACAAAACTTACACCTATTGCTAGGTCAAAGTGGTAGGTCTTAACCTCCCCTTAGACATGCAATTTAGTGAAAGGAATTGGAAAGAATATGGGTTACACTGACACTAGAGGAAGAACCATCACTTTTTGTAGGCAATCATCAGAATTTCAGGACGTTTTCTGTACGTAAGCATAAGATGAAATGCGTTCTGTTACCAAAGGCAAGGAAATCTGGTAAAAATCTCTGCTGACAATCTATAGTACAGGATGAAAGAAGAAAGAACTACCATTGGTGCAACAATTGCAGATATTAGTGTGAGTTTAATGAAGAGAAAAATGAATGGCTTAGGGTGCTGGAAAAATGCTCTTTTGAATTATTAATCTGCAGGCTAGTTTGGTTTGTCAGAGAAGAAAATCCATCTGAGTTTTCTAGCTGTGGTCCCATTTTTTCAGCAAATTTAAAACAAAATATGATATCACTGTGCTTGTTTAAAGGCTGTTCTTGCATTCCACATGTTTTGTTCTGAGTTGATGATTTGAGGGTTTTTCATTCTCCTGCCTCCAGCCAAGGTTTCTCATATTGCTGGTCTGGATCATACTTAGACACGTGTATTTAAGTTCTAGTTCTGTTGTAAGGTAAGTTGAAATGCTTATTGCTGTCCCTCTCTGGCAATGGTGAGGTGTCTAACTATGAATGCAAAAATATAAAACCTATTGGCTAGAAGGAATATGATTGTGAAGATGTCCCTTAAGTTTGCAGGTTAGGTTTGGATGTTTTCCCATTATTTATATGGTCCCCCAGTGCAAAACCATCTCATATTGAGCTATGCAACCTCCACCAAGTCTCCAGAGTGGATTACTTGTATTATAGTGACAGCTAGGCCATAAGAGCCTAACAGGGAACAAAATAAATGAAAAGTGTGGAATAGGTATATGAAGAGTTGTGGTGGCTGCTAAGTGGTCTGCAGCACTTGATCACTAACAGCTGTGTACAAACAAGCTGCTGCCACAAGAAAATGCCAAGCTCACAAGTAGAATTTTGTTTTTCTTATTGGATGCATTTGGATGTTAGTTTGAACTATGTGTTACCCTATAGAATTAGCTCTCTCATCTGATCTTAAAAACAGTGTTCAGTCTTAATAATTTCAAAGAGAAACAAAGGAAAAATTCCAGGAAACTAAGCAGGCCACTTACTTTCCTTGTGGGACACAGGGCGGTAGGTTCTGCAGGTAACTCTGGTTCATCAGACTGCCTGCAGTGGGGAGACAAACCTCTGCAGCCACTTCTTGTGCTGGAGCTGTGCCTGGCGTCACTTCGTCATCCTCCATCCACAGAGTTGGTTCCAAGAGCACAACAAGGCAGCCAGGTTAGCAGCCGCTCTGGGAGCTGCATTCCTGCTACAAAACCCTAGAGATTGTCCTTTCTAAGTTGCCAGAGGCACTAATAAAATCAATAGCTCTTGACATGCCAACAGGCTTGAAAGACTGTCCTGCTGGTGGTATCCCCAGTGTCTGTCAAATTACTATTCGGCCCTCAATGGTGAAGAAGAGTGGGAATTTGTGGTAAAGTGTGAGTCAGGCACCAGTACAAGCTGGGGAGGAGGCGAATGAGCCTGAGAACAGGATTTGTATTATAATTAATGCTATTGAATAGTGCTGGATAATACTTGTTCTTTCTGTGAAGTCACTGCGGGTGATGGCTTGAAAATGCAAATACTCTCTGGCTAGCTGGCAAAAAGATGCAAGTTAAGCCAGCTGCATTCCAGAGAGGGCACAGCAGTACCTGCATGTGTTACTGCTGCTTCAGCTCTTGGAGGAGAAACATGGAGAAGCCAGGGGGACACAGAAATCTGAGTGAAGGCGGAGAATGGTAGGCACCAGGGTGCTGAGCTATCTGTATGGAGGCTGTAGGCTTCCCCTTCCTGCCACAGGAATGGTGCTCGCTGCTCTGACCAGCTTCCGCTCTGGTGGAGCACAGGGCTGGCACAGTCCACTGCTTTTCTAGAGGAAGGCACCTACAAATAGATGGGGGGCAACAGCCAACCTAAGAACATGAGCTTGCTGAGAAGCTTGGAAACCTATGATACACAAACAGTGCTCCTGTGCTTATTCCATAAAAACTTCCTGAAGGTATCTTTTGATCAGAATCATTTATAATGGATCATAAGGAGGGATATGAAAGGTCCAGGAAGCAAAGAAGGTGCTGAATGACATGGGGTGGATTTGCTTTTGTTAAGTACTATTTTTTTACTCCACATTTCTGATGCAAATCAGTTACAGCAACAAGTTTTAACATTAGTTTCTCAGTAGAAGATCAGTCTGAATGGGGGATGTTGGTGGTAAGTCAACAGGCTGTAGGAACATTTGGGGCTTTCTTCCACCCTTGCTGCAAATTTCCACTTGTAAAGGTCTTTACTTTTACACTGTGGTGCATATGCTTTTATGCTTTTCCTGACTGCTGTTTTTGTAGCCTCACAATACTGTAAGAGGAATATCCTAGAAATAGCAGTCCACAGTAGTGGCTGTGGTTGACCTGCACCTTGCAGCATTTTGTCAGTACCTTGTTAACAGCTGCTTTTGTGTGCATTCCCCTCTAAAATTCCAATATGTAATTCTCCCAAACTGATATCTACAGAAGGCATTTTTTGCCCTGCTTCTAGCTTTCCATGGGCTGAGGTTTTCATAGCCAATCGAGTGTCGTATGCAAAGTATATGTTTCACTTCTGTCTTTTTTCCCTTGGCGCTCTCATATTTGAGGCAGGATGGGCACTAAAGTATGAAGTAAGAGACATGGTTGCTTTTCATTTCAGTTTCATTATGCAGGGAGGTACAATTATGAAACTGAACTGGCTGCCTACACTTTGTATATTAGCCAAGATAGGATAAATCAGGACATTCTTAAAAGGTCCTAGATATGATTTTCGGGGCAGGTGATTTTCAGATGAAGATACCCACCATCCCTAGGCCTGACACAACCTTTACTTACCTACATTTGCTAGGTAGTAAGGCTAGTGGAGAAGGGGTGTCAACTCACTTAGGCTGAGTGGAGAAGGGGTGTGAAGGAGCCGTTCTTCTATGGCAAGTGAACGTGGTGCTGTTGTAGTTTGCAGACTGACTTGTAGGATGCATTCTGAGTCCTGTGTGCATTGTAGTTTTGATAAACAGTATAAATATTTACAGATTGTGCTTCCTTCTAACTGTCCAAATGGACTTCTTCATGAGAGAGAGAACTGGATATTACATGCTTCCCATGCAATCAGCAGGATATGAACTGAGTTTTGACCCTGTGATGATTGAGCCCATCAGATTCAGAGGTTTATGGACAGCCGTGACATGACCTTCATCTAAAGAGAGAGCTGCGGAGCTATGACTGTGTCACATAATGCAGACTGCAGACTGCACTGATTGGTGCTGGTAGAAAGGCTTAATTTGCTGGTAAATGTGTGCTTGAGTTTGCAAAGCCAGCATTTGGGGGATGAAGGGGATATTATTTTTGTTTTTAGAGACTCTATGTTTCATCTGGAGTTAATGAAAGGCAATAAATGTTGAATGAGAAAGTAAAATATTTAGTGAATCTCTTCTCAGAGACAGAAATAATGGCTTCTGAGTTGATTAGAAATGTTGTATGTATATTCTCAGTGGTTGTATTCTTATCGCCTAACGGTGGGTTTTACTACAGTTTCAGTATATAAATAAATAGGCAGGTGTGGCTGTGCAGTGTCCAGTAGTTTGGTCAGGCTTCCCCTTAAGCTAGATGATGAGAATAAATGAGCAGGAAAGGTTTTACTTGGGCAAATAACCCTTGGTCTTTTGAGCTTCCAGGGCAGCATCCTTACAATACCGACTTCTGCCCGCTGAGAGGAATCAGATTTAAATCATCAGCTGATTTCTACAGCCACCGAGCATCACATTAGATTGTACCAGCTTTTGACCACTGTGAAACTGGACCACATTTAGATTGGTCACGTGGACCTGAAGTGTTATCAGTCATATTACGACCCCCGTGAACCAGTCATTGCCACAGATAGGTTTACCCAGTTCTCTCCTCATCTTTGCAAGCGCTTTCCCTCAGTTTAATTTTAGTTTGTGTACTAATAGTAGCTGTTACTGATTTCTGTTTTATTTATTTTTCATGCCATCTTTTTTTGTTTCTTCATCTCTACTATAGATGCCTTGTTGTCATTATAAAATGATCAAGCAGGTTGACACTTCTACAGTAAACTAGAAGATACAAGGGAAAAAATGAGTGCACAAGTACCACCAAAATTTTGACCCAAGCATAATTTTGCTAACAGTTAGCAGTTTCCAGTTTCATGAGATCAGTTCTTAACCTGAAAATCATTCTGACCTATCATTTTATACAAAGATTTATTATGAATAGGGAACAAACTGGGTGACTCTTCCCTTGTGTATCCTCGCACACCTACACACTTTTATAATTTATTTCTTCTTCCTTTTTTTAACCTATACCAATGAGAGAAAAGCCCAAGTGAGAATTATGGCTTGGCAGAAATTTAGATTAGTTTATGTTGAAAGGATTTGATGTTGTTACGATATAAAAACAGTTCTTTGCTCCTGCGTCAGAAAGGGCCATATAAATCATCATCTTTTACCCAATTACTTCCCTAATTTTCTTCCTTGATGAAAGGATGTGACTGATTGTCATAAGCTAGTTAAATTTATTTCCATTGTGCTGAGATAATGTAATAGGATGCATGGGCAAGTGACAAGGTTTAGTGGCTGACTAAGCCATTAGCTATTTTTAATGATCTGCTTGGCCTGTAACGGTACCTGAGGTAAGAGTAATTGCTTTTCCCCACAGCAGAAGGCTAGGGACGGCTTCCCCTGGCGAGACCCCGTAGAACAAGGTATTTTGAAAGTCCATATAATTTTGAGAGGCCGTGTGACTGCAACACGACTTTTCCAGACAGTGATTTTCCCAGTGTGATTAGGCTGAAACCCACCCTTCTCAGCAAGCATTGTGGGAAGGTGTTTTCACAAACTAGATTGCAGGTTTGGCTCCCAAAATGCGGGAGTGTCAAAATATGGGAGTTCAACAGGTAAAAATAAGAAAATATCAGAAACCTACACATTCTCTATCTTCATTATCAAGACCTGTAGCTAGATAGCTTTCTTGGCCACCCAAGAAAGGAAGAAGAGAGGATGTCAGTGATATTCACTGCCAGGTGACTGACCTACTGCTATCTGGGAGATCCCTGCTGATGAAAAATCTGTACAAATACCTTCTCCATTGGCTACTTTTCGCAACTGAAGTAAAAATCCTGCAAGGTTCAGAAAAGAAGGTAACAGATCAGAACTAGCTCATCATTTATGTATTCTAATGATCTTGCTTTTCCTGTTCTCTTTTTTTTTTTATTTTGAAGGAAAATGTTTCTGGTAGAGGCATGTGGAGTGTGTGTGTTTGCATGCCGACACATATTCTTGAAAAGACTGCCTTGACATTGGCCCTGGTAGCACTCCCCTGTCTTTAAAACCTAAATCTGCAGTTCATCTATTCCAGGTATTCCTTCATTTAAGAAAGTTATCTGAAACTGCTACCTTGTAAGGTGTCAGCTTTGTTTAATAAAGCTACTTTGATCTGAAATAAGTAGGTAAACTGCTCTGTAGGTGATTAGATTAAGAAGAGGATATATGATAAGAAGAAAATGATTCTTTCTGTTGCTAGCTGCATGATCTGCTCTGGCTGTTGATAACTAAACCAGATAGCTGTAATGTCATTGTCAACCAATCTGCTGATCTGCGAGGTAAGGTTCAGTTGTGAGCAAGATTTTGTCATTCAATGCTAATGAAACTGGGGAAATGCTAACAGTTTTCACCTGTACAGTGGGTTTCTTTTAAATTATTGTTATCTTGCTTATTTATTTTAGTCAGGCCTGTGAAAATTATGGAGCTCTGATTTATTCCTTCCAGAAGCCTCATGGGCTGGAAATGTATAATGAGGTGAAGCAGTTGAGTTTAAAGGAGTTTACATATTATTTTCTACACATTTTAAAGTGTTATTCTTGCAACCTTTGAAGAAACAAGTCTCATCAGTGTTAAATGTTACATTTTGGAAATAAATCATCCTTGCAATTGAATACGATGCCACCAAAAGTGCTAAGCAAAACTATATGCTGGTTGTTTCTAAATGGACTGTGGTCGCCCCTTGCAGACCCAAGAGGAATTAGTCATGGATTGGACTAGGCACAAGTAAATAAATGAAAGACAATATTGAAAAGGTAGTTCCTGTGTTGGAAAGCTTGTAGCATTCGCCTATGAACAAATGCAAAAAGGTAGAGACGCTGTTACAGTTCAGACACATAGGTCTATTAGGTTCTGCAGAATGAGAGCTGTTCTTTCCCGGAGCTTTGCATTGGGTGCTAGATGGGCTTGTAACTTAAATTTAAGTTCAGGAGTTGTAGCCAACTTTCAAATCACCCTTGTGCTGCCTTTCCCTAAATCCCAGACTTCCTGTAAACTAGAATAGAATTAACAGCAGTTTGACTGTTTGGTGTATCATTTGTCTTTGAAAGTGCAAGAGAGACCATCCATTGAAACAGCTGCAAGATATCATGTCACATAGCTTCTCTAAGAGATCCCCCACAGACAATCCAATACCTGCCCTCCCCTTTTTGCCACTCCTTTTCTGGGAAATAATATACTAGATCAGTTAGATCCAATATCTCGTGAGAAACTGGAGCACGTTGCAAATTGATGAGTAATGAGATTTCTTTTTGTATAAACTCATCTTTAGTAGAGACAGGGAATAAATTGTAATTGCAGGCTAGAGCTTTATAATTGATTGGGAGATATCACGCTTTTTTGAAAGATTTTTTTTTATCCCAATAAAGATTTTTAACAGGTGACATTAGCTTTCATTTTAGTCTACATTTGTCATAATTTCTTGATGTTTATTGAAAATGACAAAAAAAAAAAAAGGAAGAAAAACTTCCTTCTTTGGTGGCCAAAACCAAATGGGTGAGTTCTACTCTGGAAGATCTGCCAGCCCATGGTGCACAGGATAATAAGGCATTGGTTTGTGGAATACATAATCTCTAAATAAGCGCTGTTCCTGGTTGTGTGAATACAGCACCAGTGCAGCTCTATACTCTGTTCATAGCTACTATTATACATCTCCTTTATTTGTGTGAATTAATGGACAATTATGCTTGAAAAACCTATAGCTGGGGGGCAAGTGCCTCTTGGGGGATCAATGGATGGCCTGCTGGCGTTACCATCAGCCTTGCCAAGCTGCTTTGCTCTTTCTGAAAATTGGACAACATGCTCTGATAGTGTGTTAGAGGGCAACATGTGAGAACCACCCTCAGGAATATGCCATGAGAAACAGGGATGGTGTTCACTGCGTGTTGCCTTCACAGTCTTTTCGAAATAAATCCAGTATGCAAATAGAGGAAACGTGCCTTAGGGTAGAGAGAGTGGGATTCCTGTTGCAGTCATGGTGTTAACTCAGTATCATCCTGGATAAATCCTTTCCTCTCACTTAGACTCATTTTCAGGAGCCATAGAATCAGCCATTGAATAATATTTGCTTCTGTTATCATGAGCTGTTAATGACTGGGAAATGCTTTGAGGTCTGTAGGCGAATGGCACCAGATTTATTGAATAAAATGTGCTGCATAAAATGCTGGGCGTGTTTGAAAGGGATAGATGAAAAAGGGCTGATTATAGAGCCCTTTGAAGTCTGTGTTAAAGTTTTCACAGATTTCTGTGGGCTCTGGATCAGATAATCAGTGTGGAGGGAGGGGTGGGAGAGAAAATCTTATGCAAGGTCACCATCTACTTGTTTTTAAACAAGGAAGCAAGGTGGTGAACTTGTGATTGATTGCTCTTTATACTGGTCCTCAGAAAAAAGGAAGGTGAGGGAAATGTTATTGAGATCCCATTGATGTGTAGCCAGTTTTGGGATGGATCATGGAAACTGCATCAACACTATCTGAATTTCGCTGTCTGAATTTCTCTGTCTGCAAATGATGATCCATGGATGAACGCACTCATAAAAATGGAAAGAACACTCTATGCTGCAGCCCCGCTTGGCAAATCCTCTCACAAATAGACCCTCCAGCTACTCAGAGTCACATTGCCTGGATTATTTCAAGGGTCAGTGCCCGGGTGAGGAATGTGACATCTTGGGCCATTTATGTAACCACCTAATCGTGTAACAGGTGAGCAGGCAGCCCATGTACAGTGTAAACAAATCCCTTTGCCATTTTCCCCTGCATTGTCAGGCTAATTCTGATGAAGAAAACATGCGAAACTGAAGCCAGGGAATCAAGGCTTGGAGCCTGCTTGGAGTTTCCAGAGGAAGTGCTTCAGTGAGGGCACTTTCCGGCGTGTTTCAGGTGAAGACTAAAATATATCCCTGCCTCCTCTGTCTCATTCGTTAGTTCACTTCTGCACTGCCTCGGCTGCGTGCCGGAGATACTTGTGCTCCAAGGAGAGGAGAGAGGGTGATTGACTCCGCAGCATGTGGCTCAGCGCCAGGAGCTGTGGTCTGCGTGCAAATCGTTAATTGGTCCCTGATCAAGTTACGGTGTCTTTGTTCCTAATCTGTGAGTGATGCATTATAGAAGAGGCTGTGTTCATTTGGTGCTTCCTGAAGGAGGAGCTGGGTGGCTTCATTGTCTCCACTACTGACTTCTCCTTACCTGGGAGTCAGGTAAGCACTGGCTGCAGACAGGGGAAAGGTGCCCCTGACTGCACTTAGTCCCTGATGAGTGTGCACAGCAGCTGATAATCAACAGCTTTTCTCCCCCAATGAATTTGTGCAAAAGAAGAGCTCCTGCATCTACTTCCCATCATCAAAAAAGAATATTTATGATGGGCATCTCTTAATTGTTCAAGACCATCAATTTACTCAGCTCACACGCCATAGATTCTGGCATGTGTTTTACATCTTTTGCAGCTTCCTCTCTGTTTAAGTGCAGCGTACTGTTATACCTAGAAAACTCAACCTGATCTTTAAAAAAGAAAGACATTTCTCCAGGTTTACCAGGGCTCTACTGTAGTTATCATCAATAAGAATGTTTAAAAACTAGTTGCACTTTCTTGAGGGAAATATGTATGTGTATGGAAAGGCATTGCTTGATGCCAGCTCAATATTTTTTAGCCAGGTTTTATAAGTTGCTTGATTTTTTTTACGTGTGCTTTTTCTGGCAAGCACACAGTTAAAGGCAGCATTGTACATCTTTTATGGTACATAGTAAATATTTTATTAGCATTATTAGTCAGGTTAAAGGGAAAGAATAGAGAATTAATAGCTTAGGTTAAGCTCATCTCAGAAGGCGTATAACTCTTACAGCTAATATATTTGCCACATTTCCTGGTTGACAACCAAATTGTCTTGTATCTGCACAGCACTTCGCCACTTTGCTGGGCTGTTTCCTTCTGTGCATGTGGTATTTATCATTAATGTGTCCCTTAAATCAGCATCCTTTAATGGATCTTCATGTTGCTTGGGTTTTCCCTGTGTAATGAGTATCTCATGTCTTGTCTATCTGGGTGTCATTTTTATATTAGGGGACAATAAAGAACAAAAGAAGCAGCAGTGCTTTGATGCTGAGTCACAGTGAGCAGGAGGTCTTGCTCTGTGTGTGTGTGTCTGGGAGTGCGTCCTCACACTGCCTCCCTAAGTCAAGCAAGAACTCATCTTGTGCTCCGTACATGTATACATCAGAATCATAACAATCCCTTAATCCCTTAAATTAACACAGCTTCATATTCTGTCCCCATGAGGACACTGATCTAAAGCCTGCTGAATTCCTGGGGGGTTGGTTTGTCAGCTGAGATAGTCTTTATTATCTAGGACAGATGCAGGAGAAGGAGAGTATCAGAAGGAAGTAGATGTGTAGGAGGAGTTTCTCCCAGCTAGTCACAAGCAGGCAGTACTCCTGGAGGCCATGCAGGACCAAGGCAGAGGGAGAGAGACAGAAGTCTTTTGGACCTCTAGGAGATCTGGCAGTGGATCTTTTTATGTTACACTTACTGAAAATGTCCATGGAAGTACAGAAATCTTGGAAGGAGAGATACTCCACTGAGAATCAGTGACAAACATAGAGAGTTGTGAAAGTTTTCTCTTGTCTGGTCCTGTTTGAAACACCCCAAGTACAGGCCTTCAGCACTCAAGCACTCAAAACATCCAAGCTGTTTGCAGAAACTGTCCATATGTTTTACTGCTAAGCAACTGAGGTTTTCTTTTTTGCTTCCTTTAGTCTGTGCTAACCCGTCTTTACTGGAAACACAGTGGTGAGAGAGTGGAAAAAATTTAACAGGATTTGCAAAGAAGGGAATGATGCTGTACTAAACCCACTGAGCCCCGTGGAAAGCCTTAGTTACAGCTTTGGGACCTTAGCTTTAGTGTTGAAAAATATGCCCATAATAGCTCAAAATGAGGCAATTTCTGCCTTACTGAGGATTTTCCATTGAGAACTCCTGTGCAAGGTCTGCCAGTGTCTGATGTGCTTAGCCAACTGTATGAAGGCTGCCTGGATCACCAGTCTCTGTGCTGTGCTTTTCATTTGCTCACTTCTGGACCCAGTCCAGTGTCCCTGACGTCCCTCCATTGATTTCAATTTGCACTGGATTAAGCCCAGCAGTCGCCTAACCATATTCATTTCATGGTTGTTTGTGGGTTATGTTTTGGAGATTATAAGGGTACTGACTGTTATAAATATCTTCATAGTTTGGCCTTATAAAAATGCAGTGCCTTTACCATGTTCTCATGCCTTTATTATTATCATTATCGAGTTACCCCTTTTAAACACTCCATGGTTTAAAAGTGGAAAACCCATCCATTACAAAAACATAGCAACCTCCTCCACAGAAGAATATGATTTAATGTCAAGTTGTTAGCTGTGGAGCATTTTGACTTGGTTTGTGAGCATTCACCTTAATCCACTAGCCAATGCCAGTTCCAGCAGGTGGGTCTTAGTTCGCACTACTCCACACTCAAAGTTTCTTTAAGCACTGTGAAAAGCTGTGCTAACTAGAGCAGTGACTATGCCCATATGTCACTAGCTATCTATGGAGGCAAGTTTCGAGAACACGAAGCTAAAAAGGGTTCACATTTTCTTGGCTACTGTATCAAGCAGCTTTATGTCAACATCTTCAGGTTACATGTAGCCTTGACCTTCAGTGTCTGGCTTGGGACTTTCCAGGGAGAGATTCTTTAAATGAACAGTACCAAGAGCTTGGAGCTCGGAGTCTGATCTCTTTTGTATGGGCTACCACACAGGATGCACATACAATTGCACAATGTTTTTAAAGAGCCAGTTCCACAAAGAAACGTAAGTGCCCAGTTAGGTGCCTCAGGCCTTCCTTTCAAATCCCACCCAGCAGCTGTTTTAGTCAGACATACCTGATTTCTGTATGCATATGAATCTTCCAGGAAAATCCTGACTAATTTGTGCTGCTGGGCACAAACCCAGCTGCTCAGTTTCAGTTGGCTCCAACCTTAAGACCCAACAGGGTTCTCAGGCATCTTTCATCTGCAGGACCCAATTCTGTAGGCATTCCCTGGGCTAGCGATCTGATTCAGGCTGTGCACAAGACAGCAGTGGTTAAGCTTACCTAGGGTGTAGGTTGAACCAGCTTAAGGTCCCTCCATTGCCTGATTTAGAGTAAGAATTTGCCTTCAGATTTTCCACTTGCTGGAAACTATTAGGCTGCCTTGTCTTCTGGCCTGCATTGCTTGTTTTGCTGAAGCCCCTCTCCTTTGCATGAAAAATGTAATATTTGTTAAAGGAAATTGCTTTTTACAGTTGAAAATGTGAGTTGATCAAGTTACTCCCTCCTTCTTTGGGGGCTCAGTGAATGGTAACAGTGTATATGCTGTTGTGGGCTTGCACAAGAAGTTGTTTCTTCTGAGATGAGCAGAGGCAGTAGGCAAAACAGTCCTAGGTCTGGGAGGAGGTTAAGGGGTGGTTAACCTCACCCAGTATCACAACTGTGGAAGTCACCCTGTGTTGAATAGGGCAAAACCATGTACACACGCATGCATGTGAAGTTCACTACTTCCTGATAGCCTTTGCCACCTGGGAGACCTTTCTTCCTTTATAGGAAGAGCCACATAGTTTGAGGGACTGTATATGAGTGTGTAAGAAACAGTTTTTCATCCACCAAATCAGCACTTGTAAGAAACTGTAATTAAGCAACTGCATACTGTAGTATCCTTCCCTGGTGGAGGCACTTGGTTTTCCCCTTCTGAGTAAATACGGTATGTTGTTGACTGTTTAAAGCATGCATATGCCAACTTCAGCCACTCTTACTCCCTGGAATGAGAGGTGCGAGGTAAGACAGAATAGAAGAACAAAGGAAAATAACAATGATTTATTATGGTGTTTTTGAGTTAGAGAAATCTATCCTTACACCCTGTGAAGAGTGTAAAATGAAGTACATGAAATTACTTGGGTTGGTAATAACATAACAATGCAAGTGGATCACAGCTTGCACTCTTCCTAAATACAAAGTATATGTCTTATATTCTAATATAAAACTGGTAGATCTGGTCAGTGGGGATATGCCTGGCAGCTCCTTAGATCGGTGTCTCTAAAGCATTTTAATCCAAGTCTCACTTTGGTTCTTTAAGAACTTTTTCCCTCCTTGCTGCAGTGGAGGTGTGTGGTGATGGCTGGGGAAAGTGTCCTTTGTACCATGTGTGTTACCTGCAGCACTTTAACAGTTGGTATCCCATGGATGAGAAGTGCAGCCCTAGTAGTTTAGGGGCAGCAGAGTAGCTCCACAGCTCTGTCCTTAAAGACGCTAGCCCAGAAAACAGGTAACTAACTGGCATGGCTGAAAAAGATGATGCCTGCCTAGACCACTGGTGCACCTTATCTTTTCAGCGAGTGGTTCCTGAAGGGTGTAGACAGCCAAGTCCAATTCACGACTGGCTCATTGACACCATCTGGATGTGGTAGCTGGCCTAGCAGCAAAAGGCAAAGTAGGTAGGGTGTTGGTTGCTGGCTATATGTGAGTTGTTACACACCTCCACTGCCAGAAGAAGTAGCCATATTTGATGGGTTAGAAATGGTCAGCTGAACGCGGAACTTAGCGCTGTTTGGTGCATTGTGATGACTGTGCTGACTGGGAAGCTGCCACGCTGCTATGTTAGCTCTGGAGGGACCTGCAGGGCAGCAGAGCCCTGAGGAACTGGGCATGATGCTCTTGACATCAGTACTCTAGGCAAGCACAAAATGCCAGAGCGTGGAGCCAGCACTATCACACTGTGATTCATCTGATCTGTCGTATTTAGAAGTATCTCTCTGCCTTCTCCTCATCATAGTATCTTAAAGCTTCACTGTTGTCATTGCATTTATTTGTGCACAATGCCTGTGATGATTACTGTCCTTGATTTATGGAAAGAGAGATGAGATGCAAAGAGACACAGGGCATGTTTCATATGTCTAAGTTACACATGAAACAAAGCACAGTCTTAGTGTTAACCGAGCTATCCTGGAATCAGGCAAGCCATGTTACCTGAAATATGTGCTTGGATTAATTAGCAGCCTGGGCACAATGAAAGTTTTGCTTTGAAAATGTGTGTTAGCATCTCTGTGTGGGACTTTTAGGAGTATCATCCCACTCAAAGCTTACAGAGTGAGCTTTAGCCTTGTTCTGCAATGTGGCATGGGAGCATAAACCAAGTGATCTCCTCTGCTTACATGGAGACTGGATGGCCAAGCAGAAGAACTGGACTGGAGCCTCTCAAGTCCCTGGCTAGCACTTTAACCACTGGGCACTCTTTCCATGGAGACTATTCACAGTGGGACTGTTCATGGTGACTTATAAGAGGGTTTTTCATGGGCCTAATCACATCTCAGTCCTGCTGTGGATGCTTATTCCCCAGGACTCCCTTATTTTGTGGAGGTTTCTTTCTTACAACCATTCCTTCCCCTCTTTCTTTTCACTGTGAAACAGTCTCTGGCATGACTCAGACATCTTTTTGCCTTGCACAGCATTCAAGACACAAATTGCAGCTTGAACAGCTTGTTGGAGCGTGGTCCTCTAAACAGAATACTGGATTAGTTCCTTCAATTGAAGGACTTAGCAGGAGTCAGTTAAGGGCCTTTGCCCAGGTGAAGCCTGGAAGATGATACAGGTGTTTCTGCATTGCACTTTCAACCTGAAAGCTCTCTAAGAAACAGGCAGTTGTAATTATTTTTGCTGGAATTATCTTCGGGTTTATTATCCTGCCCACACAAGCACTCTTCAGTTTTTAAGATTTCAGACAATTGACTGCTTCACTAGCAAAGCCTCATGATGAATATTCCTTCTTAATTTGTTTTTAATTGGAGTTTTCACACTTCATCAGTGTAACATTTAAAGAAAACATTAGCTCTCTTCCTACTGTCAAGTGGACTGCACATGGTTTTAGGGTATGTATTTCTTCTCTCCTTCTCCGTGTCAGAGCTTGTGCTGTTCTAGGCACGTGCCTGGCTCTGGCATTCAAATCTGCGTCTGAGCTTGGCGTGGGGTATGGGGGACCATGTCCATTGTACCAAGCTGATGCTTATAATGAGGCAGATGTCACCTTCTTATCCTTTCCCGTCCCCCATCAATCTCAATTTCTAACAGGTTTTTTTTCATTGTCCATGCAGAAATCAGGAAAATACAGTATCTCATTACAGGTGAGAAGTGAAGAACACTGGGGATTTGTCTGTGTTGTACACTGCATGGAGTACCACCTAGCAACACCCAAGCAAATGCTAAGCAAACTAGCTGGGATGTAGAAATGTATCTAATCATGACAGAATGGGCCATGGTGGGCTAATTTACCTTCCTCCTCTAGAAGAGTGTCAAACAGCATTAGGCTTTGTATCAGTAAGAAGTAGGTCTCAGCAGAAAGGAAGGCCCAATAGTAGGAAATAGTCTGTTGTCTGATGACAGCTATCTCTGAAGCACTAGCCGTTTTTTATAGTTTTTAATTAACTCAGCAGGAGAAGCATGATAAAATACTTAATGCCAAGCTCTGGCCAACTGGAATTAGACTGCTCTAGCAAGTTCATTTCAAGATGCTCCAGTGTGTCAGCACCACACTGCAGTCTGCTCTCTGTTATGTCTACGACCCTTGGTGACAAATGGAGACAAAGTAGAATTCAGAACCAGCACGGGAATTGAGGCATGTCTTCTGTGGCCCATCCTTTCACTCAGTGTGTTTGGCTCTGAAAGCATTTATATCTTGATTTTCTTTAGTTCTGCTCATCACACACTGTATCATTACCCTCTTTGCTTATTTGGCATGGTCCTCCAAGCAACAGACTGAAGGCTGAGTCAATTTTTTAATAGAGCAGGCAGGGGAATAATATATATTAGTCGCTTGATCTTTCTTTCTTTTTGCTTGATCAAAAGAGTTAATTCATTGCTGCTGTAAACTTTCAGCTCACAAAGATGTAACAACAGCTCATTATCTTTGCAGGTATTCATACAGCACATTATGGAAATGTGTTATTAGCTTTATTGAATATGTATATAGAATTTGAGTGTTGTGGTAAAAGTGAATGTATCTGACTTTGCAGAACCAGAGTTGTTTAAATCTAACTTAAGTAATGAGATCAACAGGCACAACAAATGGAGAACAAGTGCACACATATATTGTTTAACTAATTTGATATCCTTCTATTGTAAAGTCACCTGCCTAGTGGATGAAGGGAAGCCAGTGGATGTAGTGGGGGTGCTGGTTGACAGCAGGCTCAATATGAGTCAGCAGTGTGCCCTGGCAGCCAAGAGAGCAAACGGCATCCTGGCGTGCATTAAAGCATAACCAGCTGGTCAAAAGAGGTGATTATCCCGCTGTATTTAGGCCGCTGGTGCGGCCTCTCCTTGAATATTGTGTGCAGTTCTGGGCCCCACAATTTAAGAAGGATGTGAAGGTACTCGAATGTGTCCAGAGGAGGGCAACAAAGCTGGTGAAAGGGCTGGAAGGAATGTCCCGTGAGGAGCGGCTAAGGACTCTGGGTTTGTCTAGTTTGGAGAAAAGGAGGCTGAGGGGCGACCTCATTGCTTTCTACAGCTTCCTGAGGAGGGGAGGTGGAGAGGGAGGTGCTGAGCTCTTCACCCTGCTGTCCTCTGACAGCATGCATGGGAATGGCTCAAAGCTGCACCAGGGGAGGTTTAGACTGGACATTAGGAAGCATTTCTTTACTGAGAGGGTGGTCAAACGCTGGAACAGGCTTCCTAGAGATGTGGTTGATGTCCCAAGCCTGTCAGTGTTTAAGAGGCATTTGGACAATGCCCTTAACATGCTTAACTTTTGGTCAGCCCTGAAGTTGTCAAGCAGTTGGACTAGATGATCGTTGTAGGTCCCTTCCAACTGAAATAGTCTACTCTACTCTGCTCTACTCTATTCTATTTTATTCTCCATCCCTGAATAGATTCTGCTAAGTCTGAGAAATCTCTGCCAACCTATTAAGCCAACCACTAGGTGTAGATGGCTGCTAGTATAAGGAAGATACAATAAAAGTAGAGTCGACCCAAATGTCAATTTGGAGAAGAACTCTTGGTATTAGAGAAAGGTTTGTTCAAAGGCACCAGAATAGTGGTTCCTAATGTGTTAAGGATGTTTTTCAACAGCATGTGGAGGTCCCACTGGATTGTGTTTAAATATCTGAAATTCCATATGGTATCAATGATTTCACTGTTGATGTTAATGATTTTTGTTGTTTAGTCATTACAATTGTTACTATGGTGTGAGGGGAAAGAGGGTGAAGTGGGCATC
The DNA here is from genome assembly GCF_018139145.2 of Gymnogyps californianus. Classification (NCBI taxonomy): domain Eukaryota; kingdom Metazoa; phylum Chordata; class Aves; order Accipitriformes; family Cathartidae; genus Gymnogyps; species Gymnogyps californianus. The sequence goes on from NC_059471.1 coordinate 125,715,362, forward strand.
TCAGAGGGCTTGACAGGAGCCAGGTCAAACTAGTTACGTTGTGGAGCGGCTCGTGGCATGCAGCACTGTTTGGGCAGAGCACAGAGGCTGGATGGAGATGGTGGTGGTGAGATTCCTTGGCCCTGAGCGAGCAGTGCAGCCATGTGCTCAGCTCACACCAAGCAGGAGAAGTTCCACAATTGCTGAGGAATCCAGCCCATTTGTACTAGCCAGGGGACCAGGTGACAAATTCAGTTTAACAGAGGAAAAGAATGACCTCAAGTCATGACATACATTTCTTGCTGGTAACCCTGCAACTGTGCTGTATCTGTATGAAGTCACTGCATAGCACTGATGCGCTCTCAGTCACCATTTCAGATTAACGCCATGGTGATCTATGTATTTACTGTATCTGCTGAACAGTACTTCATTACTCAAAGCCCTTTTTCTCCTGTCTGCTTTGTTAAATAATGCAGAGATGATAGCTCAGGTTATTGGCCTGTGAATTCAATGTTTGCTGTGCTGCAATGTTAAGTGTGTGAGGTGTATGCCGTAGTTCCCACCTGCAGCAAAGGCAGACGTCAGACAGAGGCATCTGGAAAGCAGGTAATGTTGAACCAGCAAAAGAGCAAACTGCAGGTTGTGCTGCTAAAAAGGATCAGATTTAGCATTTCTAAGTGGTAGAGAAGGATGTTTGCATCAGTCTTGTCTCATCTAGTTCTCTCCCTGGACTATAGTTAAAGAAATCGGAGAAGGTGACTTTTTCCAACCCAGTGCAGCACATTCAGCAAATAAAATCCTTGGAAAAATCTCTTCTTCATGCTACAGTCCAGCCTGTGAGCTGTAACAAGTGCAAGCCTGTTACAATTTTATAACTATTTGATTGCTGATCTTGAATTAGGTTTATGGTCATGAGTCAATTTCTAGCAGAGAAGTGATGGCAACTAGCATTACTTATGCCCTTTGTTGCTGGCCTCAGCAGTACAGCTGTTGGTGAGTAAGCCACAGACGCTCAGCTATTCTCCTAGACCCCGAAGAAGTCCATCCAGGGGAGGCCAGAAATACATGGCAGAGAAGTGCTCTGTCTGTTATGTGGGTAAGAGTTTCTCGAAGGCCACCTCAGATTTTCCACCAGTGCCAAATTTACTGTGAATAGGTAAAATCAAGATAAAGGAAGAAAGGAACTTTCCTTGTAAGATCATGACCAGCGTTCATTTATTTATTATAGCAGTACTGCTTCACATCTTATTAAAACCTGCTTCCCTGCGTGGTGCCAGCTTAGGACTGGGAAAGATATGTGAGCTTTCTCCATGTGAGATGGCTCTATTTCCTTATGCAAGGAATAGCGCAAACCTTATAAAAATTGGTGGAGAGGCTTCTACTGTTATCAGTGGGCTTTGGACCAGGACTTTTGGCAGTGGGGAAGTGTATCTGAAATTACACTATGACATGCTGTTTTAAGCTGTTGTCTTTTATTGTTTTTATGGTGCTGCATGCAGTTAGTTTGTATGTGACTTGACAGGCCAGGCAAGGAGAGAAGATTGCTGCCCCAAAATCTTTCAGCAGTTGTAAGAATAACATGAACACAGGAGAGAGATAGTGAAAGCATGGGAACAGACAGCTTCAGTGCACAATCACGTGAAACTAGAGGAAGAGAAGACTGACCATAAAAATGACAGAGGAGAAGCTAGTTGCTTGCCTCCCAGGTTATAGTACCCTGGCTTGGGGCTACCATCATAAGACCCGCAAAAGGCCATCTTAGATGCTTTACAAGGCCATGTTCCCTGCCTCCCAAATGAAAACAAAAGTAAGGGTTGAGGAGGAGAAAAAGCTGTGAGCTTGCCTGGATGGAAACCAGTGGATGGGAATCACATTCAGCCCTGGACATAGCCATGGCATCTGTTAGATTTCAGTGGAAGACAAAAGCACTTAATTTTGGATGAGTTGTGTAATTATGGCAGTGTTTTTGCTGATGAATATATCCATTTCCAAGTCAAAGCTTGTTCACTTTAAGATGGGTCTGAACCCAACCCAGAGTCTTAAGTAACTTCAAACTTTTAAGTAGCTTGAGCAATGTGTTTGTGTTAGCTGAAGCAAAACCTTGTATGCAGCCTCACACAACCATGGAAAGCTAGTAGTTCAGTTCTGGGGCCAGGTGTTGTGCCAAAGGCCCATTTTCTTTAGTTTGTTGAGAATTTTTTTGCTTTTGGTTTTTTCTTGCCTTTTTCTTCATCTGTGATCACACCTCCTCCTTCTACTCACACTTCATTGTTAGCTTATTCCTTCTGTTCTCATCTCTGTTTTCTTTGGTCAAGGGTTAAAAGCCCCCAACACAGATTAAAAGAATTATATCAACATTATCGGTTGGTTCTGCTTCACCTGGCAAATCCTCTGCTTTTCAAGGACGGTATTGGATATACTGTGCTGGCTTTTTTCTTTGCAAAGTTATTTGGGGAGCTTTCTCCAAATTCTTGAAATTTTGCTGGTATTAAATTATCCTAGTCATCTCATCTCCTAAGATAGAGGAGCATGCATTTATTTTAAGAAATTACATAATGGCATATTCTTCAGGTGGCTTCATGTCTCTCTTTCACTGTTTTTGCTTCAGTTCTTGTCATTCCCCTCAGTTTTCTCTCAGATAGAACCATCTCTTGTTGTGTACTTCTGTCTTCTTCTGTGTTCTCCAGAAGTTGGGCTGATCTTTTTAGGACCAGGTTCTGCAGTGTGGTGACTTATATGGTTCAGGCAAGGCCTAGAGAATTTGGTCCTGCACGTAAACTAAAGCTCACATCCTGCAAAAATGTAGCTGTGCCTATTTTTACATACGGGGATTTATCCCAATGACATGACTTTAATGCTAAGCTCAGACTTGTAAATATGGGGTATAACAGAGCACAAGGGAAAAGCTCTCATTGAAGTTAGTGAGATAATGGCTGTTGTGAAGCTGATATACAGGTAGGAAATCTGGGATTTATTCCTACAGCAAAACTTCTTTTTATTATTCTTAAATGATTTGAAGATAACCTAAGGCAGAATGTTTCCTGGTCTTCATGAGGTTAAGTCAGTTAGATATTTATGTCTGAGAAGGTATGAACAGAATATGCAGTGCCTTGTCCATTCCCATGTATCTTGGCACACTCTTCAATTGATTCCCTCTAACTCAAGGTCCAGTTTTTCCAGTCTTCCTTGTAGAGATGCACCAGCTAAGCTAAGATCCTGAAAAGTATTTAGATGCCTGACTCTTGCTTAAGACTGAACTCCATTTATTTTGGCCAAATTTCACAAGCAGGCCCATTGATTTCAGTGGATAAGACTGAAATCAATGCTGTTCAGGTATGGAGCTCAGAAAGGCAGAGCCAAGCCTGCTGGCTCTGACCCACAGGCACTTGTGCATGTCTTTCATTTTCAGCATGTGGGCAGCCCTGCTGCCTTTTCTAAACTTCTCAGTGCATAGGTCCAGATTACTATGCAGAGCATCAGCTACACACATACCAGTACCCTGAAATAGTGAGGAATAAGGTAGCAGTCCTCTGTGTAACTACTGTGTCTTGAAAAGTAAATCTAGGCACAAGCAATGTTTTATGTTTGATAATGTGTTATTAGCAGAACTCCTCCTGCCTACGGTTCACGCCAACAACTCTGGCACAAAGTGCCACTACCAGTGATGCTCATACTCTCTGCTTGCAAACAGTACTGTGGCCTTAAAGATGCAGGCCTGTACAGTAACATGTTGCTGGTGCAATAAACATGGGCTTGAAATAAAGTTTAGAACCAGAAAAGTATTCAATGGCTGTAAGTCAAAGGTCAAGTCTAAATAAGTTTTCCTAAGAGCCAACTGGTCTTCTGCCAGGTCTTCTGCTTCATCCACAGACTGGTTTCCCTTCAGCTGTGTTGGCATCTCTCTGCTTAGGTGATGCCATGACTCTCTGCCAGTTTATCTCATATTACAAAAACCTGAACACTGAACTGGAAGAGATTGAAAGGTCTCTCTTGATTTTACGGGAAACATGCCTTAGTTCAACATGGCTATGGGTGTGCTATTTCTTTCTTTAATCAGTGCTGTGTTGCTGAGTCTGATATATTTATCATTAGTCTCATAGTATTTGATGTCCTGTAAAACTGATCCCAGCTCTCATTGTCAAGTGATTAAACAAGAATCTCAGCCTTCACTTAAAAAACACATTTCTAGGCTCAGCATTGTTGAGAAGTAATTGAAAAATACTGAAAGTGAAAAATGTTGAAAAATGTTGGAAGTGCTTATATACTCTGAAAACTGAGGAATCAGAATATATGAAAAAAATACAGCTCTCTTTTTTCTGCAAAAGTCCCATGTTTTTTAAGTTAATCTTGAGATTTGGGAGGAAGAGCAGTCAAGTCCTCCTCTTTGACTGTTTGGGGTTGATAGAATTGTCTGTGTTTTCCCCAATTACTTACACTGTTCTCTTACTCAAAGCTGTCTTTAAGAAGAGTGGATCAAATGGAGGATATGGGTTTGGCTTAGCACCAGCCTTCACTAAGTTTCAGGTTAAAGGAGACCCACAAAGGGAGTCAGTGTTGGTATTTCTCTTCCCCAGCCAGCCCACCCCACTTTTTCTTCTTTACCTTTTTTATTTAGAGTTAGAAAAGTTCAAAAGGTTCTCCTTGTTTTTTGAAGTTTGCTGCATTTCCTTTGTGAATGCAAAGATTACCCTGCCCTAGTTTATCTAAGAAAATCACTGACAACGCTGACAGTATGCCATCTGCAGCCCTTGTAGCATGACTGGGGCAATGCTCAGCATTTACGAAAGAGTGCTTTTCTCTCAGATGTTTGAATTCGCTCCATACTGTTGTTACTTATTAAATAAATAAGACTTTATTTCCTGAAGTTTTATTTATTAAAAAATAAGAGTTTATTTAAAATGTTAGGCCTATATGGGACTTCAGTAATGCATAGGTTCTGTGTTGGCTCTCAGATCAGGGGTGATTTTTACTCCGTATAGTACAAGTGTAGGTGGGGTGCTTCTGTGCCATGAAACACATGAGAATGAATAAGTGCTGTGGGCCCCCCGTACTGGGCATCTGCGCTCAGTTGCACTTGGTCTGAATAGGCACAACTCTTCGTTTCCCTGCAATGGCATCTGGTTTGTGTTAACACGAGTGAAAGTGGTTCAGGTTCAGCAAGGTGTCCTAAGCAAGTTGAAAGGCTCTCTTTTCCAGAATGGCTTTAGGAAAGTCAAAGCAGGCTTGATCAGGTTTTGAAGCCAGCAAACTTTTGCAAGGCAGGCTCGTGATTGCCTTGCTCTGTGGTGAGGAATTTGGGCTGGAACCTTATCAGCTTTGGAGCAATGTCTTCCCACATGCAAAGATTACCTAGACATTAGAAGTGGATGCTACAACTTAGACAAAAACTTTGATAAAAACTAAGTTCAGTGCCTAGCTTTGCTAACTAGCTGTCCTAGGACTTCATAGGAACCATTTTTTGTCTGCCTCAGTTCTGCTTTTTGGGTTTTTTTTGGTCCACATCCCATTTCTGCCTTCCCCCAAGATACATTCTGTTTCCCACCCACGCCTTTCCTCATCTGAGAATTACTTAACTTTCTGAAGAGGAGTCCTGTGAAATGTATCCTACACAGATGCACTGCTAGGGTGGAGCTGGGAATAGAGCATGGGTGGAAGGAAGTGATTGGGACAGGGATGAGGGAGAAAGGTGACATATGGGACAGAGTGACACTGCAGCTCCAGTGGACAAGAGAGCAGAACTGCTCCTTTCTGTGGCACTGTGGATCTAAATCAGCTTAAGCTGATCTTGCACTGTCCCCTCAGAGGCCTCCATGAGCCCACAGTGTGTGCACAGAATTGAGAGCAGCCTAAGTAGTCAAGATAAAGTTGTGTGGGAGATGAGTGTCCATCTAGAGCAGGTGTTCCCAGAGATGATCCTTCTATGCATAATTATAGTGCCCGTCCTTTTCCATCAACTCCCTCGCGTGAGTGCCTTCTCTTCTGGTGCTCTCCTGTTTGGAGCTCCCTTGGCATCCTTTGCCTGTCTACCAGTGTCAGCTAACAAGCTCCTCCAGCTTCCCTAGGCCTCTTGATTTCTCTTTCCCACTGTTACTTACATGTCTCAGCAACTGGCTCTCACAGAAACTTCCTAATCACCATCATGGTCTCTGAGAATGACAGAAGGTTTCTTTGTGTGCAAGTTAATAAGCTGGTGTAAGTAAAATCAAGAAAGAACAAGGTTACAGCAATGCAAAACCTATTATTCTTTTATTGGACAAGTGTAGTTTTAATGCTCACGCTTGAGGGTATGCTAGTAAATATGTTAAAAATGCTTGGAACATGGAAACTGACTGGCTGACACCATTGTTTCCTATGAAGCTTTACAACCTTAAATTGGTGCATGGGGTCATCATGGCCCTTGAACCAGCACTGCCAAAGCCACTGCTAAGTTTACTATTGACTTCGTCAGCTAAGAAACTGAGCCCTAAATTCTGGTTTGTTCAAAAGCAAAAATCCTACCTCAGATCTTCCTGGAAGAGGTCAATAGTCTTTCTCGTTGGGTTACAGCTGTATAAGTGCTGTGCAGTCTTGAAACATGGTCAGCTTATCCTTTACAGGGAATGAGATCTGCAATTTGGAGGAACTGAGGTCACTTAAGTCATTAGCTTTATTTGTCTATTCTAAGCCAAGAATATATTACCAAGGGCAGATGGATGTTGTACAGGCACCCATAGTGGAAACCCAATCCACCTGAAAAGTAGACTCCTGACAAGTGCAGTATACATATTTACTGAGAGTGTGAGTGGTCTGACCTACTCCCGGGTTTGCCCAGAGTAGAGCTCCTGCCTAGTTATGTCATTAGAGACTTTTAAGACAATATAAAAGAGACTCTCAGTAAAGCTGGTTTAGGCTTCTGTTTTTATTGACGGATCTACTCTCATTTTAATCAGGTATTGACATCTTCCAGTGTTGTAAGTACTTGGAATTCCCCTGTGCAGGCAGACCTTTGTCGCAATGGAGTTATGCTGAGGGATGTAACAGGTAATGCAGATGCAGTACATCGGAGATCTCCTGCTGCCCCTTTCAGCACACTTTCAGCTGCTAAATACTGAGAAGCTGGTAGGGATCACTGGGTTGGTTCCAAGTACAAAGTAGAAGACAGGAAAGTTTAGTGAATGTTGGAAAGCTTATAGTATGTTTCCACCTCATTTGGAGTGACTGTGGTGGGAAGCAATTTATACGAAGTTGCTATGTGAAAGAAAGTTGTATGTGTTCGGAATGGCTATATGTATATATAAAAAAGGTAACTGTGCATATGCCATAGAATTGTGTATCATAAACGTGTATGTCATAAGCAATTTTATTTGGGGGATACAACTGCCAGTGCAGCTTGAAGGAATCCTCCAGAATCATTGTTGCAAGCATGTGGGCTGGTGATTTATTTATTAGCTCCAGAGGGAAAGAATTGTATCTTCAGCAGACAGCTGATGTGTCTTGGTACTTTTTTTGTGAGCCTAATTGCCTTTCTGTAATCACTGACCCTCATCCCACCCTGTCCGTCCCCAAGCTTTCCAAGTGGGGTACACTCAATCTTTTTAAACATTTTGAAATGGGCAGTCATACTCTGTCATCCTGCAGACAATGAATTTCCACTGACGATCCCTGCATGAAAGAGAGACAAGAGGGAGATATTAGTGAGCCAGAACTGCAGAGGATAAGACTGTACAAGTAAGAATAACGTTACACCAGGTATTGTGGCAACAAAAACATCTGTCTGCCATTAGCTTACTTTCTTCTGAGTGCTTTGTGTTTTTATGGGCTGGAAGGAGATTAAATATGTCTGATAGTTATAATTCCTTCACACTCCCTTACAAGGTAAGAAAATCAGCTCTCTGAATAATTAGGTCTCTGAGTATCCTTCAGAAGACGATGACTCTTGATGATGATCAATCCAAAATTGACTTTAAATCAGTGACCAAGAGGAAGAGGATGGTTCTGTCAAAAGTTACTGTCATGTGATATATTGCTCAGGAATGTGTACAAAGTAAAATACGTGGGTGATTGTCAAGCCATTTCTAAGTGGGGAGTTATCCACACAGTAAAATTCACTCTTCCCCCCCCCCCCCGCCCCCCCCCCCCTGCCGCTACTAGGTCTTCTAGCTAGTGTCCTTTATTAAAGTAGTGAAGGAATCAATAGTGAGAGAAACTAAATTCACTTCTCATCCTTGATTTCCACAAGTCACATGTGAGGCAGAGTAATGTTTATGAGTGTAAGGAGAGTTTATGCTCTTCCTGGTTTGTGAGTAATTGGATGTCTGTATTCTCTCTGAGGAGAGTGATATGATACCCACTAACAATTGTTAGTAGGAAGCGTGACTGGAGCAGCAGGATTCAACAGTGGAGGCCAGTGATTTAGTGTCCAATAGCTGCAACAGGCTGCAAATTTCCACCTTAGCTTATTGTGCATTAAATTTTCCCTTGACAAAAAGGCATGAGTTCAGAGGATCAAATACTGTCCTGCTGTGGAGCAAATGTTCAATTTAGGCTGCTTGGTACTGGCTAACAGGAGTTTAGCTCTAAAGTACAGTCCTTGCAGATGGCAGCCATCATTTAAATTGGTAATGGGTAGTACTCTGAGAGGTTTCTGAAAGTTTGGATTCTGCTAATAGTTATCTCCTAAACCTGAGGCATGGGACAGGTAATGCTGCTGGAGTGGTTCAATAGGAGCTTGCTTTACAAGGCCCCTGCACAGTCCTGGTTTTCTTGTGGCCAGCTCCAAACAGTGAGGAAACTGGTGCAGAACCTACTGCCTCTCAAGGATGTGCTGAGACACCCGAGCCCAGATTTCGGTATTAACTGCTCTTAGATGGTTTCATTGACTGGGTGACTCTATCCTGGAATAAGATTAATTTGACTCTTAAGCTCTGTGTAGGTATAAAGCATCTCATTTCAGCTTTCGTTAACTGAGGTTTTTTAATTGGAAATGTACTATGCTACTCACCAGTTTACGCTGAGTGTCATTTGGAACTGGGTCTGTCTCATACTCATCAGCAAGTCTGTGTTTAGTTATATAGTGTTTATTTTTGGTTTTCTTTAGGCCTTTCCTACATGGTTTTTAATTGTAATTTCCTCATAAAACTGTTACCAATGGTTAATGAAATGCAAGGTTAATTTTTAGGTTTATTTTAGGAAGTCCTCATTTGGACTATGTGCATGCTCTTCAAAGACAGCTATTACTCTTTCGGTCACTAAGCTACCCAGAGAGACCAAAAAAAAAAAAAAGATGACTCATATGTGGATTAACAGGATTATATGCGTCAAAATTAAGGTCTGCTAAACTAGCACTCGTTGTCAGAGAGACTTTTAGCTCAGAAGCTGAGGTCAAGTCATTTTTCTAAAGCGGGATATTATAAAGTTAAAAGTCAAGTTCTTTAAAATAAATGTATTTTAGTTACCTGAATTAATAACATGCTTTAAAATATTAGAACAGAATTATTTCTAAAGTAATTTAAGCTTGAACTTGCAGACACTTTAGCATATATGCACATGGTTGACGGCCAATAGGTTTATGCATTTAGTGTTTTAATTTATCTTTTTTTGCATTATTTGTTTGAAGTTAAGCATATATGTCCAACTTTTCAGGATGCAGGCAATTACTTTGTAAACACAGCTGTGTGTTTAATTCAATAGTTATCAGCCTGTTTCAACTTGTAGATCCCTTACAAGTTTTCCAGTGGGGGTGCAGATCTCGTCAGGAATTGCCCTATGTGGCATTATCTAGAATATATATGAACTTGCTTTTGCAGATCCTTAACACCAGTTTATAGGTCCCCCCCAAATTGCTTATTATTTCATGCATTTTCCTTGGCTTGGGGAGTCAATATTGAATTGTCACTTTTACTCTCCAGCTGTCATGTGCTGCCAGTTTTGAATTTTTGATGCTATAGGGAAAATATCTTTTATCTCCAAATATTGCCGAATAATCTGTTTCCAATTCAGTTAAAAAATTCTATGATTTCCTATTCATATTGACTTTGACAAACTCCTCTTTCTTTGGTCATATGAAACTTATTAGGGACCTAAAATATCCTATAATTTAGCTCAGCTGAGTTCAGTAGATATCCAGCTTGTCCAGGCATTTCAAATGTACTTACTGCTGGGGTATCTGGGTGTTGATCTATCTTTCAGTGATGATGTCTGAGCAGTTAAGAAATCACTGGCTATTCAGATCACCCAAATAAATGGAGCAGAGAACAGATTTGTAAAAGAAATGATCTTATGACAGTCTGCATGTGCTATTTTTGTACTACGCAGTGAAGGGCAAGCTGTGGCACCTACCAAGCACGCCTGGTAATCCCCCACCTCCCTGTCCAAGCTGCTCGCTGCAGGTTGGGCTGTGAATGCTCCAGTGGTGCTCTCTGGACTCAGGAGACTGATCCAACCAGACCACAGCACCGTAACAAGGCTCCATGAGGGAGCCATGCCTTCATCACTTAGCATGTTTCAGAGCTCAGGCTGAAGCTATTTGAAGCTATTCTGTTGTTGCGGTTTTTTTAATTTTGGAGGCTATTTTGCCAAGGATTTACAATGTCTATGTGGGCAGTTTCAGCTGTTTACAACCAGCTTCGCATACCCCATGTCCTTCCCTGAAACTTGACTGTATCAGTCTGTCTAACAAAAGATACTGTCTTTCCCTGCAAATGTTACCTTACTTATGTCCATAGGTCATCCTGTCTGCATCAATGTTACCACCACACTCCCGAATGTGCTCTCAGAGGTACTTCAGGCCTCTGCTAATTCTTTCCAGCTGCTTTTGTCTTGCTTTATAGACAATTGTTTTCTCCTTTTGACCCATTTAAAATGGGACTGAAAAATGTAAATATTAACCACTTCTAAAGTCTGTTCTCCACACATGAGCACTTAAAACCTCTGATGATGAACAGCAACTCCATTCATTCCTGATACAGAGGCATGGAAACTCACAGAGAGTGATTACAAAAGAGGAGGTGGGGATACCACCTTTCTAAACTTTCTACAGCTTTTGCCAGAGGCATCACGTACTCTCTCAAATATCTGTGTATCAGCAGTGACCTCAGTGATGCAATGTCTTAGGGAGTAGGAAGGGAGGATATGATTTCTGCAACTTTATTCAAAAAGTCTAAAAATACCTAGTGGGTTGAAGTTATTAGGAAAGCTTAAACTAAAATACCTTCAGAGGCTTTTTTTGTGCCTCTTGTTAGCTCAAGAACATCGCCTGTCATGGGCTAAATAGTATGGACACAAGGTTAATGTGCTTGAAAATGAAAAGCACTCTCAAAATCTACAGCATGTTTACACAGACAAGTTGCAAATGTGCGTGCTCCTGGCAGGCTGAGACTTGGAATAGCTTTTTCTGCTCCTACTCTGCCTCAATCATCTGCAAAGAACCATTTAGGATGACAAACTTCGCTGACTTTTGCGAGTATACCACTCAGGAGAGTTGCAGCATGAATCTGAATTATGAACTGGTGTAGCAGGAATTTTTTTCACTTCATATGCTAGACAACACAAGTTGGTTTTAGTCATTCTGGAAGCTGGGGGCCAGAAAGTTCATTGGCACAGAAAAGTTTCCTAGCTTGCAATTCATAAAATGTTTTCTTTATAGTTTTCACCTGCTACTACTGCAGGTTCATCTCTGCCATCACAGCAGTGGTAGGACAAACGTGTTGGTGGCTTCTTCCCTTTCCAGGTACTGTGGTCCCATAAACTGTGAGGACCTGTACTCCCAATGTACATCCCCGTGATGCTGCATCTGCTCCTGGCCAGTCCCCCCACTGCCACCCCGTTCTGAAGGCTGTGTTAAGCCTTCAGCAGTCACAGACAGAAATCTGCTCAGAGGCACTGGTTACCTCAACTGCTCTGTTTTCCAGGCTCGTCCTTGTGATTCCTGACTTTACCCTGGTCCACATCTGATGGAGGCTGGAATCCAGCTGCAGGGGAGTGCACTACTGCCATGGCCATGAGGAACAAGGATTAAGAATAGCACTGGGGAATATTTAAGAGAAAACACCCAGAACAGGGATTTCCTTTGCAACCTTGTAAATTCTTTATCTAAAGGGATAAGTAGATACCTTTGAGTCAATTAACTGCGAAAGTTACTCTTCCACTTGTAAGAACAATTTGCAGACATGGCTTCCATTTGGTAATAAACAGGCTAATGAATTTTAGCCAAAAAATTACAGTTATGGACCTGCAGCAGTCTGACAATGTGTTATCATTTCTGGGAAAGCCTCGTTATTCTAGGTAGTCTTTTGGCTGAGGGATCCCTAGTGAACTCCGGCATGCTGAGAGCATCACAGTGACAAAAGCACCTCGGCTCCTTTGAGTGTTATTAGAGACAGCTTGAAATGTTGGTGTGTTTAAACTCCCACTTCTGTCTTCTCTCCCGCCTTCTCCTGTAGCCAGTCTTGGCAGTGATAGGCCAGTGCAACGCACCTTGCCTTGCTGTCTGTGCTGTGTTTGATAACAAATGCTTTGATAGAGTGGACTGAGGTGTCTGATAAAAAACGTCAGCAAAGAAATAGCTCACAGTCGATGTATTAGAGGTCAACTTGAGAGGAAAGAATCAAGATCCCTCTCCCACAATCAGGTTTCAGTGACCGCTCACACTCTCCTTAAATGTGCTCTGTTAGGATCTCTGTAGTCCCAGGCAGACAGCACTGTGGGGTTTATCTTAAGTCCAAATTTTAAAACTTTACAGTTCTGCATAGTAAAGAGGGAGAGATGCTTCTTTTTAACTGAGCAGAGCAATTATGAATCCATTTGCATGACCAAAACTTCACTAGCCATAGGGCCTCACTCAAGAGGATTAGCAAATGTCAAGTAATGACCAGGACTGATCAAGAAAAAGTAGTTAACTCATTTTCTGGAAAGGGATTAATGTGCACTGCATTTCCTTAATTCCTGGTGTGGCCTCAAATCTGTTAGAATTGCATTGCAATGGATGGGGCAGCTTACAGCATTCACATTGCAGTTTATATGGTCTTATCTTTGCAGGCTGGCAGATTCCTCACTTCTCGGCAAAGAAAAGTGGGCCAAAATAAGTCCCTCATCCCCTGAAAGGACATGGTGTTCAGGCTGAGTTTTTACTGAGTTAGATGAAAGATACTCCAACTAGAGGTAGGTGAGAAACAATACTGAAGAACTGTTACACTTTGGGGAGCTCAGACTTAGCCAAGCCTACCATTGCTATATTTTTCACTACGCAGATGGACATAGCAAATGATCCCCTTGTGCATGAAGGTGCCCTGTTCCTGATACACCACCCTAGACAATTAGCCATATGCACTGTGAACTTTGGTCCTCAGAAGTACTAGCCTGATGCTGAGTACCACAGCAGATGATGTGTAGCCATGCACTGTTTGGGGGAAATAGAAAAGGAAGACTTTTTTATTTTTTTTTAAATTTCTAAAGAAACAGATGTCCAAAAAAGCAAACCTGTCCACAGCAGAGAAAGTTGTGGTTGCCCCACGGATGTAATGGTCATAAGTGTACATCATCATGTCCATGTCTTCTCCATAGTGTCCTGGATGTTCTGCTGTTAACCTTTACATTAAGGAAAAAGAAGATAATATAATTTACCATCTTATAGAAAAGATTCAGTTGACTGAATGCAACTCAAACAGTAGATTTTTCCTGCTTCTTTAAAAGTTCTTGTTTCTTAACAGCACCACAAGATGCAGTCTCACCTATGAGACTGCCTTTCTCTTCTATGCAACTAATTCATGTAGCTATTTGAATAAATTCCAGTAAGAATAGAACTGTTAAGAGCAAGTTGGAGTATTATATGTATATACATCTGCAGCTCTGGGATAAAAGCAGCCTGAACAAGAATGTAAAGCTTGTCTACTACTTATGTCTTTATTGCAGGGATTTGCTCTGGCCTCTTGTGAGTCGCTTTGGTTTGCTGCTGTAGAGTGCTGTAAATGTTGCCAAGTCAAATAACTACAAGCATTTATCCATTTATGAATTACATTAAATGAATGTAGCAATTAATCCATTCCTCTGTTGTTTCCACTTTCCGCCTAGTTTATAATGTAAAAATATGGGCCTGGACAATATTTGTGCAGTGTATTTTATCTAAGAAGCTCAAAGTGCTTCTGCACTTATTAATCAAATTATGGTTACTGCTTCCCTGGGAAATAGGCAAGTAATATTGTACTTGGTGTTACAGATCATGAACAGATGCAGGAAAGGGCTGGGACCTTGACCAGTACTTTATGTCAACATTATGTCAGAGGTCAGGAATGGAAACCTGGCGCTCAGTCTTTCCTTGTATTACACCATTTTATGTGGGAGTTGCTAGTGGAGTTGTGTCAGCTTCACTCCGAAATGGCACAGGGAAGAATCAGGTTCCCTGTAAGGGAGATGCTGTCCCCGTGGAAATGAACGGCTCAACTCTTATTGAGACTAACAGGGTTAAGATGCCTTTACAGAAATCCTGACAACCATTTTTCTGACTTAATTCAGCCCAGCAGCAGTACTTGAATGATGCTTGAAGGTGATCCTAGCACATCCCAGCCAAGCACTCGTGCATGTTTACGTTTTGTTAAATCGGTGGGGTTAGAGCACAAGCTTAAATATTTTACTCACTAGGAATGTAATTATTGGGATGATTTTAAGTTTTAAAAATGAGATGCTTTGGGGGTATTTGGAGCCCAAGCCAGTAACTGTTGGAGTACTCAGAAACTGAAAGTTTACCTGAAAACTGAGGTACCCTGGAATATTAGGCTGCTTTCTCCTAGAGCCACTTGCAATAACAAAAAAATCCTCTGAAATTGCCACCACTCTCTGTATATTTTAAATGTATTTTTGATCACTTTGTTTACCCTATTCTTATGCTGTTTACATCTTCTTTGTAAAGCAGATGTGACTTAATTTCAGGTCATTTTCAGCTTTTGAAAATGAAAGAAAAGCATCATTCAGTTGGAACATCATTCCTAACAAATCATTATTCCTTGACAAATGAGAAACAGGAATGAGTGTGAAACTCAAGCATGGCCTTATATGATCCCTAAGTCTCAACAGTCACCTTCTTTGAACATATCTCGTTCTCGTGCCTCCTGTCCTTTGGCCATGGCAATCATCAAACAGGTTACAAGTTGTAGTACAAGAACACCCATCCCCAAGTGTGTTTGGGAAGCAGAAGATCAGGCCGGGTCACAGCGTCTGTTGGCAGAGCTCTGACCAAGGACCCATGGATTTGCAGAGCCCTTGCAGTGCTGTGCCGTTGATAAATGAACAGCAGTATTTCACAGGTCATGCAGACGGCTGCTGCGGACTAGGAGAAATAGAAGAAACCACGTACACCAGCAATTGTTAGGATGGATAGATAGAGTCATCAGTATGCTCTGCAAGTGGGAAACTTAGAGCCACAGTTTTCAGTCCAGCTCCCATGAAAAGTCCAAAATGAGACCACTATGGATTTTAAGGGAACTGGCTCTTACCCAGACCAAGAAAATAAATACAAATATTACAAAAAGCTGTTTCTCATGGCTTCTCACCAGTTAGCTGGTGGTTTTTCCTAGACTAAAGATCATCACCTGAATGTGTTTCTGTCAAAGCATGGCTAACCTAATTTATTTGTTATTTTGATTGAAGGCTGATGTTATCATTTTTGCTTTCAGGACATCTCCCCTTGTGCTGCCAAATACATATTTATTTTTCAGTGTCAGACAGTTTACAGTTCTGATTTGAATACTTTTTACTTAGACAACCTATGACTTGAATCTGTAATACACCTTTATGGCCTCATAAAAGAACCTTAACCTGATCATAAGCTGGTCCCTTGGTATAGCCAACTTGCTGAAAGCCCTTCAGTTTGCAAAGAGCTGTTTTCGGGGCCCTGCACTCCATGCCCAGAGCTGTAATGAAGCTAGAGTATACTTCACAAACCCTGACCTCTGCTACCTGGTCAGTATTTTATCCATTTTCTTTAGACAGAAATCAAGGCCTTGAGGAGGACTTTTTTGCATGCATGAGTCTCGCATCGTTGAAGCCATGGATCTGAATCTGGGAACTTGAGGGTATTTCTGGATCCATAGCCAGAGGCCAAGAGAAACTGGGGCTACATCCATGCTAGTAAATTAAACACCACCAGAGAATGTTTCTGGGCACTATAACTCAATTGCCTAGATGTGTAAATTATTAGAACAATCCCTGGGACAGTTTTTAGCCCAGACCAACTGGCACAGTCTCAGCAGATACCTCAAAGACAGTTTGTGAGTTAGCACGTGGTAGGTACCATCCCCAACAGGCAGAATGTGGGCACCCTGTTTTGGAGGGTAAGAAAGTTTAATGGTGTGGCTGCTGCCTCTGCCAGAGGAGAGTCCCCGTATTTAGTTTACTAATTTGGAGCCTGAGTGTCTGATAGCGCATCTTCGAAGATTCCTGGGTCATAGCAGGTTTTTAAAGTGTGGCATGAAGACCAGCTATGGACCAGGATTTCATTTTGCATTCCCCCATCAACTCCAGGTTTTGGGGCTTTTTTGGGCTATTGTTATGAGAAAACACTAAGATGTGTGTTTATATATGTTCCACCAAATGTATTTCATAGCATCTGTTTGGTATTCAGCAAGGAAAATGTTCTGTAATCTTGACCAGCACTATGTGCTGGGCAGACTAGACTGTGCAAAACACAAGGTTAAAAAGCTGCTTTCAGCTCTACTCAGAGACAGAACTGAGAGTCAGTTCTTTGAAGTTGTTTCATGAGCCTTTCAGTTGAAAAGTAAATCTGATGACAAGCTCCTGAATTACTATGAAGGGTCTCACAGACCTTTCGCAAAAGCAGGCAGTGTTATTCTGAAGTGAATGGATGCAGTAGGGAGCCTTCATTTAGCTTCTCTCTCTCTTCTTCCTGCCTGCTGTCATCTCCCCCTCCCTCTCTACTAACTTCTCCACATTACCATTCAGCCTCTTAAGGCTCCTCCACTAAGAAATGTTCTAAAAGCAAATATATGCAATTACCGAAAGTAAATGATTTGGGACTTGAGCTGCTCTGAAGTTTGTCTTGTTACATAGACAGATGCCTACTGACTCTTTGTTCTGGAGAGAAAAATTATAAATAGTGCTATGACAGCAATGTTCAGGTTCACTTGGGTCTGTATGGTCTGTCTGTCTAATTCAGTTCTCTTTGATGTTTGCTGTACTCATTTATGAAACTGTTCCCTTAAGCCCATGCATCTCAAGGTCGTCTGGATTGTGCTGTATCCTTTAGAAGGAAATGCAACTGGTTGTCCATATAGCAGGGCTCTGTGGTGTGACCCAGCCCTTTTCTGTTATCCCCGTTTTTGGAATCCTGGGGGTAAGTTGCCCAAAATGTATCTGCTGAGAGCTGCTCTAGTGTTTAATGCATAGGGATATTCAGTATGTGGTTTTCTCATCATGGAGGGGAGAAAGGTCATTTAACTCAGCCATTAAGGGTCTTCTCAAAGTGGTCTGCCCGGCACAGGACAGTAGTTGCGTCAGCATTTGTTGTAGCTTGGTGTGTAACCTTATTATCAAGTGCTTAACTGAAAATATTACGTATTTTACTCCCTGATGCACATTAACTGCATATCAACTGTGAACCACCTACCAGGACCCTACAGACAGGTAATTTATTTACAAACATGGTAGCATTTGTAAGACACGTGTGGCAATGTATGGTTCATACCTGAAAAGAGTCATGAAACAAGTGAGAGACACTTTTTACCCTAGTTGGTGAGGATTCGCCTGCCCACAGGACTCTGGACTCCCAAGGAGTCCAAGCCCAAGGACAAGACCCATTTGGGAAGAGCCATCCACAGTAACCTGCATGAGGGCCCTGTAAGCACTTCTGGCATTGACCTTTTAGCAAAGAAAACGGGGCTAGGGGAGCAATGAGAAGCTTGGGAATTGCCAAGTGCTGAGACAAAGTTGCTGCTGCCATTTGGGATGATCTAAGGCCTCTAGGACCAAGCTGTGGTGCTTGTGGTGCCTGAGAGGGTACATGAGAGAAGGCCCTAGAAGAAAGGCTTGCAAAGCAGCTGTGAGAAGACCTGTGTTATCCTGATTGTGGGACCTAGGCACTGAGTAATTTGGTGCTAAATGAACCCTGAGGAGGCAGAGGATCTGTGTAGGGGCTAGCAGGGTACATTTAGTGGGATTGCTTACTAAACCCAGATATGAACATAGGTGTTAAGTTTGGGGAAGGACTTGTACGGGAGAAAACAGTAATGTGAGACCTTTAGCAAGTGGTAGTCTTTTCAATCCGTATGATCTGTTTGCAAGAATTAATACAGAAAACGGGAATTCTGGTTCGGCTTTGCAAATCCACTTCAGGTTAGTATCAAGAGAGGAGAAAGCAGGTAATTTTATGTTAAAGACTGGGAAAGAAAAGCTTGTGAGAAGGGATGTAAGTGGTTTGGCATATGTGAGGGAGAGCAGGAAAACCTGACAGAAAAAGGTATTTTCATGATGGGGTTTTTAGCTGGTATAGAGTTGATGTGGGATGGTTTATCTTCTGACTGGTTTGCATTGCCCCACCCATCCCCACGTTTTTCTAATGTACTTTACTATAATCCTGTAAATCTTGCTCAGGGTAGGAAACATACTGAAAAAAGGCATGAAATCTTTAACAGGATTATTGTTGTTATTATTTTAGTCTGAAACTAGTAATGTTTTTTATTTTCCATGGTGAAGAATTACTATGTTAGAGATTAATAGAAAACACAGTTACTCATTTAGCACTGAGGAGAATGTTTTGTACTAATCTACAGTGATCTCTAGCACTCTTTTAACAATTGACTTCAGAAATAGTTATCATGAGTCTATTTTTTACCGATAAGAAGATCGAGTCGCACCAATGGCCTTATTAGTGTTGTACAGCCTGCCCCTTAGAGAAGTAAATGGGAACTGTGGGCATGCCTTGCCTTCAGATATGAAGCAGACAAAAGAAATGAGTCTTTTAAAATATCAAAGACAGTCAGTGGTAGAGTTCATGGTTTCCTGCTCCAACTGTTGAATATACTTATTCCCTGC
Source organism: Gymnogyps californianus (assembly GCF_018139145.2). Taxonomy (NCBI): domain Eukaryota; kingdom Metazoa; phylum Chordata; class Aves; order Accipitriformes; family Cathartidae; genus Gymnogyps; species Gymnogyps californianus. The sequence goes on from NC_059471.1 coordinate 125,734,358, forward strand.
TAGTAAGTATGTTGTTTCAGAGTGCCTTACGCTTTTCACTTCTTGTGCAACTACAGTGCTAACAAGATGAATGGCTCCTCTTTAACCTTAGTTTTCCTATTCTCTGCTGAACTCTTCCTCTAACAATGCCACAGCCAAAAGAAGGAACTGTTCCATTTCAAGAGGAAAACATAAGCTTTGACATTAATGTTCTGACCTTTGAGGACAAGGAGTGTCCCCTGAATGGCCTTACTGTTTCAGATGTTATTTACAAGTGCTTCAAGAATATGGCTCTCCTAAAGGAGAATTTTGTTTCAAGAGCCACGAGCCTGCATGTTACATTCAGTGAACATGGGAATTATATGCCTCTTTAATCAATTTCACTTCTTCCTCCAGCTGGAAGACAGCAGTCATGCCCTTTTAAAAAGCATACTATGCTGAAAAGCCAAAGAAGGTCTTAGTAAACTGTCTACAGAAATTCCTGCCAATGCTCCCAGTATAGATCCCAGATTGCTGGGCTGCCAGGGAACTAGAGGTGTCCTGGAGCTGCTCTAGAGATGAGCAGTTTTCTCATGTGGCCATGTCATGTGCATTTTGGGATTGAGTTCAGGCTCCAGGCTCTGAGATCATAGATTCACCTAGACACATCACTACCCTTCTGTTTCCACTCTGTTGGAATCACAAACTCTCACAGGGCTAAGGAGCCACGAGGCCAACACAGTGGGACCACAGTTCTTCTTGGAGGCCTACACGAGCTAGTGCAATACAGATACAAGCAGCAGCAGAGAGCTCAGGGCACCTTATGCCTGTTCCTCAGGAAAGACGTCTGAAATAACATTAGGCAGCTTTCCAATGTTAAGCAAATGTGTTTCTCCTAAGATGTCTCTGGAAGATGGTCCTGGAGATTGAACTGTAAGGTTGTATTTGCTGGGATATTAAAAAAATCTGTTGTATACCTTTTTTTTTTTTTTAAATAAAAGAGGGGAAGGGAATCGGGTTGCCCAGAAGTGCATGTTTCCACCACATCTATTCTGAATTCACCTCCTGGATTTGTATCTCTGCTGTTTGTAATCTCTGAGAAACCTGCATAGGATCTCATCAGTTTCAATATGGCCTTGGTGGCAGGTTGAGTCAAGAAAACAAATAAGTTCTTTAAGTCCCATAACTCTTGGAAAATGTGATTGTTGCCTGGACAATGTCACCATGACAGAGAGCAGCCACAGCTCCAGACAGACCTTCTGGCACTTGGACTGCTGGTTGTTTGGAGAGAGGAAAACAGTCATAAACAGTCTGTGCAGACTTGGGGCTGCTCTGTGACATGTGTTTGCTTTTGAGAGTATGGAGTCAAGCTTTCAATTTCCTGGCAAAGAGAAAAATCTGAGCTCTAATGGGACCACTTAATAACACTGTCTCTGCATCTGTGATGGATTTGCTTCCTTTATGGTTCGAATCAGCACACAGTTTATTTTACTGTGGTAGCATTCCCTAGCCAGGTAAAATAATGGGAGCTTTTCTGCCTCCTGTGAGGAATGTTAATTATTTTCAGTATGGTAAAAATGTGCAGAATCCATGACAAGACTTGGCATGGTGAGAAAGGAAACAAAGTACTTGTAAAAAAAATTTAAAATAGCAAGTGCAAAACTATGAGACTGGAAAAGATTAGTATATTTATTTTCAATATGGGCTTACTGTACAGGTAAACTGGGAATTAATGGTGAGAAGACAAGCTGTGAAACAGAACTGCTGGGCTCTAAGAGTAAGGATATAGATGCTACCAAGCAAAGTCCTTAAGCATGTATTTGTCTTTAACCATGTTCTTAAGCAAAGTGTTTAAGTGTGGGTTTCAGTCAGCATGATGGTGTCATAAATTAGTACTCCAATAAGTATTAGCAGAACTCAAAAAACACAGGAATGTTCCAGCTGTAAAAACTAGGTCAAATTCTAACAAACCATTTGCATGGCTCATATACATGGGGAAAACCTGTCTTTATTCATTGTAGGGAAGACCAGCTCACTTCAGGAAGAATGTAGTCCTGAAGAAGAGCCAAGAGAAACCATGCATAAGGATCAGCTGTCTGTTACTGCTTTTATATTTGCCAGAGAGCCCTGTATGGAGACAACTGGAAGAGGAAGGGATCAAATACCCGAAGTGAGAGCTAATTTAAAACCAAAAGTTTTGTTATGCCTTAGTATTGTCAGTTTTCTTAAAAATGCCTTTCTGCCCATATTTGGTTTCATAATGAAGGATTCATTGCACATTAAAATTCAAGGCTGCTGAGAAATTCTGCAATGTGGATTGTCTTTGAATATGGATTTTCCTATGTGTTACGTATGATCCATGAGGCACCATATTCATTGCATATTTTCCTGGTATTACTTTTCCACATAGTCATACACTAATAGATGCCTTTGCATGAAATTAAGCTGCTTCAACCAAGAAACAGGAGTCAGCAGCATGTTAATAGCCATTTCTCCACAGATAGTTTATTGGCAGCTAGTTTCTGGAACAGAATAAATAACATTATAGGTTGGGGCAGAAACTGTAATAAATAATGATATTGTATTGCACACACATTTTTATTGTGTCTTATATGCATATACATTTTGAGGTCCTACCCACAGTAGCCCACAACTGCTTTGCAGATTGTTTGGAAAACACATTCTCTCTGTCAAATACATCTTAAACAGAGTGCAAGATACAGACCAGAAGTGTGACGTGTGAACAAGGTTTTGTGACAATAACTTGGAAACACCAATGGAAGTTGTGAGTGAGATCTCCTGTGCTTAGGGAATGGGAAGTTTAGTTGCTGTACAGTGAAGTTTAACAATTCAGACTAGTCACATCTGTAGTAGTAAAAGTGGGTCCAAACCATGGGGTTTCGCGCTACCACATTGCAGTTCATGTTGCTTATATGTTAGCATAACAACTAGCACTCTCCCAGACACTGTCTAGACAGGGTAAAGGGAATAAAACAGAATAGAAACCGTTCCCAGCAGGCAATAAGCAGGACACCACTGTTTCAGAGAGGAGAGTTTAGCTGCATGGTGTGGGCCCTCCAGTAGAGGAGTCCTCCTATTTGAGATCACAGGATAACTCTGGCAGAAAGGGACCTCAACAGGTCTCTGGTACAGCCCCCTGCTCAAAGCAGGGTCAACAATGAGGTCAGACCAGGCTGCCTGGGGCTTTGTTCAGTCGAGTCTTGAAAACCTCCAAGATGGAGCCTGCACAGCCTCACCGGGCAACCTGCTCTACTATCTCACTGTTCTCGTAGAGGAAAAGGTTTTCTTTATATCCCTCTGAACAGCAGTCCTGCCCTCAAGCATATCAGCTGTTCCCCCCAGTTTGGTGTCATATGCAAACTTGGTGAGAGTATGCTCTGTTGCCTCCTCAAGGTCATTAATAAAGATGTTAAGCAGGACGGGTCCCAGGGTGGACCATTACTTACAGTGCTCTGCTCGTAATGAGCACCCAGGCAGGGTATCACCCTTTAACCACTACCCTCTGAGCCTGTTAAACCACCAGTTTTTTACCCATCTAGTTGTCTGACCATCCAGACCATAACATCCTAATTTGGATAACTGTATGTAGAAAGAGCTTGTATCTACCTTGTTAACTCCAAAGGCAGAATGAGAGCTTGAAAGAAATTGGAAGAAATATATTGTAAGGAGGCACTTCAAGAGAGTAAGGTCAAACAAGGCTCTCAAGTAGAAGAAACTGTACGAGAGACTGTCTAGGCTGAGAGTGGATATGGAAGTGTCAAGATAGGCCAGTAGCTTGAACAGAACAAACTGGGCTCCAGGTGGAGTGACTAAGCCTGGTAATAGAGGGTACAAAATGATTTTATAATGAACCCATAATCACAAACTATGTACCAGAAGCTTTTCACAAGCCAGGTGACAGGTCTTCCCAGAGGTTTTACAGCTCTCCCCTCCCAGAAGAACGTGAGCACATGGGATTTCTACCCTGCTTAGAGGGAGAAACGCTTCACCTGCCTTTGAAATGCTGCCTTTTCTGCATGGAAAGACTGTAGCAGCTGAACTGCATAAGGCATTCTTTTCCAAGCATAAAAATGGAGTGTTGTCACTGTTGGAAACAGAAGGGCAGTACAGGAGTTCATGTGCAGCTGGGATGGAAACACAAGACATCAGTAACCCCAAACATTTACATTAGGATTTGCGTTACTCTGAATGCCAATTTGCAAGGCAGAGACAAAGCTGTTCCCAGTTGTCAAGACAACGTCTGAGGGAAGCAAAACTGTCAACAACAATGAAAGAGGTCAGAGAAGATTTCTGTTATCTCTCTGAAAATACATGCAATATTAGAGGAGTAAGAGAGATTGGAAGAACTGCTTAAAAGTTAGAGTGAGTTTCCCTCAGAGGGAAGAGCCTGGGCAGATATGGAAATAAACCCCCAGGTAGAGAACATCCGTAGGCAGTGTAGTCTGGAAGGGGGGCAATAGAATGTTCAAAGACTTTGTTACAGAGTTCCTGTCATTTAAAATCTTTAAAAATAATAATAAAAACCCATGTCTTTTCCTCCAGGCTGCACAGAGACTGAAAGATGCAAAGCAAGGCACTGCTGTTGTGTTTGGCCAGTAGCCAGCCAGACAAGTAAGTCCAACGGGCACATAAGCCGTTTGTACGCATCTCAATAGGAAGTTTGCTTCAAAGCTGAGTTCCGGAAACAAAGATTCAAGCACAGATTTTTTTACCCTATTTTCTTCTATTTTTTTTTTTAAAGTGTGGGCGGGTTATTCTTTGTACCAGTGAGAATAGCTGGATTAATAGCCCTGGAGCATAAAATCATCAGTTCTGTTACACAGAACGGACAGGAGCAATACGAGCTTTCTCTACACAGTCTGCTGCTGTGCTTCTGTCTCAATTTAGAGAAACCACACCTGGGGACACAGGGAAGCTCGGGATGTGTAGGTCATTTTTCCATAGCCTCTGTGATGTTGCCAGCACCAGTTGTGATACTGCGTTGAGGTGAGGCCACCTTTTTTTTTAGGTTTGGACTATGATCCGTAGCTCATTTTGACTTTGGTCTTCAAACAGCCTTGAGAGAAGGAGCAAGTTGTATGCACTACAAATGCAAAAACCCCAAGTTGTCAGCCAGAGGCTATTTTTTCTGAGGTAACTGGCAGTAAGTTCACTCCTGTAAGTCATTGTGGCACAATTGCGTAGTGCAGAGATGCTCCTACTCCTGTAAATGTGCTGGATTTATAGCGGGAGCTATATCACCACCTTTGAAATGCTGTTCCACTTTGGAGACTTGTGTCATGGTTTCCAGCATAGCTAGGCTGCTGCTGGTACCCAGACCTTTTCATTTAGGGCTAGCTACTGTGTTGCGCTGTTCAGCGTAACTGTGCCCTCATTCTCTTCCCGTAGCCATGGATCCTCAAGAATCCTGTTACCAGACTGGAAATAACTTACTTAGCCCCATAAAACACAGTTAGCTTTTTCTCAGACAAGGTTTTTGACGGACCAAGTGGCCAAAGACATTTATAGGGACTGCTGGGGAAAAGAGGCTAACAGGTTTGGTTTCTGCGTGAACTCACCAGCATGAATATGGGCACCTCCGGCTATAGCGGCAGCAGTAAAATTGCCATTCACGGTCAAGCACAGATGGAAAATACTGACTCTGGAAACCAGCCACCAGCCCATTGTTTGAGCAGGTTTGATACCTAATAAAGAGGAGAAAGAAGAGAACACATAAGGAAAACATGATATTAGATTCCCTCACAGTTTCAAGCATTTCTGAAAACAGCATTAAAAGTTTTGATTCAGGGTGGAAGCTAAGGGTTTGGCTTTGTATTGAGAAGCACTGTATGCACTTGCTGTGTATTGAGTAACCATTTTGTATAAGAAAGCAGCAGTAGTTATCTAATAATGTCTTAACATTTATGGTGCACTTAAAACTATTTAAACTGTTTTTAAGTATTTAATCATTCCAGTATGCTAATCATGCAAGAAGATTGTTCTGGTGTTGACATTCTCAACTGTTTACAAATCATGAGACTGACTTCAAAATAGTCCATTAATGCTTTTATCTTTGACTGTTAGTATTTGAGCATTTGGGGTTCACTGGAGTAATTTTTTCAGCTGCTTCTCTACAAAAAAGAAGCCTTAGAAACTCTTTTATAAGCGAAGTTCAGAAATTTCTTTTATTTTATTTCTTTCTCAATTACCTGTCTCCAGGAGAAGGCACTCTTAATTCAAAACATTATAGGCTTGTGATGAAATAATTATTTGATAACAATCACATGAAGAAAACTGAGACTCAGATATTATGAAATTATAAGACTCACGTAAATTTTATGACTGGATTTTCAAAAGAAAAATCTGCTGCTTCATGCTTTCTGTGTAGTTGGGAATTCTGTCATACATGTAAATCACTGCCTTCAAGTAGAATAGACATGGTCTCTAAGCATGCAGATATATGCTTCTCTTTCTGCACACCCTACAAGCATCTGGACACTGATACCCAAAGTATTTCAAGTGATAATCAGTTTGAATAGCTTGCTTCTTGGAGAACAAAGACAAGGAGAGCATGAAAACAGACAGCTCATTAACTCAGCTATTGAGTGCTCATTCTCTCAAGCACCCTCCTAGCCTCATTGCTTCCCTGTTGGAGAAAATTACAGGAATTCAGTTTCTTCCATTTCCTTTCCTTTTCTTTCTTTTTCCTTCATCAAGGAAAACTGGCAGCCTAGAGCTGTAGCAAACCTTCCTTGTGATACCATAAAATCAAATACATTGATATATCCAAAAGACACTTTCAGAAGTAACTTTATGATTAACAAATACCAAAAATTTCCCCTAGTTTCATTCAATGACCTCATAGTTTATTTTAATAAGCCTGGAGTACCCAGAAGGGCAAACACATCGTCTAGCAGAGTTTGGTGTTTGGAAAGTCATTCACTTGTGCATACAGGTGTTAGTGCTCACAAAGTGTGAGGCTCAAGTGTTTGTATGCAAAAGCTGAAAAACTGATCAATTCTGACCAGCGCAGGGATGAATTCCTCTGCCTAACTTTCAGCTTCCACCTTTGAACCAGGGGTCTCTTCCTTATGTCCCTTCCACTGTGTTCTGTTGTTCAGACAAGAGTATTTACATTTGTTTGTTTCCCTGCATCTCCCACGTTTCTGGGGCCACACGTACTTGCTGTGCTTTGTGAGACTCTTCTGAGGACCTTCAGAGTTAAGCAATGATGGGGACTCTGAGTTGCTATGGTATCATACCAAGTAAGGCAGTTTGGCTCTCACTCAGAGGATTTCAGCAGGACTTTGATAGGAAGTTGCTCTGTTTTTTGGCACATAGGCCATGGGAACATATGGCTAAGACTCTGTGTAAACATATTGGATAGCTGCAGATGATTGGTGTTATCCTGATGGAAGAAAGGTTGATATGCAGAAATATAGGGAATGGTTGTACCTGTTGCAAGATGAGCATTAATCTGTGTGAAGTAGAACCAAACTTGTGTCTCTTCATCTTCTTCTGCCTCTCCCCCTTCCCACTTATATGCATTTCCACTGCTCAAGTCCTTGTGCCCCTGGGAGATTTTCTAGCTCTTTTGCATAGGTGCAATAATGGGAGCGTTTCGTTCCTCCTTTTCCTTTGCACCTCCTCTCAGAGGCTCAGCATTGCCCTGCAATTTCCCATCCCCACCAATCAGCGTCTGATATTCCTGCCCAAACTTGTCTTTGCGGTAGGTTCTTCCTTCTCCTTTTCTTTCCCCACCTGCTCACATTCAGTCTGGGAAGTCCTGCCCTCTTTCCTGCTCTCTTTGCCCTGCAACAGTTTTTATTTTCTTGACAGCTCTACTAATACAGTCCAATTTTGATGGAAAGATTCATTTTGAGAGAGATGTCACTGATGGACCCTTCTCTCTATAGTGGATTGAAAAAAATCTAGCTAACATAACACTCCTATGTTTACATGCGTACATATTTGGGCACCAAACTTTAGGAAGGTTTGGTTATTTTTGATCCTGATTCTATCTTCTCGTGAAAAGTTTGTTTAAAAAAAAAAATATTTGGAGTTGCCTTAAAAATTAGTTTCTTAGATGGAGAGCATAACTGGATATAAGTCATGTCTTATAATTAAATTGCCATTTCATTTTAAAAACATTCCAAGTAAAATTTGAAATATACTTTTAAGCTCCTGTTCACTTCTCCCTCTCTACTTCTGTCTCATACACACAAAGTCCTGCAATCTGTTATTTAAGCTCAACATTGGGTTCAGCAAAAGAAAGATAATAGTGACACTGAAGTACTTTTCTTTAGCTTTGAGATAACATAAGATTTTTTCCCCTGATCTTTCTAATTTTCAAGTCAAATCCAGATATTCCTCCAAAAATGAAGAGATGCTCTCAGAAATTGGAGTGCTTATTTGTGAGCTCATATAAAATATTTTCTTCTCTTTCCTTTTCCTGGTTGGCCTCTTTCCTACAAGCAGAAAGTAATTCTTCAAGGGAAACAAACAACCCCTCCCCACACACCTTTTTAGTCAGATGCTCTATGCACTAATCTGAAAACAACACTTAATATGTGAGGATCTCTTCCTTCTCTGTTGAATTCACTACTCCTGTCACAGCAAATCCTGCAAACCAGTATGGTGAATAAAAACTAGTGATTCAGGACCTTTGATTTATGGCCAAGTAAAAAGCCTTTTTCACTAGGCCCACTGTGTAGCACTTTTGTTATAGAGGAAAATTCAGTATTCAGAGTTAATGTCACTGGGTTCTCCTCACTCATGAAATCCTGACATTGCTGAGAAGAGAGGAAGATACCTCTTAGAAGGTGAATGCAGAAGAGCATGAAAAACCAACTGGGATTCTGTGGGATTAAACTTGGCAATGGATAGGTTGTTGGTTTTTTTCTAGTTGGCTCAAGTTGCGGTGCATGAAGAGTTGCCTTTTGGATCTGATACTGGGAGAAGAGGAGGTGAGCTGGCTGGTAGGTGGGGGAGTGGGAAGATTGGCGGTGGTGAGGGTCAGGTGCTGTTGAATGGGAAATTGCCCTTCCCTTCCCTCATTTACATCTGTTCAAAATGACCGCAGTATTTCATAGAAAGTAAATAAACTATACAGCCTTATTTTGGGAGGAGTTCTGTGTAGTAACAGGGATATGGTAGCTGAGACTTTCCTGGCCTGCTGCAATTGCTGTGAAAAGCCTCTCCTTCGCCAAATCTTCTTCTGAACTGGTTAATGAGTGTTGTACAGCTGAGTTCTGTCATGGCAAGCAACCAGAGTGTGCATCCATGTTATCAGTTTAGTTCAGGTCAGGACTTCGTTCCTTGTTCATCAGTGAGCTTTTATCTGTGAGACCAAACTAAAGCTGGTTTGAAACAAACCCACTCAAATGCATATGTGGATTTTGGGTCCATGCACAAACTGTTTCACCTTACAGATCCACTTAAATTGTGCCACATTATTTGCAAACATTGATATAGCCTCAGCGACCAATTGTGTACCTGCCAGACTGAAGACAAATATTGCTTGCAACAGTATAATTGTTTTGAGCAATGGCACCAATTGTGGTGACACTTCGTAATTATGCCTACATCTTATTTTTGCTCTTTGCTAGACAAAGCCCCAGAGTGTTGCGCCCCATCTAATGCTGGTGCTGGGTTGTAAACCTCTCTCCGAGGCCCCCTGTCCCTCAGATATACATCAGGAATTAGCCTGAGCAGCATGTTGTCCTGAGGATGACAACACAAAGAAGAAGCCTGTTCACTACAAATCTGCTCAGGGAAGCCCAAATCAAGATGCAGTAAGTGGTGCTGTTAGAACCTGCGTTGAGCCCCTGCTGCGCTGATCGGGTAGCCCTCCCTGAAGCTCTCTGGAAACATGCAGAGTCTGACACATAGCTCAGTAGTCACTGGGTCATGCTTCATTAAGGGCAATTTGTTTCTTATAACAGGGTAACCTGAGAGCGTCATTCTATGTACTTCAAAAAAATCCCACTGTTTTGCTGTAGAGCAGATGGCTCCTGTAAAACTTGCATCATTAATTACTTTAAAGCTATCTCACTAGAGCCTTTCACAGCAGAAGGAATCTATATATTATGGAGATATATCAGACAAGGCAAACTGACCCAATAGAAATAATGTTGCGTGCTTTCGTCTGCAGTCCTCCCTGGAGTGCATACAGAGAGAGGTAGCCTAACCTCACACAGCTGGTAAGACCACTGTTAAGAGTGTGGGAGGCATTTTTTAACGAGACTTTAGATAGACTGTTTTCCTGGAGTGTTGTTTCACCAAAATCTGTTACTTTCAATATCCAAAACTTAATTTCCTTCTGGTACAGCTGTGGAGGGGAGGCCCTGTCCTGCTCTCCTGAGTTATTTTTGTGGAGTGTCCTCCCTCTGTGTAATTTGGTTAGTCGCATGATGAAAGCTAATTTAATGGTCAGTCTGTTACAGATGAGTCGGGAGACGTAAGTGGCTGAGGGCAGGCTCAGGACACTTGAAACACTGGCACTCAGACAAAGGGAACGACTTTTCCATGTTTGGTTAGGCCATGCCAGTCTCCAATGGCCACTTCTACAAAGAGTCTTCACTCTCTGTTGTGGGGTGGTGAGACGTGTTGTCCTGACTTCCACATGCCAAAGGCAACCTCACTATGATCTTCAGCTATCTTTTTCTTCCATTTAGGGGTCAGTGATGACTTTCTTTCTCCTCCCCGCCCAAAGGGAAGGCAAGGCCCTATTCACCCTGTTGATTTCTTCTTGATAGTTGCTGATGAGGCCTCCCTATCTACAGAAACACCCCTCTTCTCCTCAGATACTCCCACTGGCTTCAGTCCATTGCAGCTGTGCTAAAAGCGTGTAGCACTATCCCTTTCACACAAACCTCGGGCTCTGAAGAAAATTAACTTGTTTGCATAGATAGCACAAATGGGAACATTTTGAAAGGGCAGCTTGATTATTGGGCTTGGGTAATATAGCCTCAGATTTGAGACTTGGGATTGGTCAGAGATGGAGAACAAAAACAGTTCCTCGCAGATGTACCGGGGTGTGCTGCCAGTGCCTGAACAGGAGGCTCCTGCAGACACTTCCTTTGCTCATGAGTCTGTCTTTGCACCTCGTTTGTGGGAAATAGGGTTGTGTGCCTACTTGAAGGATCTGCCTGTGTGTTTGTGCACTTAAAGAGAAGGCAAAGGAGAGTGAGAATGGGAGTAGGAAGGGAGAATCTAGATATCTGTTTCTTCCAAGTCCCATCCAAGTGCTTTCTCAGAAGTCTAAACAAGGAAAAGAGGCAATAAACATGCATTAAATACCACTTGGCTGGAAATGTTTCTGCTTTGTGCCTTGTGGGTAACTGGGAGTATATTGGGGATATGGCATGGTTCCATCTGTATTATGTGGTGTAAAACAAACATTTTCTTCTGGAAAGAAGAGTTGCTTGTCTTTCACTTGCCAGCTTTTGTTCGTTTGTTTGTGTGATCCCTGTCCTTTGGTATGATCACTTTCAGGCCAGAAGAATAGTTTTTCTTAAGTACCTTGTTCAAAGACTGATCTGTAGAGACAACTCTATAGTATTCAGTGAAGCAGTGAAGAACAGTCACCTGCAATCGCTCAGACCTTACCTTTTCTTAGGTGGTGAAATATTTACCCAAGGTCAAATTTCCTCCAGTACAAATGGAGCTAAGAACATAAGCTTTATTCTGTCTGAAAAGGCAAGATTCCTTGAGATGTCACAGCATACAAATAATTAAAAGGTCTGTGTAGAATCAGGGGATGTCCTGAAGACTTTTTCCTACTCCAGACATGAGTATTCCCAAATTATCCAGGAACAGATTCTGCTCCTAGTATTGAAAAGCATCTTGGTTAGCAGATAGCCTCTCCAGGAGTAAGGTATTGGGACAGATTCAACAAAGCCTTTGTACACATACTTAACTTCAAATGTATTCACAGATTAATGAAGCTGAGAAGGCATCCCTGGCCATCTGATCCAATCTATTGCCAAAATTTTCCCTATGAGTCTTGTAATGTATTCACAGTTTTCTCATGTCCATTCAGCAAAACACAAAAGAACATGCTCTCTTCAGAAGTGTATGTACATATATGCTTAACTTCAGGGATGCATTTATTAAACAAAGCACCTATAGTTAGATGTATTCTGAAATGCCAGTAGGTGATTCTAGGCAAATGTCAGAGGTGATTGGTCTTCACGAGTCTGCTTCTGGAGAGAGATGGGGTGCCCCAGAGCACAGTTTTTGGAGTACCTGTTTCTCTCCATTGACCGTGGAAGGGGGCAGAGGTCATAAACTAGGTATAGTGATTAGATGCCTAATGTGGATCTGTGTCTTTGCCCTCTTTCTGTTGAATATTTTTTTTCATATCTGTAAGATGCAAAGTCCTATGTGTTTACTCCCAGAAGTCCATACAATACCTAGTGTTAGTGTAGGAAGCAAACTTACCTAAACCAGCTCTGCTAGTGGTTCCCTCCTGCCCTCCAGCCCCCCAACTCTCCTATCCCTACGCTCCCCACATCCATTTCTGCCATTTCCCCCCCAGTGCTAACGGCCAAAGAAAATAATGAGTTGGAGACCCTTTCTTCTCTCTGCTTTATATTCCCACTTAATTTTCTCTCTAAAGCTTTTCTTGGTTTGTTGTCTTTTCTAAAGAAACCTCTCTTGGGTTTGTCTCCGTTGTGCAGCTGCACAACAGTCAGGAATGGTGAATTGTGAAACACCATAAACATCATGTGTCAGAGGTCATTTTTTGGTGTTTCTGCCAGACTAGAGTTTCTGGGACATGGCTGAGAAACTGGAGGGAATTCAGAGGAGAGCTGTATGTATGATCAGCGCTTGCTTAGGAGTGTTGGAGTGTAAAACTTCCAAAGGAGAACTAGAAGAACGGAGACGTGTTCAGCCTGAAAACAAAAGCATGGGTGAAGGTGCGTGGGTGAGGGAAAGGCATAGCTGCTACCTATTAATAAGTTGAAGAGATTTTACAAAGGATGTAGTGTGCTTGTTCTCATTACTCAGTGAAGCTAGGGCAAGGAACAAAAAGCCTCAATTACAGCAGAGGAAATGTAGCTTAAATTTTAGGAAAAACTTGGCAGCTTTGTAGTTATTGGTGGTACAAGCCATTGAATCTCCCTGGATGCGATGTGCAAGGTAAGACAAAATACCCTGTGAGGCAGAGCTGAAGAAGAAATATTACAGTCCATCCTACACGGATGGGGAATGGACTAGCGAGTCCAGCAGAGTGCTGTGTCAGCTGACATGAGGATGATGTATTGCTCACCAACAGATTCGTTCATCAGGAGATCAGCGGGGAAACAGAGGTGGCCGAACAGGAACTAATGGTACAGATTGTGACTCATATTTGTGGTCCCACTTGATTACTGAGTGAATCTCTTTAGAATTGGGGGTGGCTCCAAATAGCACTGGGCTGGGCATGGAAGAGAGGGAGAAAATGGAGGCAGCTATGAGAAGTAAGACTGCCAGGAGAGAAGGTGTGGGATTGTCAGAGGCCCCACAGGCTCCATCCATGTCGTCACATTAATTTGAGGTTTGAGTTTGCACTCAGACACTCCAGGCTGGCTGCCTGCTGGCCCACACTTTCACTCCAGTCTGGGATGAGCCTGCTGGGTTCTTGGGCAGCAGCGTCTGGGTACAGTGTGGGACGTGCTGGCTTACAGCAAGCCTCTCTCCATGAAGCACTGTAGATGCAACCAGCTCAGCCCTGGGTGCAGAAAACTGCAGAAGACAACCAGGGACAGCTAGCTAAGATTTATGGAAATAGCCCAAGTAATTAGGAGCACAAGTTCACCTTTGCAAAGGGGTATGTGTTCCCTAATCACTTTGGTGTATTCCTACTCTCTCAAAAATAGACAGAAGAAAGAAAGAAGGAGATCTATGTAGATAAGACAGATAGCTGTATGGATATTGGACTGGAAAGGTGAACTAGGGAAGAAATAACTAAAATAAGTCCAAAAGCTAGGAAAGAGAGTGAAAGAGAGTTAAACACATTAAAGAGGGGCTGGAAAAGAAATACATTTGGACAAAAGATAGGGTTGGCAATAGGAAAAAATATAGGTGAGAAAGAGGACAAAGTGGAAAGATCTTTTTAAGAGGAGAAGGAAACGAGATTCAGATAATACGCTGTGGATGTAGTCATGCTAAGCATATGGAGCATGGTGATGAATATGGCCCCATGGTTAGATAGCAGAAGAAAACATTCTGTATAGACTTACACAGTATCCTGTTTGTGAAAAGTGAACTTAAGCAATTGCTGCCAGGGATTTTTAGAAAGAGAATAATGATTTTATTTTGAACAATAGAAAAGTCTAATTCAAAATTACTATGCAGTAAGTAGAAATTGCATCAATGTATGAAAAATGAAGAAGTCATCCAGGGCTATCACAGCGTCTTCTTTCTGCCTGTTTTGCAGCCCCCCCCCTTTCTTTTCAGTTCTTATTCCAAAATTAAGTATAGGGTCAGTCTTTTTTTCCTTAGCAATTGCATCAGCCATAGGAATGTATCACGTGGTAAATGAAAGAGTATGAATAATTCAGAACAAAATTTTGAATCATTTAAAAAGCAGAAGCTTCACATTTCATTGCTAACCTGTTCCCATATAACATGAAATCTACAAAAATCACATTGCCATTTCTGGAACAAAACCATTTCAAGTATTTGAAAATATTCTTGCATTGATTTCATTCTGTCCAAAGAATATTTCAAACTCAGAGTTTTCCAAAACTGTGTTTTGTATTTCATGAAAAAATCAGAAGATAGTTAAATACTGGGTATGTGCTGCCTAAACATGAAACACTATACATATTTCCAGAAATTATTGTGGCCATAAAATGTGATCACCTTTGCCTCTAAGGTTTATGGAAAATGTAACGTTTAGTTAAGCAAAACTGACTGTATTAGGGAATTAACATGATCATCTGCTATCATTATCATGCATATATATGCCACCATCATCGCTTGTTAGTGTGGATTTTTGGCTCCTGTAATACCAGCATGACTAGAAAACAGCCTTTGACTGTGCCTAAGCCAAAAAGCTTAGCAACAAAAACACAAAGAGAAAAGCCAGTGCAATACAGAGAAGAATTTTTTTTTCTAGTGATAAGAGCAGGAGGACAGAGTGAGGAGTTTTACAATTTGTTCCCCAGTTCAGTCCCTGATTCAATGTGTGGCCTTTCAAGAGGGACTTTATCCTCTCCTCACTGAAGGTTCGTGACTCATTTTCCTCATCTGTGAAACAACAATAGCAAGTCCAAACCACTTTGCAGCTGAGATTGTGAGTGACCAAATGACACAGTATTTCTAAAGCATACTGAGACCCTCCAGCAAGAAATTGCTACAGAGAAGGCAAATGTGATGCTGATCATCTCACACACATGCATCATGATTAACGAGTCTCAGGCACTCGTTCAGGGCAGTGAAGCCGCTGGTTATGATGGCATTAAGATGCGTTTGCATTGCTGTGACCGCAGTATTAGCACCCGCATTCCACAGGGGGTATCAGGGCTGCGCCCTCTGGGGATGGTTGGGGGTATCCTACCATTCAGTTCCCGCCCTGTTGATCTCTTCCCACCAGCACTCTGTCGGCTCACCGAGGCTCTGGGCCGCCGGCATGCAGGCGTAGTTCCACAGTCTGTCAGAGCCTTCCTTCTTGTTGAAAACACTCCTGATGGCCACGATCACCTGCCCGTGTGGGCACTGGAAGTTGAAACCCTGCCGGTACACATTGGCCCATTCATCATTATCTCCGTAGTTATAGGGACCGTAGTAATAGTCACCATACTGGCCCCACGCCACGGTCACCAGAGGCAGGAACACACAGAGAAGGATGAGGTCCATCCTGAGGATGTTCCTGGCTTAGAAATGCCCCTCTGGTTTGTTGGGCTGGCCCTTTTATATCGCCTCTAACATTTGGCTTCCAGATGTTATGCTTCCAGATCCAAGTGCAATGTGTCATTGCTTAGCAAACCTTCTTGAGTTACAGACACGTCCAATTACTTTTAAGGTGGAATTCTGCAAGTACAGTAAGTCTGCAGGCCATAAGAGCAGGGTCTTCCCACCACCACAAACCATCTGTGATCCCTTGCTGCAGAGCTACTGTATAGAGCAAGATACACATTGCAGTAGAACTGTCACAGACATCCCACTTTTATCCTCAAGACAGCAGTTAAGTTTGAAAACTACTTTATTTGAAATTAAAGCTCTATTTGAAGTTGCCATTTTCCATCATTAGTAACATGCAACAAAATGTGATCATATGTGTGTCCCCCCACCCTCTTTTCCCTAAATACGTGTGACATGATTCTGCCGGTCCCTAGAAAGAAGGGAATTGGGCAAGGTGGGGGAATTCACTGCTCCTGTTGTAAAAAATCCTTTAGACATTTTGGGTTAGTGTGGTTGGAGGAGGTGGAGCCCGAATGACTGAGACTCTGGCTTGGCATGGAAACAGCCCACCCTGAGAAGTAGGGCATCGGCTTCTTCCATGCAGAACTGATTTTGCTATGACTGTGTGTGAGCACTGTAAAACTGTGGACTCGGCAGATGTTTTAATGTGAGGATAAAGCACATAAGCAAGTTACAATGAGATAAGCTTCATGTGTCACCATAGCCTATTGAAATCTTTGAGCAAGGCCCTTTAAGCTACCTTGCATTTATCATGGGCTAGAAACACGGGGCTACTGCTGAGGACCTGCTATGCTGCAAATTCAAAACCTGACTTGCCACTTGGAAATGTGTTTATATGCCACATCCTCAGGTAATTTCCTTATCAGGAACCCACCCTATTCAGGAGAGTGTGGAACGGTGTGCTTTACTTAACTGTGTACCTGACCCATAGAAAACTGTGGCACTTGAGCATGTTTTAATAAGTAGGACAGTCCAAAGTCAATGTAACATAGTCTACATATGCGTATGTTGCCTATGCTGTGTTACTAGTGAAATGTGTGACCCTTGGAACAGCTCCAGTTTCAAATCCTGTCTCTTCCAGTGAAATCGCTACAAAGGATCCAAAGACTGTTTCTTGCTGCAATTTTCTCCTCCACTCTTTTCACTACCCCTCTTCCCCATTTGGGCCTTGCACAAAAAAAAAAAAAATGTGTATGAGCTTTTATTCTGTTGCTGATACTATCAGAAAGAAGATCTGTGATGGGTAACAGTGGACTTTTACTCTTCTCTGGGGATCTCCAAACCCATCATGCCTGGTCATTGCTTTGCAGGAGCATAAGCATCCCAGGAGGCAGGTGCCTTTACTAACCAGCCCCAGATCTCAAAAGCTGCCTTCAGCCTCATCAACTAGACGCTTTTGTGCCTTTAGCTAACGTCTTTTTTTTGTAGCAGAGCCTTGTTTGACAAAACTGTAAGTGGGGGTTGAGCTCTTTGCCAGGAGCACAGTACAGCAATATCTCAGTTGTCCATGCTCACAGCCAGTGCAGATCCACATGAAGCTGGCAGCTGAGCGTTGCTGATCTAGCTCAGTGCCTCACCTCCAGCTGTAGCAGCCCCAGATGCCTGGGGAGGAGGGCTATGGAGACAGCACAGAACAGCCCTTTCCTTGGAGCTGCCCTCCTCTAGATGTTCGGTAACAGTAGGGGACACAGGTAGCCAAAGTCTAAAGAGAGAGGAAATTTAAGATTAAAAAACCCGTGGTTATCCAATGGGCACCAGAGTGCAGACTTGAACTGCACGATCTCACATGAGTTTTTTAGCTAACTCAATAGAGTATGTTTTTTCCCTCTTACTTCCTTAGACACGTAGTCACATCTGGGAGCACTGCACACTGCTGTATATGCCTGAGAGGCATTCTGGAAGACGTTTTAGCAGGAAGCACCACATTGTCATATATATATGATCCTCACCTCACATAACCCTTATAAGCACTATTCCTTGGAAGGAAGTCCTCACATAACCCACACAAAATCAGGGGCAAGCGGGGATGAGAAGGGGGAAGAGGGCTTTATAGAAAGTAGGGCAGTCTTCCTTTGCCTACCTTTGACATGCGTGTGAAGCTTCGAGGTGTCTGTTGTCACCTCCTACAGGCAGTCTACCCTGCCTGATCCCAGTTAGTGGGTAGGGTGGCACTTCCATGCTGCGCTGTGATCAAGAAGTGGTTTGGCTGGGGGAAAAAGCTGTGCAGGGAAGATAGTGAACACGAGAGATGTGGAACTACAACTGCCTGTAGCAGTTGTGGCAGTGCAGACATGTCCTGACTGCCTGAAAATCTACAGTTCTGTGTTTCTGGATCCAGTGCTTTCTGGGAACTTTTAATATAAAATTTCATGCTTCATTCTGATACTGAATAAAAACAGAAGAGAGCAGAATTTCTTACAGGAGGGACATGATGGTTTTTAGTCACCTTGGAGAAGGGTGGTATTTGTGAGTGGGAGGAACTGTAATTTGAAAATTCCTGTAGGGGTTAAAAAAAGAGAATAGTGTGCATACATGAATTTTGTTTCTGAGTAATGCTCGTTCAGCTCTGCAGTTCACAGCTGCTTGGTTCATGGAGCAAAGCTGAGGCTACATGCGACTTGTTTCGCTAACATTTCACACCATTGCTCCAACCCAGATAATTCCACTGATGTGGCCAGTGCTGAAAGTTGCAATTTTAGCTGTGTTTCCATTGACTCACTGGCATGTTAACCACTATGCCTTATTCTGTTCTGACCAGTGAATCAAACATAGCAATTCAAAAGCCAGTGGCTAGAAGAGCTGCAAACTAGTCTGCAGCTTGGTGACTTTGGTTGGCTTCAGCTAGAGTGTACACTAGGAGAAAACTCAACAGTATTTAAAAATCAGTCCCTCTCTGAAATTACTTACCCTTCAATTTGACTTCAAAAACGTCAGCTGCATGCCTTGCACATCCAATCTTTGGAAAAGCAGAAAGTGTCAATGAAGTAGTAAATATGAGGTGCTAAGACCAACCAACATTATCAGTTCCTTGCTGTGGAATCTATATTGGCTGATAATTTTATTCCCTATCAGTTCTTAGAAATGCTGCATTTAATCCACACAAACAAGTATTTAAAGTCTGTCTTGCCCAATGATGGCAGATGAAAGTGATTATTCGTGATACCCCGCCTCCCTGGCCTAACTTCAAAGTTAGCTCTGCTTTGAGCACAGTTTGGACTAGAGGCCTTAAGAGGAATGTCATTTCCAACCTGAATTATTCTGTGTTTCTTTCCTGCTGCAGATACTAGATGCAGCACTACTTAGCGCTGCAGGTGTTGTTATGCTTTGGAGCCATTACGAGAAATGCTGCAGTATTCTCTTACCATGCCGTGTTACAGCCATGAAATGCAGAGAGATTGCAGTGCTTTGAACTAAAATCACAGATGCAGTAGTACTATTCGAATCAGTAACAGTAGCCAGCTTAATGGGTTTTATTTTAGCACCCAAGCTCTATAGTAAACTATGAGAAAGAACAGAAAAGCTTATTTATTATTTGGCAAACACAGAGACACTAGAGCTGCAGTGAGAAGAGCAAAGGTTCAGACTTGGCCAGTGACAGGTACAACTAGACCTGTGTCGACAAAACTGAGTTGCATGAAAGTAGTGTCATCTGGTTTTATTGGAGTAGCTGTGCTGCTGAAATTCCTGCATTTGCAAAGGTCTGATTCATGGGCAACCGGTTTTTTACCCCACTATGAGGGCAGAAGGGGCATATAAGGGTGTTATCTCACAGCACTTCATCCTTTAGATGCACAACACTGATTCCATCCCATATGACTTAGGACTATAGCCAGAAGTGAAGCTTTGCATTTTGTGCTGGTGAAGGGGGCTGAGTGTGTATCCCCTGAGCCCTGAAGTCCTCTGTACACAAAACAGGTGTGGCAGAAGCAGTGACAGTAGCAGCAGCAATATACGTCTGCTTCCAAGCTAATGCAACCGCATCCTGGCATTTCACAGTGAGAAGAAAGTGTTTTTCATGTCAGCTCATTGCATCAGTGAGGTCGCACATTTTGAACACATTTTCCATATTTTATTACACACTGTCTCAGAGTGATGCTGGCAGTTCTGATAAAGCAGAGTGGCTTGGATGAGTCAGGGAGGCTGCATGATCTGGGAGCTGTAAATTGAATTCAATTACTGATTACTTGTCTGTGCCATCTTTGCAGCATGACTTTTTTTTTTTTATAAGCTTCTTGTATTGTCAGTTTTTATAAAAGTGTGATGATTTGGGGTGCCTTTATTATGTTTTTGAAATGAAGTTACAGAAGCCTTGGTAATGTAGAGAAGGATGAAGCTGCTAGAAAGCTGTGCTTCACAAGGGACAAAGATATATCCTTGTCAACTTTTTAGCTCAAAGTTATTACCTTCTTTCAGAGCAATGTATATGGTGAAGGCTGGAGTTCATTTGTCAAGGCTTCCTACTGTTAATGATATTTTTTCTAGCACCTTTCACTTGGTGTTCTCAAAGTACTTTGATTAAGTTCAGTCACCTTCTTGAAAAGTAGGAAAGGTTAAAACCCCCTTATTTTACACGGTAGGTCCAGTGATCTGCCCAATGTCCACCAGTACCTCAGGGCTAGAAACAGATTTTAAACTCCAGCATCTAGACAGTCATCATCAGACTCCAGCCCTGGGAAAGCACATCTTTTCCCAACCCCTTCTTCCTGCCATTTCCCTACAGAGATGCTGGTTCAGCTTCTACTTCGCGTAGCTCTTTCTTTGTAAAAGGGAAGCTACTACTTAAGATCCTGTGATACTAGAGGATATTGGAGAGTCGTTTTCTCTTTGGAAGTAGCTGTAGAAAATTCTGATGTGATACCACCTGGAATATTGCTGTGGAGAAAAAAAGTGCTAGCTGCAGTGCTTTTTTTCCAAGGTTACCATAAGCCTTTGGATTTCTTTTGTAATAGCTTCCTGCCTGCATGTGTAGTATTAAATCATGGGTTAAGTGATAGAAGCAAACAGGAAATGCAAAACTTAAGTCTTAAAGTCTCTGAGGAAAGGGTAAGGAAGCTGCACTGAAACATTAGTAAAGAAACCACTGAAACAAATTTTTCTGGTCTGGGAAACCGGCTAGATGCCATGATAAATCTTTTCCATCTGCAACTCTGAAATCTATTATTTTGAAAACATAGTTTTCAAGTAACCAACTGTTTCATAAATTGATCACCATTCTTATATCAGATTACTCCCAAAAACTGGGTACAAAAGTGACAGTCACAAACATTTGTGACAAACCTTTCCGACAAACCTTTCCCTGCTCACACAAAGCTTTGAGTAGGGAAAAGTTGAAGAGAGGAAAAGAGCTAAATTGTGCAAAGGGAGACATCCTTATCAACTGCAGAGTTTTTGCAGACATCCTAGAATGTCTGCACAGAATATTCTGCTGTTAAATAACCCAGGAGCCTATTGCCATCATTACTGACTTCCACAGATCTCTCCCAGAAATAATTTCAAATAGATTTAGTGGGGGATATTTAATCAGTTCTGATACAGCCATTCCTCAAATCTGGGCATGAGGAACTGTGTAACTTGACTATTATGTACATATCATAAGAAGTCATGCATGGCTTATGAACAGAAAATGATGCATATTTTTTGTTCAGGTCCACTGGTAGTGAAGAAGTTAGATGATTCGTGCTCTTTCACCTCCTGCATGGTTTAATCATAGTAATACAGGCTTTTGTCAGAGCAGTGATATAACTGCTCCTCCCCACTCTGTGCATCAGGCTGTAAAAGTTGCCTTGTTCTAGTAACTCTTACCATTTGTGCTAATAAATTCATTCCCTAAAGTTGTTGCAAATTACAGAGCTGTTGCAATTACAGTGGCTCTTCCAGGATCATTACAATGAGGAAAAGCCAATTTGATGAGTGTTTGCCATTATGGTTTCAAATGTCAGGACAGGGCATGGTATTTTTTCAATTATATGTCACTGCTAAAAGCTAGGTGTTTCTTCCTAGTACTCTTTGCTAAAAAGGTCTTTTCTTATTGCTGTAGCTGTTGTTGTTGTATCACTATTTCTTTTAGCATGTATGCTTAAATTCCGTAACAGGTCTCTAGCTACAGTCCCATAGTAAGTCTAGACAGGCAGGGTGCAGTGTTTGAAGGTGAAGCTGCCAAAAGAAAAGAAAAAAGCCTCAAGGCTACAGGAAATTCAGGTGGCAGTGATTCAGGAGAGAGCCAGATGCTTCAGGCTGAGTCAGTGCTGAACCTCCTCACAGATTTAGTAGGCAGCATTTTACCAGGACCTTTTTATACGTGAGCTGAGTAACTGAATCCCCCTTTTCATCGAAGATCTCCTCATGGTTTTTTTAATATAATAGCTTTATATTTAGTCTTTGGGCTAAATTCAAGCTTGGCTATCTCTGTGCTGTCTAGAAGTTGGTGGTTCCTACTTGATACATCTGGAGAGCTTTCTTGGAAGAGCAGTCATCACCAGATCATCAGAGGCAGAAATGTTCTAAAACTTTATATGACTCCTTCAGAAAGACATTTCTTCTCTAGTGGGCTCATTGGACATTTGAGTGAAATTGGTACTAAACCTACTACATAAGGAGTTTTGAATAGATCCATGAAAAATTACCTTCTCCCTCTCTCAACTTGTTTTAAGTTTGGCCTCAAAATGTGTAGCTTCAGCTGATTCTTCAAGAACTGAGAAAGTCTGTTGTGATAAAATGTGTAGGAAAAATGTTAAATTCTAATGCAGAAGAAGTTAGAAAAAGCAATCAAAGTATTTTTGAGGTATTCTTCATAATCTGAGAAGAGATACAAAAGAGGTACAAGTCTTATTTTGTTTATTTTGAAAGTCTCACACAAAGCTTGTTTCCATGTATGGCTCACTTACCTTTTCTTTCAGTTTAATCCATGGGAAACCTTTTAGAAAAGGCCACAGCAGCCAGCTGTAGCATTTTCAAAATCCACAGACTACTGACCTGGGGCTTAATATGGGCCACCCTTTTCCAAGGGTGTGACTGTAGCCGTCCGACTGAACAGCATTAAGAGGTCAGTCAGCTGTGATCCTTGTCATGGAAACGAGCTGTTGTGGATGGTGAGTAGGTTTCTCCTTCCGACAATTCGGTATCATTAAAAAGTTCTCACATGGCTTTCTCTAGCATAGACCACGACCTACAGATCATAACATTGCTGTGAAATGCTGGAGGGGAAAATCTGAACTAATCACTCATAACTCTGCACCGACCCACGGGGTAAGTCTGAGGTCAGGGCTGAATTGATCTTTGATGTGAGAATGGCAGTAGCTGTAATTCATTTGCTGGTCATGGGAATGGGACTGAGCCAAAACCAGTTTTCTCTGAGCTAGATAAGGGGGAGAAGGGGTGAGAATGTGACTTATGAGTGTCTCAGTTTTACATGCAAAGGACCCTATCTCTGCATGATCATTCAGGCCAGTGCAAAGCGAATGCTGAGTAGGAACACTCAGAGCTCATGGTGTTTTGTACCGGTTTTGTACTTTCTTTGTGCAGGCTTCTTTGTGTCAAAATAAAATCTTAAGAGTTCAGAATGATCTTGCTTTAACAATCACTAAAGCCGGGTACTATCTGGCAGCTCGTGTTTTGTGTGAAATGAAAAGAGATGCTTAGTTGGTCCCTTTTGGCCATATGGTTTGTGATTTGGATAGCTGGAGTGACAGCGTAGCCATTGAACCCCAGCTCCCAGAGCCCTCTGTCCATTTGCATTCTAGTCATGAGAATGGTTTCTCTTTTCTTTACGTTTTTGCTTTTGTGGTGCTGCAGATGGTGGGGGGAAGAAGGGGGGAGAGAGAAAGAGAAAATCTGGGGAAGGGGCTTCTGTGTCCTGTCACTATAATTCATTGCGATCTGACCTTCTGGATTTTCAGCCCCGCTAAGCCATCCACCACTCCTCATGTGACTGTCACCTCGCATTATTGTAATTAGCAACTGCCAGCCCCAGAGATTTGACGGTGGACGTGAAAAAGTCCAAGAAGCTCTCTGCCAATTTAAAATTAACCCTGTCACTGCAGGACAGATTGTCCTGCTCCAGAAGTAGCTCCTTGGCATTCACACTGAGACAATCCCGTGCTCCTGCTGTTGTAATCCAGCTCCCTTTTCTCACCCTGCTTTGTTCTCCTTGTGTCCTCCCAGCTCCCAGGGCTGCTTCACCCTCCTTCCTCCCCACATGCCACCCCTCTTTGCTGGCTATGAGAAGTGAAGCTGCTAATGAGAGCGCTCAAGCCAACAGTCCCAGAGTCCGTGTGGGTGGATGATAAACATGGCTTTCCGTGGCTGTGCCAAACGAGGTCTGTCTGCCCAGCCTCAGAAAAGACCCCCCTGCTCTGCGCACGTCTCTCTTCTCCTTCCCCTCTGCCTGGGACTTCTCCTCCCCCTGTGCGAGCACCGCAGAGTACAAAACCAGCTGGGTCCCTGCCCATTTATGTGGCTGCTGTCTAAGACTCGCCATCTTTGCTGCTGTGGATACCTCAGCCAGGTGGATGAAAGCTAGGTCAGATCTGCCTCCTCATGCTACAAGTTCCTCACCTTTGTAAAGGGATTATAGACTTTCTCCAAGTGTGACTGGCAACTGCTGTAGTCAAGGCCCTCGTTACATGGCATTTACAAATCTTGCTTCATTATCTTGTAAGCAGGGGGTGGCTGGAGGTCATCCTTGTTGCTACTCTGTTCAGCTAATTAGGAGCAGCTCCTGCTCACCTGCTGTGCAGAGGTGACAGCACAGTGACAGCTCAAAGGAAGGTTGCCTTCCCCCGGGAAATATCTGGGGTTTCAAACAACAAATTGGAATATAGAGAGTGCAACAATATCTGACACCCAGTCTCTGTAGTCATTGTATCTGTTCAAACAAATAGAGCGCAGTCAGATAACAAAGATGCTGATAGTCCTGCAGTTCAACTGGATGATGAACTATATCAGTCCGTGTGACAGGCAGGTTTGACACTGCCCTGGCTCAGATACCATCTGATAGAGTTTGCATAAAACCAAAAATACATTTGCTTGACCTATTCTGCACCCTCCTGTATAGGTACAGGTTCTTTTACTTCCAAGTTCATGAAAGCTGGTACCCCTAGTCCTTTAGGATAAGGCCGTACCCTTTTTTGCAGTAGTTCCACACTGCCATAATTAGTTCTAATCCATGGTGTGCTTCCCCCCCAACCCCCTTATTGTTGCAAGCAGTTACAATGATCACTATTGCTACAAATTGTCTGTTTCTTAGTTCAGCTTCTCTATGGGGCTGGGGCAGATCAGCTCCTCCTCATCACCACAAGAAGCGTAAGTGAGAGCCCCTGAAACATGATTTCAGTATCTGGTCTGTACCTGCTCGAGCTATGAAGATCCTGAGCCTGCTCTCAGCTTTCAAACATGCAGATTTGCCTTTGCACCACACAGTTAATCATGCCTTATGCCCATCCACGTGGCAGGCCATTTTTGTAAGAGTGCTCTTGTATTTTGTTGGTGTGCCTGACACTGTGCTAGATTCCAGCAGTAATTGTGTTCACCAAGAAGCAGGAAAATGCCGACATAGCTATTACTGCGTTTAGCTTTTCTAATCACATCGAATTCTGATGGCTTGTCAACTACATCCACAGAATAATGCATATAGGTTATTTTATTGCTTTGAGAGCTCCAACAGCTTTAGTAGGGCAGCAGAATCCCTTTTTCTCTTTTCACCTTCAGCATATTTACAGCCACTGCTCATGATCAGGGAACACTGTGGGTCTGTGGAAGAGTAGCCTTGAGAGTGCATAACCTTGGTGTTACTATTTGCTTTATATGGATAAATGAAGAGAAAATAGTTGCCTGTAAATGTAAAGATAGACATGGAAAGAATGAAGAAGAATCAGCAGAACTTTAAAAAATCTCTGGAAACAAAGTTATGTGTTTGGGTTGTTCCTAAGGTGAGGCATTAGAAAAGCAGGCATGACAGGCACTAGTGGAATAGTTTGTGCTTGTATTTTGTGACTGCCTTCAAGGGAATGTGACATGATTAAGAGAAATTTCTGCTTATTACTTAAATGCCTGGCTAAATTCTATGTCCACGTGGCGCAATGCAAAGTGTCAGCACCCATTGTTTCTGGAGCTCATGATTTAAGCTAACTAGAAATGTGTGTGGATAAGTCTTGCACCGCTAGGTTAAGCTGCCTCTGTAGCCATACCCAGTTACACTTTCTGGTGAAACATGGAAAATGGAAGGGTTTGTCTTCAGTAGCCATCAAATACTTGGCACCAGCTGAAGGAAATAAGGGCCAGAAGTCACCATTCTACTAACCATGGGCAGCAACACCTCACCTTCCTCATGGTGCAATGGGCACAGCATAGTTTGGGTTGGAAGGCACCTCTGGAGGTTTCTGGTTCAACCTCTTGTTCAAATCAGGGTTGGCTGAAGATCTGAGCAGGTTGCTCACAGCTTTATCCAGTCTTGAAAACCTCCAAGGAAGGAGAATGCACAACCTCTCATTTTTCCACATGCAAACAGAAAGTATAAGTTACAGTGCGTGGCAATGTAATATCTTTGTGACAAGAGGAACTTGGTAACAGAATCAAAGCTGCTGTTATTCTGCTACTTGTGCACTCCTCTGCTCTGTAGCTGTCTTTATCACTATCCCCTTCAAAGTGTTATATTGAAAATGCTATATTTTTCACTTTAGGAGGCATGTTCTGCCTCTGTGACCTTAGAATATTTAGCAGCATGGATGCAGATGCATGCCACACATGCAGTGGAAGTCAAAGACTGTTTCTCAGCCTATATTAGGCACATTTGCCAGCTCTCACCTGGTTATTTTTATGAAGGATGCAAAACCCAGCAGCTAAAAAGAGTGCATCAATGTTGTTTTATGTCACCAATGGGTAAGACCAATTGTCTGGGGAGCTATCCCTGTCCCTAGCCCAGTAGTGCTGCAACTCTCCGGATGCCCTGGCAACCTTGCACCCAATAAAAGAACTGTGCTAATTGCTTGAAACCCTTTTTATATCTTCCTTCCAACAATATTTTCATGTATTTAAACCTAAGCTTCAGAATATCAGCAGTTCAGCAGGAGGTGCTGGTTCAGTAAATCCTGGAGTCCTGGGTTAATAAATCCTGGCACACTGGGTTTAGTCACAGCTCAAGCTGGCTCTGCCACTAGACTGTTCTGTATCCTTTAGCAAATTACTTTGCCTCTTTGTATCCCTGTTTGGCCTTCTGCTCATTTTTGGTCTTTCTGGCCTGATGCTGTAAGCTCAGTTGTTAAGGTACTGTCTCTTACTGTGGATTTGACAATTGATGTCTTGCAACCCCAAGCAAATGCCCATATTTCCCAGCTATTAACTATTTGTTTCTTGCTTCTTGCTCTCTGTCTTCTCACAGGAAAACTCACAAGAGTCTCTGTCTTGTCCTATTGTGGAAGAAGATGGGGAAAAAAGCTTCCAACTATTCAGCAGAAAATGAAAAATTGTTTCTTACCCAGCAGTTATAACTACTATGAGCCTGTCTCTCTAGATATATGATTTCCTGACATTAAATGAATTTGACATTTGCAGCTACTTTTATTTCTTCCAAAATCCTTGTCTCTTTTTTCCCACTTAAAGTACTGTTGTACTCTGAAAATTGTTGTTAATATTGGCACCATAGGGGCTCCATATTTCTTATGTAAAATTTACTTAGAGCACAAACATGGGGATCGACAGCAAGAAACTCCCTGGCTTTTGTGGCCTTTGGGTCATGGTGGAAAAGGCCTTTGCTAACTCATAACCCCGCAAACCTGGATCTCAGTCTGCCTGAACTGTGCAGAAGTGATGGAGGGTGATGAAGGAGTGCATGACGCACAGCGCCGAGAATAGGCTGTGCAAGAAAAGCAGAGACAGCAGGCTTCTCTCCCTTGTCCCGCTCTTGCTGCTGCGAAGGATTTATGACGTTGTAACAGGCTTTGCCGTGAGTTGAATATGAATAGCACTTCTCCTGGACTGTAGTACAATCAGCATTTTTGCTGCATTGGCTTCATTGCTTTGCTTCGGTACTCCAGTGAGCTGACTTGCAAAGTCCAAAGCTGCATGCTAAGATCTCTGCAGCACTACAGGCAAAATAATGCCCAAGCTGCAGGAATAAGGAAATAATGTAGCTCGTAAGTGCCTTCACTTAGGCAGATATTCCCTGGGGAACAGCGAAAAACCTGGAGAGGGTGTTGCCAAAAATTCCTTCTTCACTGTCATCCACTGCAGAGAAAATAATTTGCATACAGTTACTGCTCTACAAATTGCCTGATACTGTCTCTGCCCTCCGCAGCAGAGAATTTCTGGCTGCCTTCACACACAACGGACAGATCCAGATTCCCATAAACATGAGGCTGGGATGATGGGATCACTTATCATTTCACTAAGATGAAACCCAATTAGAAAAAGCAATTTCATTGCAGTATGTACATCTCTTACCGGCTTACTCTATCCATTGTTGTCTCTTGCTTACAGTCTAAATATGAGACTCTCGAGTAAGGATCATTAGATGTTCACAGTGCTGAACACAATGGGATCCTGATCTTCCTTCATCAATCGCTATCACCATCACATCAGCGTTTATTTGTTTACATTGTCTGTTCTTTCAGTAGGAAGCTCTGCTGGGAACCATAGTGGTAATAAGGATAGAGCACTGCTTTTCTCAGCCATGCCTCCTTTTAAGAATATAAATGGCTTAGCTCTTTATGGCACCCAAAATGACATTTTTCCACAGATACCAGTGATTATTTTCTGAGTTGGCTTTTCTCTTTTATGCCTATCTGATGCTTTTTTACACTGTAATATTTTATAGCTTTTTAGCACTTTCCGTTTAAGGATCTTGAGGCATTTATATCTATGAGGTACAGAAA
The DNA here is from genome assembly GCF_018139145.2 of Gymnogyps californianus. Taxonomy (NCBI): domain Eukaryota; kingdom Metazoa; phylum Chordata; class Aves; order Accipitriformes; family Cathartidae; genus Gymnogyps; species Gymnogyps californianus. The sequence goes on from NC_059471.1 coordinate 125,763,097, forward strand.
AGTTCTATATATTTTACAGACATGGGGAACTGAGGAAAAGCATGTAAGGTTTACTTGTCATCAAGGTCATGCACTGAGTTTATAGCAAAACTGGCAATTAAAAAAAACCAGGTCACCACCATTTCTTCCCCTGTTTTTAGCCATTCCTTTCCTTTGTGCCTAACGTCCCTCCTATCTTCTTTTCTTTCTACCATTTTACCACTGTCTATCTGCTCTTTCAGCAGGTCTTATCCCTAAAAGTGGGGTTTGTTTTCCAGATTTGTGAATCTGGATCTGATCCCCAACCACTCCTTTCATGTATGCATATGCCATACAGCACTCACACACTGCCAGTCCTGTGTCTCTTTTACATGCTAACAGCTAGGAATTTCCATAGCAAACTCCCAGCTATTTCAGGGACCTTGGACACTGGCAGTAATTCTCATCTCTCCTGCTTTTTTCCTGTGGCCCATTATAGTGCTGGCATTTAACTTTGTGTTATGGGCCATTAGTATTTTGCTTTATAAATAGGTCATTCTGAAATGTTGTGGAGCCTGCAGTGTGTGCAGACTTGGAGAACAGTGTTCCCTCGGCCCTTCTGGACTCGGTATCTGTTGTATGACTATCTGCAGTAGTACATGGGGATGAGGGCCATCTTTTCCCAGCCTGTATTTCAACAGAGATTCCTAATACAAATTTTCTTTCTGTTATTCCCACATTGAAAAAAAATCCCAAATGCTTCCTGGATGAAATCTTCAGTGTTTGCCCTGCAGTGCACCCCAAAAAACCAATCATCATCTGTGTATGATGCAGCTGGATAAAGGGAAGTGTTTAGGGTCTGAGTGGTTTTTTGAGGTTGCTTTTTTTTTTTTTTTACCCTTCCCCAGAAATAACATCACTTCTGCACGTGGTTATTTCAAAAAGCTCTGGACAATGTACTCTGTGAAGTAAGAATAGCCAATTCAAAACTCTGATTCCTATTGATGTGGGCACTCTGTATTTTAGGCACTGTGTAAGTGCCTTTTCTGGATAGATTTGTTGTCTTGTTTTTAATACATTGAAACAAGGGGCAGCTGCTAAGGAGGAGGGGAGGCTCTTTGCCAATGTAAGGACACCAGGGAAGCTCTCTGCCAATTTTAATAAGAGAAGAACAATTTTTTTTCCTTTCCACTCCTCTACTCTTTTCCAGTGCTTCTACTCCTTCACATTCGCTCCTGGATAGAGGTAGGAGTTCAGTCTCCAAACTGAATCAATTCTTGCTCCCTTCGCTAAGGCTGTCAGCAGAGCAGAGTTATGTGTCATGACAGTGGTTTTGTGTTGTGGGTAGCTCTTCTCTATGCACTGGGTTGATGTAAGCAGGCTTATAGCCCCTTTCCCTTTTAGCCTGCTCGGTGCAACATGCACGCTGCAGATCACTAAGGCTGAGATTACTTGGCTGTACATGTCTTCCCTAAAATGACTTCAACCCCTGTCTCTCTCCTAAAAGCACCACAAGATCTTTGAAACCGTGTCTTTCGTCTGAGTGTGCTCATAGGAAAAATTCTTGATTTTAAAGATCTGTTTTTCTTCTCACTTGTTTTACATCATCAGTTATCTGTATGAACTAGGCAAGGCAAAACAGCCATAAGAAAGAGCAGCCCCATGCTGATAAGCTGGCTACCAGCTGATCCGACTTTGCAGCATGTTCCAATTAGCTCTACCCAAGAAAAGCATCAGTGACTGGAGTAACAACATGGATGGGAGATTCTCAAGGGATTCAGCCAATACCAAGTGGATCAGCAGCCTCATGTTAGATGCTCTGGTACTGGTGGAAATGGTAGTTTTCAGGTGGGACAAAAAATGACCTCCCTGCTATGCCATTTTCCACAAGAGTAGAGGCTGTCACAGCCTTATTCTAAACACACGATTACTCATCCATACATGTCTCTGCCACTTCTTACTAATGCTAGTTACATTCTGCCTTACTCAGAATTTCCCAAGCACTCTTCATTTCCAAAAGCAATCCTCCCTACTTTCTGCCCTGGACTGCTGCTAAATAAGTAAATGTGTTACTGTGTTGGGGGGAAATTTGCCCTGTATGCGGAGCAGAGAGTATACTGGAAATGGCCAATGTCAGCTATGCTAACTGATGGAATGATGAAACTTGTCCCAGTTGCTTAAATGGTGTCATTCATATGTATTAAACTATAGTCTAATGGTGGAGTATTAATCTGGGGAGAGGAACTTCTCATCAGGTTGGAAATCCATGTACGGTTGGCGAAACAGCATCTAAAGTTGGCCTCTTGTTCCCCCTTAAAGTTTTAAGTGCACTTCAGCTTTTGAAGCTAAACCACTCTGCTGGAGGACTGCCCGGTCTTGCTTTGGCTTGCCTCTTTCTCTGGATTCCCGCCACTAAGAGATGTTAGCTACTTTGGTTGCGTTTTAGAAACATGGAAAATGTGGCTCATGTAAGCTTATGTTAATGGATTGCTGGACTCTTCAGGCTGATGTTGTCTTTTGCATTCTGCATTTCATGCTCAAGAAGGCAATTTGTTTTTCCCCTTGTCTAAACCTTGCCCCTGTTTTTTGTTTGCAAAGAGAACTCTTTTTGCAGAGGTGGCAGGATTTGCTGAGAGTAGGAAGGGAAGGGACTTGCCATGTAGATGTGATGTTTTCTGTACCTCGCTGGAGCTTTGCAGCAGGATCTTGTTTCGCTGCTCTCTGATGTCCTCTTTCGCTGCACTTTTGACTGATGTCTGTTAATGCTTAATCACCAGTCAGCAATGCTTGAGCTATCATCTCATGGCTTGTTGAGGTCCACTGACTATCACCATGCAGCCCACAGCAGCCTTGTTTTTGTAACATCAGTGAGAAGAAAGTTGTCTAACAGAAGCACTTCTTACTGGAGCTTTCGAACAGACAGCCACCACAACTCTTATCCCATTGTAGGCAAAGATATGCTCATGAGATAACAGGTGTGCAGAAAGTTATTTATTTAGTAAAAGAGCATATATGTTTATATATCCCTCCCTATTTATATATCCCCCTCTTTCTATATATATATTTATATATCTCTTCAAAATTAGGGACTGTCAGTGATTATCTGCAGTGCAGATACTAAAGTGGACCATTCTGATGTGAGGCCCTTGGGCATATGGCAAGTTTCTCTCCATACTACAAGGCATGGGCTCCCCACGTCCCTAAGGCTTACCTGCGTAGGTATGGTTATGCTAAGGTAATGTGTGTCTTCACTGTTTCACTTCTCCCCTCCTTTCTTCAGGTGTGACTTCCTGCCAAAGGTATGGTGATACCACCTTGGCATCAGACTGTCTCCAGGGAAAAAGGGTTGGCTTAAGAGCTACAGAGCTGGCTTGTGAGACAGTTCATTTTTCGTTTGGCCTTTGCATACTTCAAGTGCTTCAGCCATTTCTTGTTGGCAAGTGGCAAACTTCTCAAGCGGATGTTATGATGTGAACACAGGGAAGAGTGGTGAAGTGCGCAGCTCCTATCCCATGCTGTGGCCCTAATTGTCCTGAAGAATTACACACTTTGTCAAGTCTCGTTTGTAATTCCTCTCTTGATCCAGCCTATTTTCCACCAGAGGGAAGGGAAGATGAACCGCTTAATTTGCATAGCTCTTGGAGGCAAAAATTTTCAGAAAAATTAGGGCCTTGACATGGTGATTTTATATGCATGTGGATGTCTTGTCAGCCCATGGTCATCGCACAGAGACAGCATTTCCCTGAATGGGTAGGTAAGGCCTATATGCACAGAGTGTATGAAGTGCTTTTGGTTTCTGATGAGATGAAATGCCCTTAAAATAAACCCTGGCCCCACAGAAATCAAGAGCAAAGCTCCCAGTGACATCTGTGGGGCCAAAGTATTACAAAACTTGACCTTCTAGAAATGGCTGAAGTCTAGATGGGTCAGATTTTTCTATGCTGCTAATAGTCTGCTATACAGAAGGATGTATTTTCTTAGCCTAGTTTGCTGTGAAAATACATTTTGCTTTAGAAACAGTCTTCCTGTGGTGACCAGGTCAAGAGGGGATCATAACCACACACTTGATAAGAGAGACTACAGCTATATGAGATGAGGCCATAACGCTCTTCTTTGGGCAGCGTGGGGTCTCATGGAAAAGTCCTGAAGCACCCATCTGAAAAGACTAGGGAGAAACCCAATTCTAGATCTTGGATTCAGCTACCCTGCTGGTTTTTCATGATTCAAATTTCAAGCCTGAACTGGGATCCAAATAGAGGCAAATGGTCATTCTCTCCTTAGAGAAGTCCTGAAATTGCAGGCTGGCATTTCCCTGACCTCTGAGTTGCTCCCACTACTGTGTTTTGTGGCCTCAGCCCGTCTCACCAGCAGCATTAGGTCAAAGGACACCCAGAGGCCTCCCTGTCAATGACAATGGAGTTGTGCTTTCTTCCCCAACACGTCATTCCCGCCCATAGCCAAGCTCTGAGATAAAGTTGGCCTAGGAGGACTGCTCAGATGTGCAGGTCACGGGGCGGCCAAAGCATGTAACCTTGGAGTGAGTGGCCTCAGTACCTCTGTGAAACTGACATTTGGAGATGGAGAGAAGGAGAGACAGGCCATGAGTGTGGGTGTTGATACACTTGTGTGTGTACAGGTGTGAGTGAATCTGTGGGTAAGAAGCTGAAAGCAGAACTGCTGCTGTGCTTGTCAGGCAACAGGGGTAGCTGGACTGGCCCTGAGGGTGGGAGGAAAGGGTAAAGGCAACTTCAGACCTGAAAAGTGCCATCACGGGGACTGGACTGCCTAAGGTTTTCTTCTTCCTCCAGGGGAGGAGAGGGGCCAGAAAGGAACCACATACATTAGCTAGCTTCGGAGCTGTGCTATAGCTCTTGTTCAGTTGTGGGCCTCTGAACTGAGTTTCTCACTGCAGTATGACCAGTGGGTGTTCGATACCCACTGCACAGGGCTGCACGGGATTTGCTTGTGTAAGTGAGGGGAAATGGTTCGCTCCATTCCAGGCAGGGTAGCACCAACAGGAATTAGAGGAAAACTTGTGCATAAGAAGGAGGTGGAACTAAAACTGGCAGCCTAAAGCCAAAAAAGTGTATTTCTTGGGAATTACATTAGTAGCAGTTAACAACAGGATCAAGATGAGTCATATGGACAAAGGGCAGTAATGAGACAGTTTCTACTACAAATTTTGCTGTAGCTGTTGCACAGATCAAAAGAGACCTTCAGCATTCATTCCTGGGAACAATAACATGGAGGCCTGCCTCTCCTCTTGATTATTGCAGTATGAATTAGGAGTGAATCTGTTGAAGTCAGTGCAGTTGTCCTGACATACTGAAACGGAGGATGAAGACACATAAATCCATCAGCCAGGAAAGGGACAGCCCTGAAGACTTAACGATATGCTGAAATGACTGGCAGTAGAGGCAGTAAGAGTGCAATTTCTTCCCACAGCACTATTCAGCCAACCTTGACCTTTAGGGAGAATTACTATGTGAGGACTGCTCTGCCCCCCTATCCATTTAGGCTCCTGGCTGCTCTGCATCATCAGCCAGCAGGAGGGCTGGTGTGAAGTGCCTGGCATCAGGGTACCCAGCAAGGCACCCTGCTCTTGTCCCAGCACGGGCCAAAGGGTACCTGTGGCAGTGTGAATAGCTCTGAAGCAGCAGTCAGCAGCAGGGACTGGTGAAGACCTTTCCTTGCTAACCCTGAGGACAGGCAAGGACTCACAGGGATCTGTACTGTTTAGTCTCATTGTTTGCTCCCGTTTCTCTCAGTGCTGGATAACTGGCTGCTGAAGCTGAGGTTATTTCTAATCTCTTGGGCAAAATTTTACTTCCATTTTGTAGCTGGTCACATTGGTGCTTTCTTTTCCCACTGTTGCACATGGCAAGGCTGGCTGGACAGTGCAGCCCAGAGCAGAGCTACGTGTCCACAGAGCACCTAGGAGCGAGCCCAGGATAGCAAACACAGCTGGCTCTGCTTCCATGTGCAACATGTTATGCCCACTGCAAGGAGAGTGTTTGGGATGCTTGTAGGATCTTTTTGATACAGATGACAAAATCTTCTCCTCCCCCAAATATACACTGTCCTAGGCTGTAGCTTTGCCTAATTTCCTGGGAGCCCAGACCTTGGTGGGAACCCGTTGGCACTGTGATATTGTGCCCCCTCCATGACACTGATTAGCCTTCATTGGCCTAGTTCTTCACTGACTCTGGCCTCCTGTCAGCGGCTTCAGGGAGACTTGGATGTAAGGTGTCCCCTTTTCTTCCTCTGACTGTAGAAAGAGTTGGTGATGGGGCTTGGAGGACAGGCAAAGATAGGAAATTCCTACTTGCTCTCCATTTCCAGTCTCCGCTTCCTCTTCTTAGCCGATTAGGAGATGTCTATATTTCAGGTATATTTTTCCAGTTTTAATGGAGAATGTCTGCTAGTATTTTCTGGTTGACTGCATTCATTTTAGAGAGCAATCTTATAATTTTGTCATTCATTGTGGCCTTCTGTTCCCTCTAGTGGTGGCTGGGCTCTCCGTAAGCCATAGCTGCATAGGGAGTTTGTTTTAGGTCTGAGCCTACTTTCAAGATCTAATTTACCCTCAATCTGTATTGTTCACCACCGATACTCGCTAAGAGGGCTAGGAGACATTTAATCCAAGCTCTGGAGTTTGGGTATAGTCCTTCTGCAGGCCTGAACTTCACACGACCTGGTGTGTCAAGCACCGGTCCACCAGCAGGTATCCCAGAAGCCCATTGGTTTCTCACCACAGTAGGCACAGGATCTCTCGTACCTGGACTTGGATCTTCTGAAGGGCAGTGTGGATGCTGTGCCACAAGCAGGATACAGCCAAACTAAAAGCACAATGTACGAAAGGAAAACGTGTGGATCACAGGACTGGGTGTGCTTGAGCCACGATCTTCACCTCACCATGTGGATACCCTCCTTTCAGGGGCTGAGGAGCCTGCTGTTGCCTTGGTGACTGGAGCCAGCTTTATTAGCACAACCAGGAGAGCCTAATCCAGTATAGTCCAGAGGATTAAGAACACGTCCCTGTAGCGCAGCGCGAGAAGGGGTGATTTCAAGGATGACGTGAAGCAGATATCGTATTTTGTGCCATGTTTACCCAACACAGCAGTACTGGATTGAAACAGTCGGCCGCTTATCATACCCCCACGCTGCAAAGAGAGCATTACCTTTCTTATATTCCAGAAGCCCTTCGTCTTTGAAAGGGACAAGAACTTCACTGGGGACTACCAGTTCTCTATTAGCAGTACCGTCAACAGACAGTAGTTTCTTCAGCTCTTGCAATGGAAATGAAACCTCTGTCTAAAGGAAAAGCAGTAATAATGTTGTATTAGTCCCTGACAAAAGCACAGGAGTATGTGCTAGCACCATCTAGCCAGTATCCCCATCATTGCATCACCGGCTGCCTCTTTCTCCCTTTTTTTCCATCTTCCAGCTTAATGCAAGTAGTTCTCTATTTTCAGCTACAACTCTTGTTTACTGCCTTGTATCCTTTGTCCTCTGGCATTATTGCACATCCTCCCCCACTCCCCATCATCTTTCAGGGAGAGACTGCAAACTTGCAGGCAAAGCCATCGACTATGTCCCAGTACTTCGGAGTGAGGAGGAAGGGAGATGTTCTGGTGATATCCCAAACCTCAGGTTTCACCCAAAGGGTGAAGCTGGAGTATTCCTCTGCTCTGCTTACAGTAAGTGCCTGAAACGTTGTGAAAATGGCTACAGGGCATGCATTGGATCAGTCCCTGGGGAAGCTCTAGCTTGACACAAGGCACAGTCCATCAGCCCTAAAAGCAGGGAGCTGTGAAGTCACCTTTGCTACCTGCTGTCTCTGAGTGGGGTAGCCCCAGATATGGGTCAGCTTGACCCAACTGTCTCATTTCAAGACCATGTGTCCAAAGCAGCAGGGGAAGGGCAGATGCGCAGCAAGTAATCACCGGGGGCAAGTAATCACCGTAGACTAGGCAGTGATGTGGGGCCAGCCATCCTTGCACGCCATGTAAGCAGTACCCTGTTTCGTGCCGTGGAGGCTGTCCTGGCAGCCCACTCTGTCTTGAAGCTTGCACGGCTCCTGAGCTCATCTCCTGGCCTCCTTTTTTGGGGTGTGCTCTGCCTAGGCAGTGACATGGAGGTAGTACAGCAGTGTGTGAGTGAGGGCAGGATATCCTTGCAAGCCCTCGGTCCTTGTCCCCAGCGTGTGAAGGTCGCTGGCTCCTGGGTAAATTTCCATCAGATGCGGCACTCTCCCGTTGCGACTCAGCATTTCTGACACCCAACTGCAGCTTCTCTTTCTCATTTGATCATTTTCTTGGTAAGGGGAACTAACAGCCGTTACTAGAGTGATTTGGCCACTGTCCAACAGTGTGTGTATTACTCACACATTTCCCTGCTAGCAAAAGGCTTTTCTTTTTTCACTGTCTGGTTGCAGCCTCTTCCTATCTTCATCATTAGATAGCTCAGAAGGTCAGTGCTAAAAGAGAAATCTTGGAGGCTTTTTTTACAACCCAGAGTAAGGGAGGGCCGGGGGGGAGGGGAAGGGTGAGACAGAAGGGAGGGTATGCCCAACTGAATTGATTCTTCACTAGGATTGTCTCTGATACAGCTGAAAACACAATCCTGGAAAATGGGATATTTATAGAAACTGTACTGCCCCAGTTGGGTAAATCTCAAGGTCATCTGATGATCACTGCAAAAGGAATGGCCAGATACTGCTGCTGTTGCCCCGGCATCATGAGACTGTAAGACCTTCAATTCAGCACTGAAATTTGCGTACAAAATGCGATCCTACTCCCTCTCCCTAACAACCATCTCTCCTGAAACTGCATTAAGGAAATACACAGCCCAGCAGTGAAGCTGCTCAAAATGCCTGCATGGCTTTTTTTTTTTTTTTCTGTGAGAACATTAAGCTATTAACTCTAATTCCCTCGGAGGTAGAAGTCCGCAATTCATTCCACATATAGGGCATCTCAGGAGTTTGCCTGAACAAGCGAAGGACCAAGTGCTGGCCTGAAGCCAGTTCTTTCATTTTTGAGCCCTTCCCGTCCCTTGAGGAAATTCTGCATGAAGGTGCTGGATGTGAGTCCCCAGAGAGAAAAGAGGAGCAGAGGACTCGTATTTTCACTACATCTGTTATATTCCTGCACAAAGACAAGTCCTGACCTCATCGTCAGGTGAACACAATCCTTCCACTGCCCTCATGCCCCCAAAAGTACTAGATGTCAAAGAAATCTGTGGTAACAGGGAAAGGTGAGAGCGAGGTCATGACCACAGCTATTTCACTCTGGCCCAAACAACTGTCCAGGTCTAAAGAGTGAGGGGACTCCACTGGAGACAGTGGAGTCAAGAAGGCACTGTCCTGAAGCAGCTACCCACTTCTGAAAGTTTAAAACACTCTCCGCTTCCAAAACATTAAAGGCAAACTAAATGTGACCTCTTGACAACCTTCCTGAATTGCCTTTCCTGAGCACAGAGCAACATCTTCCCTAATATTTTCTGTTTCTGACATATCTTTTCTCCAGTGGGGGTGCTTGCAAGAGCCTTTAAGTTTTGACTACAGGGTTAATAGGGTAAATTAGGGTAATTATTCGTATCTTCAAACATTTATTCTACTGTGAACCAAAATACTTGATTGCAGCGACAGTATTGTAGCCAACACAATGCAATGCAAAGCAGTAATGAAAGCCAAAAAAAAGTCAAGATTGTGCCACTGTGGTCTGCGATGAATGTGAGAATAATTGTGTGGCAACTGCAACAAGGAGCATGCAAAGCATGCAGCAAAGGTGAACACTCACAAGAGTACACCGCATGAAGGGTACATTTCTGCTGTTGCATGACCTTGGATCAGATTAAGCTAGGCCAAGCAGATACAAGTGTGCCAAGCTGTACTGGAGCGTGTCCTTTGAAAAGGTGTGCTCACTCAGG